>NC_139002.1:108574020-108993758 GCF_964374135.1 Grampus griseus | reverse complement strand
CCTCCCTCTCTCCATCCCTCCTTCCCTCCCTCCCTCCTCCCTCCCTCCTCCCTCCCTCCTTCCCTCCCTCCTTCCTCCCTCCTCCCTCCCTCCCTCCTCCCTTCCTCCCTCCCTCCCTTCCTTCCTTCCTTCCTTCCTCCCTTCTCAAGGAGCATCTCAACCCCTCTGCTCTCCCCATCCTGTGCCCCTGCGGCCCCATCACCCTGCAGGTCCTGGCCTCCTGTCTCCCTCCCTGACCCTTCCCACCCCCAGGCTGAGCCCTCACTCCCCTGCCCAAGCCCACTGCATCCCCCCTGTCATCCATTGCCTCTCCACCTCCACTGATGCCCCTTCCCCCTCTGCCTCTGTCCAGAGACAGGCTCAGCTCTCCCCTACTTGGAATGAGTCCAAGCCCCAGTGCTGGGAGCAGATTGTGCCAGGAGCTCTGCTAGGGAGGCTGCGAGGGTTCTGGGGTGCCCCTGCCCCCTGCGCCCCTCCCGTGCTGTCTTGGCCGAGAGGTCCCCACCTGGTGCCGCCCCTGCTGAGGGCCATCGAGGCCTCCCCCTCCCGGGGCCCACCTGCCATTCGAGGGCCCTTCTCCTGTGCTGACCGTGGCTTGGGGAGGGTCAGAGCGTTGCTGGGCCCTGCTGACCAGGCAGCCGGACGGACGAGGCCACTGCCCTGGCCTCGCTGTCCAGCCTTCCCATCACAGAGCCAGTCCTGGGCTCCACCGCCCTCCCCGGAGCCCCTGGCGCGGCGCTGCCTGCTGGGCAGAGCGTTTAAAAGTGACGCCCGTTGTGCAGGGAACGTCACAGGGCCCTGGGGCCAGAGCCGAGCGGGGTCACTTTTTTTATTCAAAAGCAAAACCTAACCCAAGAAAACAAAGTGATTAAGTTTCTCCTCGGAGCGACGGGCCTTGCGAGGACGGGGCCGCCCAGCTCCCTGGCGCTCGACCCTCCGCCACCACCGCGGGAAACGACCGGATTCTGCACACAAACAGGAAGCAGCTGGTTTTCCCCAAACGTGAGGCCTGGGCTGGGTCCCCAGGGCGCGGGCTGTGGAGACGGGGGGCTGGAGCCAGGAGCTCAGCTGGGTGGGCTGCCCGTGTCCTCGAGGGAACCGTCAGGAGGGACCCCCTGGGCTCGATCCTGGGCCAGGGAGATGGGGGGCGGGGCAGGAGGGGGCTCCCGCACGCGTCCCGCCACCACTGTGGGGCTCAGTGACCCCTCATGGGCTGCCGGAGCCGCCCGAGGGCACGTGAGTTTAAGCGGGGGGCTCCGTGGGGGCCGGGGGCAGGGATGCTGGGCAGATGCTGGACATATCCCGGGAAGGCCTCCTGCAAGCCGGCAGGGGTCCACCCCGACACCCCCGTCCTGCCTGCTGCTCCACGGCTGGATTCGATCCTGGGCCAGGAAGAGGGGGATCTCCCCCGTCCCAGCCCTGGGGTCCTCCCGGGGCCTCTCTGTGGAGTTCTGCTGAGACGAAAAGCTGGGAGCGGCCCGAGCAGTAATGTGTGCGGCTGGGAGCACGTGGGCTCAGCCCAACCCCGAAGGGTCCCACCCGAGGGAGGCCCCACCTGACTGGAAGGGGACACCGGGGCGTCCCAGGAGGAAAGCCAGGGTCAGGGGCTGGCAGGCAACTGTCAGCCTTGGGCAGTAGTGAGTTTCCTGTCACGGGAGCATGTAAAGAGAAGCTCACACAGAGAGGCCCCAGGCAGAGTGGACAGAGCCGGCTGGGCTCTGCATGGAGCCCCCCGAGAAGCCCCATGGAGACACAGGCTGGGGGCGCCCATGGTGGGGACAGCATCGCTGGGACACCTTGCTGACCGTGCAGCGCTCAGACGGCACTCAGGGGCAGAGGCCAAGGCGGTTCTGACCCGGCCCCTCGTGGGGAGAGGTTCTGAGCGTGGATCAGGGGCTGGTTGCGTGGGAGTGAGCGGTCAGGCACACGTCCACGTGTCTGTTACACTTCACCCGAAACTTACAACAAAAAAGACTGCTCGGACGAGGGACTCGGCCTGAAGGCCCCGGCCAGTCCTGCCGGGACCCGAGAGCCAGTGTCTCATCCAGTGGGCTCTTCCCCAGACAGAGCGAGCTCCTGGGGCGGCCAGGAGGCCCTGAGATAGGGAGTGGGCTCCCCACTCTTCCTAGCACGACGGCACCCCCTGCCCATGGCCGGCTGTGAGCAGAGCGCCGGGCTGCACCCCAGCCTGACCCCGAGTCTCAGGGTCAGCACGGGGTGGGTCCTCCCTGGGCTGGAGACCCTGACCCCGCCGTGGTGATACTGCGGGGTAAAGGAGGTCTCTCTGAGCCAGGTTTGGGAGACAAGTGTCTTTCAAACAGGATTAAAGAAGAGGCCAGTTTTTCAGGAATGTTCTCAGATAGCAGGGCAGAGCGGGCTTTAGCCCGGCAAGACGTGAGAACACGTCCCAGGGAAACCATAGTTGGGACCGTGCGCCACTGACACCAGGATGGAACTGTCACCCGGTGGGGACAGACGGGGTCTGGTGATAGACCCAGCTGTTGATACAGGGAGCATTAAAACCGCAGAGAAAAATAACGCTGCAAAGTCACCACGGCATACGACCCAGCGAGCCCTTCCGACAAGGGGCCAGAGAGGAATTACCTTCAAAACCGTCTCGAGGTAAACCCTAGTAATTTGGAGTGAGATTAGATTAAAGAGAAAACCTATGCTTATAGGAAAACCTGCACACGGACGTCTACGGCAGCCTTTTGCAGAACCGCCAAAACTTGGAAGCAGCCGAGATCCCCTTCTGTAGGTGAAAAGGTGAATAAAGTGTGGGCCGTCCAGACGATGCAATATTATTCAGTGTTAGAAAGGAGCTATCAGGCCATGAAGAGACATGGAAGAAACATAAATATATACGACTGAGGGAAAGAAGCCAGTCTGAAGAGGCCACATACTGTATGATTCCAACCACGTGACGTTCCGGAAAAGGCAGAACCATGGAGGGCAGTAAAAGGATCGGTGGTTGCCGAGGTTCAGGAGGAGGTGAGGGTGGAACAGGAGGAGGTGAGGGTGGAACAGGAGGAGGTGAGGGTGGAACAGGCAGAGCACAGAGGGTTTTCAGGGCAGTGAATCTACTGTGTGTTACCGTGCTACCGTCCCGGTGGGTGCGTGCCCCTGTACATCTGTCTGAACCCACAGAGTGCACGAGCCCAGGAGAGAACCCTCATGTGAAGTGTGGGCGTCATCACCAATAATGTCTCAAAATTGCTTCATTAATTTTGGCCGATGTCCCACTCCAGAGCAAGGTGTGAATGATGGGGTCACTTTGTGTGTGGTGGGGGTGAAGTGGTAAGGGTACCTTCCTGTACATTCTGCAAAATTTTCCCATAACCCTAAACCGGTTCTGTCCTCACCCGAGGGCCATCTGTCACCGATCTTTGATGCTGCAGACGCCATAGAGCACAGCCTGTTCACACAGCCCACCTGTGTGAGCCCTTTGCTCCTATGGTCTCCGTCTTACGCACAGGGAAACTGAGACATGGCAGGTTTGAACCCAGAGCTGCTCCCCAGCCCAGGCCCCGTGAACTGTTCCCCCTTATTCTCTCCCCGGGACCCCTTTATATCCCTAAACATTCTGGAGGTTGGCAAAGAGCTTTAGTTGAGGTCGGGTTGCACCTGAGATTTGCTGTTTAGAAGTTCAAACTAATGCATGAAAATGTTCTGAAATATTTAAAGTTTTAGAAAATTTTAAAAGATTCTAAGTGAGTTAAAAGTCACAACAAGAGGGACTTCCCTGGCGGTCCAGTGGTTAAGACTCTGCACTCCCACTGCCGGGGACACGGGTTCGATCCTTGGTTGGGGAACTAAGATCCCACATGCTGCACCGTGTGGCCAAAAAAAAAAAAAAAAAAAAAAGTCACAACAAGATTCTCCATATTAACATAAAGTATTATTTTTATAAAAAGGTATCTAAGCTTTTCTAATCAAAACACATTTAGTGGGAAGAGTGGCATTGTTTCAGGCTTCGAAAATCTCTGCGGCTATGGGGAGAGGAGGGCTGTCACGCGGGCATCTTCACGCGGTCCATCGCGATACAATGTGGTGTTTGGGAAGGAGAGTCATTTGATGGACTTCTCAGATGTGCCTGGGTTTCCTTTATGATACTACACCCAAACTTGACAAGAGGTGGGTTCTTAAAAGTGAGATGCACTGTGGGGTCTGAAACCCCGTCAATGATCTCTCCAGACGCTGTTATGCGAAAAGCCATCCGTCTAGGAGACGAAGGAGTGGATAACAAAGGCATCCTGGTGCCTGGATTGGGAACAGAAGGAGGATGGGGGGTCGGAAACATGGGTGAAATCCAGGTGAAGCCTGGAGCTGGATCAGGGACCTTCGCCATCTCTTACTTGACACAAATGTAGGGCGATGCGGGAACTCTACCACCTTTGCAATTTGCCTGTTAATCTAAAATTGTTCCAAAATAAAGTTTCTTAGAGGTAAAAACCCACTGGTCTGTCCTGCACGCCCAGAGGACGTTTTCCTGTGCGTGTCACTGGGAAATGCCAATCTCCGATCTTCCAAGGTCCACGCTGTCCACTGTCGTGAACGAAAACCCACGTTCATGAACGTCACCGCCTGGCTCCTCAGGGGCCTTTCAGGATTGGAAGGCTGTCCAGCTCAAGGTGGCAGGTGCACGCTTCCCAAATTCTGCTTTCCGCTTGAAAGTTCAAATGGGGTCATCAACAACAGACGTCACGGGCTCTTTTCCTTGAGGCGACAGGATGGTCCTTCTTCTCCAACAAAGCGGCCAGCACATGTGCGCAGGTGGCCACCTGAGCTGGTAACTCCGACCGCCGCACGAGGGCTGCTCCTGGACAAGCCGGGTCCTTCCTTGAGCGGCACCAGGGCACAGCAGAATGTTAAGACACACTCCAGCGTCCAGCTTAGTGGGATTCATCAAGTTGCCTGCTTCACCAAGGGCTGCCAGCCTAGGTGCCTCCTCTGAGGCTGCCTCTCGGTGGAGCTCCTCGTGCTGGGAGCCCCTCGCTCCAGCCCCACCCCGGCCCCCAACCCAGGCAAACGTCCCTCTTGTGAAGATTCCTGGTGGAAGAGCAGCCCCGAACCCACCCTCTTCTCCGTGCACCCACCTGCCTTCCCCGACTCTCCTTCCTCCCGATTCAGTTCTCCTCGGCCTTCAAGGCTTTCTCTGAGTCTCTCCTCTTCCGAGGAGCCCTCCCTGACCAGCCCCACCTAGAGGAACACACTTCCTGGAGCTCCCATGGCCCATCCTTCTCCCCAGTGTGTTCCTGGCTCCCCCCCCACGCCGGGTGTGGACTTCGTGGGGGCAGAATCCCCCACTTCCCGACATATCTATCTCCCTCTTGTCGGCCCTGAGTTTCCCCGCCCCGCACGCCCGTCGCTGCCCCATAAGCCCCGACTGCAGGCCTGGCAGCGGCGGCCTCCTTTGGTTCTGGGAATTCTTTTGACCCCCCGGTGAACCGCTGAGAGCAAACACTGCCCTCTGTGCTAATTACAAGCAGAGCGTGGAGGGAGCGTGCGGCCTTGCTGACCGGCCCCGTCCCGCGTCCCTCGGCCTGCGCAACTTCCTAGAATGTCGCAGGGAATTAGGCCTGAAATCCCCGTGCGCTGGGAGGGGTTTCCATGGAACTCATGGGGGGCAGGAGTGACCAGGATTAAGGGGCCTGAGCCCCCTCAGGCTTCCTCTCCCGGGAACCCCCAAGGTCGGGCGGGATGGGTGTTCAGTGCTCCAGGGGCCCTGCCCGAAAGCGCCCCCTTCTCTTCAGCTGTGCCTGGAAGCGGCTCTTGCCAGAAGGGCCCCGTCGCCCACAGGACGGGGTTCCTAGCCCTCGACACTGAGCTCAGGGCTTCTCCCAGACGCCCCCGGTCGGCAGGACCCCGCCTGTTCGATGCCTCCGGGTCGGGGTACTGGCCCTGGTGGGAGGGCCCCGGTCCAGCTGAGAGAACAGACTTGGCGCTGACCCGGCCCACTCCTTCTTCCAGGCCCAGTGGAGGAGACCTGCCTGTCCCGTGACCCAGGGAAGGGACCCTAGACACAGGGACACGTGCCTCCTTCCCTCTGGGCCTCTCCTCCAAGCTTCTGGCAGTGTTTCTTGGGCCCTGGATCTGGGAGATGCCTGGAGGGGCTCCAGGGCACAGAGTGGCTTCCCCAGGCAACCTTGAGTGACCTTGACCTTCCTCACCATCTCCATCTTCTCACCTGGACAACAGGGCTGGTGACCACAGAGCCTGCCTTCCGGGGGTGTTGAGAGGATGCAGGAGGGTGTGTACAGACGGCCCAAGAGCGGCCCTGGCCCCTGTGAGCTTTGGAAACGTGCCGATAATTCTCACTCCTCACGTGAGGGGTCCCGGAGAGTCTGGGGGGATCCGCAGCAGGTTCACCTCTGCACCTGTGGCAGGGACAGTTACTCAGAGCTGGAAGGGAGGCTGCACCCAGCAGGGGCTGGAGATCCGACCCCACACCCCAGCCACACTGGCCCCCAGCTTGCCCTGGGGTGGCGGGGAGACAGCAGTGGGGTCCACAGCACTGGAGCAGGGACTGCCCGGGAGAGACCGGCCCACAGAGGTGTCGTGCCTCAGCCCAGGGAGGCGAGAGGACCTGGGCCTGCCCCTCGGCCTCGGGAGGGAGCCTGGGGACAGTGGGATCGCCAAGCCCATATTCTCCGCAGCCCGTCGTCATGTAATCGGCTCATTAAACACCTTGTTCGTTGTCCAGCTCTCCCTCCAGATGGCGAGCTCCCAGGGCAGCCAGCTCACCGGTCCACACGGCAATGGCCAGCCTAGGGCCCGACAGCGGGCACTCAGGAGCTACCGATGACCATTGACGAGTCCTGACCTTTCTCGGGAGACCATGTGCAAAATGGGGGGAATGGGCTCCACTTTGAGGATTAAATGATAGCACAGATGTACACAGGTGCAGGAAGTTTCCCCAGTTGGTGGAAACTTCTGGGTGAAGGCTGACTTGTAAGTAGTAATTGTGGCCAGAAAATAGCCACCTCAGGTGTGCAAGGTGAGAGAGATGGGAGTTTCCAGCACCCAGAATGCTGGCTTGGGAAGCTAAGTGGCTGGGACAGCCATTCCTTGAGATGGGGAACCCAGAAGGAAGGCCACACGTGGAACGTGAAGAATTTCGGGTGCTACTGGGTAAATGAGCAGATCCATGGTCCTGACCTTGAGCAAGTGGAACCAGGATCCATGGTTGAGGGTCTTCAGGACGTATGTGATCACTGAGGCTGTGGGAGGATGCCCTCCCCCGAGGGGAGAAGTCCAAGGAAGGAGAGGAGAGAATGTGCTAAGGTCAGGACAAGGCAACCAACACTTAAAGAAAGGGGGACCGAAAAACCCCCGAAAGATGGACAGGGAAATGACCCCACGGCCACAGCAGCCAAGAGGAAAGCATGTCTGAAGCCTGGAAAATATGGTTCCGTTGTCTGCTGGCCTCCATGGTTTCTGTTGAGAAGTCTGTCACTTTCGACACATTGTTCATGGTTATGTAATAGGTCCTCCTTTCACATCTGTCTTTTTGAATTTTCATTTTCATCAGTGAGACTTCACTGAGCCCAGGCATGATTTTCTCCAAATTGATCCTATTTGGGGTTTGCTGAACTTCCTGAATCTGTAAGTTTACATTTTTAGTCAATTTGGGCAGGTTTTAGCCATTATTTCTTCAATATTTTTTCTCCCCCATTCTCTTGCTTCTCCCCTTCTGGGACCTTAATCACCCATGTGTTAGACATTTTAATACTATTCATGTGTCATTGAGTCTCTGTTCTTTTTTTAAAAATTTTTTTTCTCTTCTTCTTTGCATTGGATAACTTCTATTGACCTATCTTCAAGTCCACAGACTCTTTCTTTTGTCATCTCCGTTCTGCCACTAATATCATCCAGTATTTTTTTTTAATTTCATAGGTTGTATTTTTCTGTCTTAAGCATCCACTTAGATATTTTTAATATTTTCTATTTGCCGAAACTTTCTATCTTTTCGTTCATGCGAATGTGTTTTCCTTTATCTTCACTGGCATAGTCAGCATAGCTCTTTTAAAGTCCTTTTCTGATCATTCCAGTATCTGAGTGACCTCAGAGTTGGTCTCGGTTAATTGTCTTTCCCCTTGAGAGGAAAACACATGTTCCTAGCCCTCAGGCATGTCATGTAATTTTGGATTGTATCATAGACTTTGCAACTGTTATGTTGTAGAGGCTCCCCACGCCAGGAACGTGAGCAGAGTTTGTACATAAAATGTGTAATGTCCCCTCCTCTGGCTCTTGTTGGGACCCCATCTCACTCACTGACAACCCTGATTGCCCCAGTCACCTTCTCCTGGTTCCTCCAGCCAGAAAGATTGGGATTTTAGATGCCTGAACTGTACTGTGACTGCCCTTCCAGAATGACCCGCTTTTGCTAACTAACTCGCTAGAGCCCTTGGGTAGTTTTTTGTCTGTTTGATTGTTGTCTGGGTTTATGATTGCTATCTTCAGGAGGGCTTATTTGTTAGAAACTTACTAGTCCATACAGGAAGGGTAACCAAGAGAAGTCTCAGGATGGGGGTGGGGGGAGGCGTCAGCAGCAGCAAATTCTCCTGAGAGGCCATGTCTTACAAAGAAGAAAGTGTCCATTGAATTTGGCTGCAGGGATGTTGGTGGTACTGATGAAGAGAGTCATTCCAAGGGTAGTGGGATAGCAGGGTGGGATAGATATGGCAGGGTGAGTCACAAATATCCTCTCTTGTGTTAAGGAAAGTTCTTTTTATTCCTAGCCTGGTAAACGTGTTTTATAACTGGTAGTACAGGAGACTTCCCTGGTGGTCCAGTGGGTAAGACTCCACGCTCCCAATGCAGGGGGCCCGGGTTCGATCCCTGGTCAGGGAACCAGATCCCACATGCTGCAACGAAGACCCAACGCAGCCAAGATAAATAAATAAATAATAAAATAAAATATTTCGCGGCTTCCCTGGTGGCGCAGTGGTTAAGAATCCGTCTGCCAATGCAGGGGACGTGGGTTCGAGCCCTGGTCTGGGAAGGTCCCACATGCCGCGGAGCAACTAAGCCCATGCGCCACAACTGCTGAGCCTGTGCTCTAGAGCCCATGAGCCACAACTACTGAGCCCGCATGCCACAACTACTGAGCCTGCGAGCCACAACTACTGAGCCCGTGAGCCACAACTACTGAGCCCGTGCATCACAACTGCTGGAGGCCGTGCATCTAGAGCCTGTGCTCCACAGCAAGAGGGGCCACCACAACGAGAAGCCCATGCACCGCATCGAAGAGTAGCCCCTACTCGCTGCAACTAGAGAAAGCCCGCGCACAGCAACGGAGACCCAACGCAGCCAAAAATAAATAAATAAATAAATTTTAAAAAGACACTATACACTGTAAAGAAAAAAGAAAAGCTACACATATAACTGGGAGTGCACTTTAAATTTTATGGAACATGTTTGGGCACTTATCTGTATTCCTATATGGCTTTTCTTCTCTTTTCTATCATACGGCCTATTAACGTGATGATATTAATGGATTTCTTAATGTTGAGTCATTTTTGCATTCCTGGAAGTAAACTCTACTTGGTCATGGTGTATTATTACTCTAATTCAATACACTGCTGGATTTAATTTGCTCATTCTTTTATTTATAATTTTTGTGTCTCTCTTCACATGTGAACTTGGCCTGTGGTTTTTCCTTTTCTTGTACTCTCCTGATTGGGCTTTGGTATCAGGGTTATGTGAATGCAGAAAATGAATCAGAATTTTGTTCATCTCCTGTGCTTGAAACATTTTGTATGGTATAGGAATGATCCTTGAACACTGAAAAAAAGAACTTACCCATAAAACTCTCTGGGCCCTGTGCCTTTTTCTAGGGTAGGATTTTATAGCTTTCAGTGGGCAACCTGTTTATTGACAGGTTTAGATAGTCTAGGTCCTTAAGACAATTTCCAGATACATATTCAGTGAAACAAGACCTTTAAATTCCATTTAGTCAACAAATATGTTTCAGTTCCTATTATGTTCCAGACTCTAAAGGCAGATACATTTCAATCTGAATCAGCATATAGAATGTCCATGAGGATAGACATTCAGTAAATTTCAGTCTCTTTGCTTTCCTCCCTCCTCCCTGACTAGGGATGTCACAAGTGACAACACAGTAGATATCCGTTGACCTGCACTTGCCTTATACACCCACATGTCAGTTCCTACATATATCTATCCCTGTATCTACCTATTCAACCATCCATCTATCCACCCACCCATCTACCCACACGTACGTACATACATACATTCATATGTACATCCATCCATCTACCTGTCCACCCACTCACCCATCTGTCCATTCAGGGCAACCACACTGAGCCTCTACTCTGCAACAGATCCTGGTCTAGGTATTGGGGTCCGTGGAGATATAAGCTAAGTGCTTAAGTGCTGGAAGTCCAAATCAAGGATCAAAATGGCCCCAGGAGGCTACAATACGAACAGAACTGAACAAGATAAGGTGGTGTGCTAGGATCCAGGGAACCAGGGGGCCAGAGTGGCAGATTTGAGTGACTGATTTCGGGGTGGGCCACCCCACCTGAGCAGGGCGGGTAGTTTTCAGCTCCTGCTTGGAGGAGGCAGCCTGCAGAAGGAGCGGTCCAGGGTCCCAGGTGAGAAGCCCCCTGGGGGGTAACTCCCCTGACTTGGGCATGCCCTCAGCTCTGCTGTCCCTGTCACCCTTGAGTTGGCACACCAGGTTCCTCCTTCACTGTGATTGTCTTGAGGGCAGCAATGGAACCTCATCCGTCTCCGTGGCTCCGGGGCCTTGCTCAGAGCCCGGCACCGACGTTTACTGGATAAAAGATGAGGGAAAGGAGGACCAATGGCTGGGAGGCAGTGCGCGCTCACACAGATGCTGTAGAGAGCTGGGTAGGGCACTGCCAGCGTGGGTCTGGGTTTCTTCCCCTCCCACTGAAGCTCTGCACCCAGGTCCCCAGGGGGTGGGAGATGCCCCCACAGCCTCAGCTCCCACCTGCTGGAACCCCTCAGCACACAAGAGGCCTGGAGAACCTTTCTTCCCCACAGCTGCCCAGCAGGGGCAAGACCCTGGCTGGGGAGCATCCCAGGCCCCTAGGCTCCAGGAAGGTGGGGGTGGGAGCGCTTGTTCTCCCTCCTCCCTTCACCGGCTCCGCTGAGAACCAAATCGCCTTATCAGAAACTCCCTCGAGTGACTGGTTAACCAAATAGCTAGAATTCCTGCTCAGAGGCACATCTGTTCCTGATCGAGGGGAGGCCAGGGGATGACAAGGAGAGGAGTGGGGAGCAGAGGTACAAGGCCAGGCCGTCCCAAAAGGATGCTCGGGCCAGACCACTGGGAGCGGGGTGCCAGCCTGGCAGGAGCAGACCGGATTGTCTCCAGGGCTGGGGGCAGGACAAGCCCCCTGCCTGCACCCCCCCGCCAAGAGTGGGGAGCTGGGACCTGCCCACCAGGGTGGGAGGGAGACGGATGGGAAGCACCCCCACCCCCGTGCACTGGCTCCGGGATGCTGGGCCACGCCGAGCTCTTCCCAGTGGGCGTGCCTCCCCTCGGGGCTCTGCCCCCTCCACCCCCTAACACACCCCCAACCCTCAGGCTCCAGCTGGCCCCACGTGTAGGCCGTCCCCAGAACGGCACCTGAGCGGCTCTGCTCGTGGAGACCGCAGGTCGTTCCAAAGCCGCCCGAGCCCTTTTCCCTCCGCCCAGAGCGCCCTTCCAGCCTCAGCATCGGGCCAGCTGCTCTGTGACTTCCCATCAGGTGGTCCTCGTCGGGTACAGGGGTTTCCAGGGCGCCTCTGCCTCACCCCCACTGGTGAGACTGCGGACCTGCCCTGTGACACCCGAGCCCTCAGCCCAGGAATTCCTTCCTCTTAGGCTCTGGCTCGCCGGCCCCCAGCGCAGAGCAGAGCACGAGATAACGGAAGGATGAGAGAGGCCTCGCAGGGAGAAGGCAGAGGAGGAGACAGGCTGAGGCCGACACAGAGGAAGGGATGCCGAGGGAGGCCGCGAGGGGGAACTGCACGCGGCGGTCACAGCGGGAAGGGCCCAGTCCCTCCCGCCGGCCAGAGCCCCTGAGTCCTGCAGGGCACCCACCTCTGGGCTCCAGCGTGGGCCTGGGAGGAGCCCTGCTTTGCTGTCCCCCCAATCTGGGCTGGGACCACCAAGCTCTACACCTGCCACTTCGCGGACACTAGCCTTCCCGGGTGCCCGCCCCCGGGGCAGAGAATGTGCCCCCCACCGTGGGCTGCACGCTGAGCCGGCTGAGGGCACATGGGCCCTGGGCCTTAGGGCAGGGAGGAGCGGGGAGAAGGGGCTGCCGCGCAGGGCAGGCGGGCGATAGACCAAGTCCGGCCGCCCCGTGGCTCTGTGCGAAGGGGTGGGAGCTGGGGGGCTGACAGCAGACTCCGGTGGGGGCTTCCTTGGAGGGGAGCCGCTGGGGGCAGCATCTGCCCACCTCCCCCGCTGGGCAGGGCTGTGCGGCATCCCCAGTGCAGCTAGACGGAGGGGCACCTCCAGCCCCCAGCACGCTCCCCGTCACCGACACCCCGGAAGAGGCAGCCTCCCCTCAGCCCAGCCTGAGGAGCCCCCCACCTCGGCCGGGCCCCGCACCCCTCCCGCGAGGCCGCCCATCGCGGAGGGCCTGGCCTAGGGCGAGGGCCAGTGTAAACAGATCATTTCTGTCCGCCTGGGGGGTGGGGGTGGGGGAGTTGTCTTGAGCTTTGTTATGTTCTGAAAAAAAAGGCAAAAAATTTGGGTCACAAACCACAAACTGTTTTGCTTTCGGCATAACTGGCACAAACAGGCATTTTGTCTGTGGTTTCTGGCCGCTGAGGCCTGGGCTGTCTGGGGCTGGGGCGGGAGACGCTGGAGGCTGCGCTCATGAGGCCAGAGGGGGCTGGGCAGGTAGGGGCCGGGCCTCCTGGGGTGGCCTGTCGGCCTGTGGCCCCCCGGGGCAGCCACACCTGTGCAGGAGCGCCAGCTGGGGGCCAGGCCCAGGCAGCCCGGAGGAGCGGGGACCCCGGGAGCCGGGACCAGCCAGGCAGGTGGACACAGGTCGCTGGGGGTGAGGCCTGGGGCCCAGGGCCACATGCGCGCCTGCCGAGGCAGGGAGACCTGCCTCCGGGAAGGCGGGGTTCTCCCCGGAAGGCGGAGAGCAGACGGGGCTGCGTGGCAAGGGGTCCCCAGGGGTTGGTATGATGGGGTCCCTCCCCACACCCTCCGGGGCCGTCCCCCCGGCTGGCTCTGCGCTGGGGGCTTTGCCGAGAGCTCCGGAGAGCTTGGGAGGACCTGACAGCAGGCGAAACGATGCACCTGTGGTTATGGCATGTCTGGGGGTCACAGGCAGGGGCTGAATGCCAGACCGCTGTCTACACGGGAGGGGCAGCTCTGGACACCAGAGACCCAGGAGTGGGGGGTTGGCGAGCCAGGACAGCACAGAATGATGGAGAGGGCACGAGGGCGGGGGGTTAGAGGGGCCAGGAGAGAGCAGCCCGCCTGTGTGAAGCCTGAGGGGTCAGGCGGTGGGGACCGAGACACGACCCACCGAGAAACCGGAGGGTGCCAGGTGCTGAAGACCCCAGGAAAGCCTGGCCTGGCGTTTGCCCTCTACCCAGTGGCCCACGGGAGCCACGGAGGGTCCTAAGGGGAGAGCAGCAAGCTGTGGGCCTGCAGAGCAAGCTTGCCTAGTCGCACATGCAGAGTGTCTGGAGCAGAGACTGGAGCAGCGTCCCGCTTCCAGTGGGCCTTGGCGACCAACTGAACGTGGCGGGAGGGGGCAGAGGACCCTGGAGCAGGTGCGGGGTGGTGGCCGTGAGCGTGCTCTGGTCAAGGGTCTGCGGCACACTGAGGCAGCTGAACAGGCCCCAGCGGGTGCCATGCTGCAGCTCAGGTGGAAACACCAGGTGGAGGGAGACACAGGTGGGGTCAGCAGCGGGGAAGCAAGTCCAGTGCCTCCAGCTTAGCAAACTCAGTCTCCTCCCATGGCTCACGGTCAAGCCTTGGTGTCCCCCTGCCCTCCCCCTGTCCTCCTCACTCAGCAGGTGGTCGGGGGACTGGAACACACGGAGCGCTCCTGAGAGGGTGCTCTGGGCAGGCCTCCCCGAGGGGGGTGCAGTTCAGCACCGAGTGATGAGGGCAGGGCCCAGGTGGGTGCCGGCAGGGAAAGGGGTCCAGGCAGAGGCAGCCCGTGCAAAGGCCCTGAGGCAGAAACATGCCTGTGCGTTCAACCAGCCCAGCGGTGGGTGGGCCAGGGTGGCCTTGCCAGCCATCGTGAGGACTCGGTTTGTCTCCAGGGAAGCCAGGAGCAGAGGTGGGACCTGGTCTGATGTTTTAAGAGACCACCTGCGCTCCGCGTGGCGGTCAGGAGTGGAGACGGGAAGGGGCCATCCTGAGGGGGGGTGCGGGCGTGGCCACCTGCTGGGCTCACTGCGGTGCCCTCGGCCCCTGGAACAGGGCCAGGCAGAGGAGGTGTGCCCTCGCCTAACTCGTTTCCTCAGCAACCACAAGCTGGGTGGCTTAAAACTATAGAAATTCATTCTTTCTCAGTCCCGGAGGCCAGAGGTCTGAAATCAGTTTCACTGGACTCAAGGCGTCCAGGGCCAGGCTCCTTCCAGAGGCTCTAGGGGAGGGTCCTTCCTGCCTCATCCAGCTTCTGGGGGCTCCTGGCTTGTGGCCGCATCCCCCCAATCTCTGCTCTGTCTTCACACGGCCCCTCCTTTGTGTCCTTTCTCCTCTCTGCCATGGTAGGAGCCCCCGTCCCTGGATCTGGGCCCTCCCTAAATCCACGATGGTCTCACCTCCAGATCCTTCACTTCATCACATCTGCAAAGACCCTTTTTCCCAATCAGGGCACATTCGCAGGGGTCTAGAATGTAGACACGTCTTTTTGGGGAGGACACCTTTCAGCCCACCCCCATGGGTGCCCATAAATATGGGCCTCTGACCTCATCTCCCACACTTCCCCCGCGCCCCCCGCGGCAGCCCCAGCCCCAGCCCCGGACTCCCGGGTCCTGCTTCACCCCTCCTCCCAGGAGACGCCCCCCCACCCTCACCTCCTGAGTCACTTTCTCCATGAGGTCTAGCCACTGGAAAAAGCACCCCAGTAATCCCCTCCGTGACGCCGAGCCTGGGGTGCCCCGCACACGGGCGCTCATCCACACGTGTGAATGAGTGGATGAGTGAATGGAGCCCTGGGGTAAGCTGAGAGCTTGCAGAGCGCGTGGAGAGGCTGGGCAGATCCAGGGCACCTGGGACACGGCTGGGCCAAGCAGAGTGGAGTGGGGGCAGTGATGGCAGTGGGGGAGGCTTGGGGCTAACTCAGGAGGGCCGCGGGAGGGCTGGCTGTGCCCTGGTCGTGGCGGTCTTGGGGAAAGCAGGGTGGGGGCAGAGGCATGGGCGAATGGGCTGCAGTGAGGGTGAACAGGCTGGGTGATGGGGCAGCTGGGAAGGGCAGGGCCTGCCCAGAGCTGCAGGAAGGGAGACCCTGGCCCAGCATCCCAAGGGTCCCAGGAGGGGCCCCGGGCAGGGCTGCAGTGAACCTTTCGGGGGTGGGTCCTACCTGGGGTTGGCAGGAGACAGACTCCAACTTGGCCTGAGGGTGGGCAGGGCTGGGCAGAGGGTCCCGAGCTGGGTCCACACCCTAACCCCCCGGGAGTGTCTCAGCACCTCCTTGGGTGGGGGGCGCCCTCTGCCCCGCCCTGGCCCCCAGGCTCCCCTGAAGGGCCCCGGCTGCCCAGAGGGCACGGTGCGCCCCTGTCCAGCTCACTCTTTCCCACTTTCCCAGCCCTCCTCATCCTTGATCCCGCCTCCTCCAGGCAGCCCCTCCCGACCCCGTGGCTGAGCTCAGGGAGCCTGGGCAGCATGGCCGCCCCTGGGGACGCCATCCAGACCCCAGGGGCCACAGCCCGGCACCAGGCCGGCAATGAGTTCCAGAGGCGGAGTGAGCGGATTCAGGTGCAAGGCCTCGCCCCAACCCAGACAGGGGCTGAGAGCCCTGGGCGCCCACTGAAGGCTGCCCAGTCCCCGGTCACAGCCCACCGCCCTCTCCCCACTGGCCACACCTGCTGACCGGGGGCTTGGGGATAGGTGGGGTGAGGGGAGGGCCGGGCAGGCCCCGAGCATCGTGGAGGCCAGCCTGACTGCCTTCTGAGGGGCACGAGGACCCTAAAGGTCAGTGGTCAGCGTGGTCTGGGCTGCGGTGCGGGGCTGAGCTGGGGAGGGGGTTTCCAGTGCCCTCTGATGCGGCCTCAATCTCAGGGGCACGGGGAGCCCATCTGCGTGTGCAGGTGGGCACACAGGTGACAGGTAGCCCTGAGTCCCCATCTGTAGCAACAGCTACAGTTTCCAGAACCTTTCAGAACCTGGCCCACGCCCTTCCCCCTGTCCCCCGAGGCTGGGAAAATTCCCTGGGGTTGACAGACAGCGACAGCAGTTTGCTCCTCAGTGGGCTCTTGGAAGAGTCCCCGGGACCCCTCCCGTCGCCTGGAGCCCTGTCTTTGAGGATTCGGTCCCTGAGATGGTCCCAGAGCCTCCCGAGATCCACGACCGTGGTGTCACCACCGCTGAGAGCTGCGGGCCTTCGGGCTGTCCTCCCTGCACCCCATCACTGTTCCATGAGTGCTATTTTTTTTTTTCCTCTTGCTTCTCTGATCGAATGAATTCTGCTGCCCTGTCTTTGAGTTCACAGATTTTTTTCTTCTGCTTTATCTAGTCTGCTGTTGAACCTGTATGTTGAATCCCGCAGGGGCCCAGAGGAGGTGTCCCCACCTGCAGGGTCTTCCTGCCCCCCCTTCCCACCTCCCCTGCCCACTCCCCAGGGCTCAGACCTCCCCTCCCTCCCTCCCTCCACCAGGTACCCAAGTGAAAACGCAGAGGACTCAGAAGAAAATAAATTTAAATGCTTTATTTGGGATTGCGAGCGTTAAAAGTTAAAGACAAAACCCAAGCTGTGGATTCTGTCAGAAATAGCATGTTAGGGGCGAGTGGAGGCGAACACGGCCGCAGGATGGACTGGGCGGCAGGTGACACTCGGTGTTCTGCGCGTGGGGGTCCTCAGATGATGGTATAGAGACCCGAGAGGGGGTCCCGCTGAAGACAGCTGGGGGGACTCGGGGAAGAGACACGATGGAGGGCCACAACCAGGGCGTGGAGGTCGGAAGGAGCCCGGGTCGGATGGCGATGACCCACAGAGAGCTGCTCACTGGGGTACACAGAGGAGCCTCGGCAGACGCCCCCAGAGCCCCCACCCGATCGAGGCAAACGGAACACTGGGTGGGTGGCGTCTGGCTGAGTGGGCAGGTAATTTGGGGTGCCTCGAAGACAATTTGGATCTCAGGCCAATCCGTCTGGCTTCTCCGATTAAGACAATTTGGCTTTTTGGGCTTCTGTCCAATGGTCCAAATGGCCCACTCCCTGGACGCTGGCCGGGGGACCCTCTGTGCCTTGGGTGGGCTGGCACGGACCGCCCCCTGGGTCGTGCCAGCCCCGTCACCGGGGCCCAGAAGCCTCGGGCCTCTAGATTGCTAGTCGGACTGCTGTGCAGGGGGGCTGCGCTGGGGGCAGAGGCGGGGGTGAGGTAAACCTCCCAGCCGCCCGGGTCCCTGCCGCAGCCCTAGGCGCTGAGATGGTGGCTGGGTCAGTACCGCCAGACCCAATGGCCTCGGGGCCCAAGCGACCCCAGCTGTGAGACACACTCGCAGCTCTCCTGCTCTGCAGGGCTCGTGCCCTCCGGACCTCTCCTACTGCCTGGCATCACCCCATCTGGTCACCAGGAAGCCCGGCGGAGCTCCGAGCTTCCTGGGGCCCAGACGGGGCACTGAGGAGGCGGGCAAGCTGTCACCGAGGGGCGCGGGGAGGGCTCCCCAGGTGTGCGGAAGGCGGCCACCTGCTCCCGCCCGATGGAGCCCCTTGCTCACGCATCTGTAGCCCCTTCCCCCCCGCCGGCTGGGCCGGCCGGGGGCCCCACATTGGTGGCCTCCGAGCACCTTCCTGACACCTGAAGAGACGCCTCCCTGCCCCCTCCTCCGCCCCTCAGGACCCCCGGGGACCAGCCACCGCCCCCGGGGGCCAGGCCAGGCAGCGGCCGTCTCCATTCCCCTCTGACTTCTCGGGGGGCACAGTGGCCAGCACCCCCGCGAGGCTCCACTCTCCACTCAACCCAAGCGACAGGGACAGGCAAAAATCAAACCAAGGGTGATAAATGGCGGAGGGCAGGACGGCGGCGGGCGCCGCAGAGGTGACAGGTGGTTGGCTTCGTGCGTTCCTTGTCCTTGGTCACTGCCCCCCTGTTACACGGGGAGGGGAGTAAGTTTAATTTGGTACATGAGCGCGCAAAAAGCTAAGGAGGGATAAAAAAAAAAAAAAGGAAAAAAGCCCCAGGAGAAGCCAATTAAAGGGGGGAAATAGATCAATTGGCGTCAATTTGGGTTCCTGATTCGATCTGTAATTCTGCACGTCTCCTCGTCAATCCTTCCTCCTGACCGTTTCGTCCAAACCCTTGCTGGACCACTTCCTACCCCAGAGCATCCCCCCCCAGCCCCCAATGCCCCCCCACCCACCCCACCAACCTCCAGACTTCCCACACTCCCCATGACCCTTGCCAGTCTCCAGGGGGCCCTCATTTCTGACAGGCTCCCCCAGGAGGCTGGCAAAGGCGAGCCCTAGGTGTGCTGGGGGGGTCCCCAGATCTCACAGGAGCACACCTAGGGGGTCAGGCGACGCGGCAGGGCATGTCTTGCTTGGCCACAGCCATCTCCACTCCGGCCAAACCCGTTCCTCGCTCAGCACGATAGTAGGTGCGTGGATGCCAGTGGGGTCTGGGGGCATCGGGACTCTCACTGCAGGTGCCGTGGGGTCAGGACGGGTGCCGAGAAGGAGGGGGGATCTGCCTCATCTCGGAAAGATGGAACCACCCGCGCCTGAGCCTGGGACACACACCCTCCCACCCTAGGGCGCATCCCAGGGGACCAGAGAGGAGCACAGGACGCGAAAACCTCATCGCAGGGCAGCTTAGAGAAGAATTTGGGATGGAATGCGGTCTCATCTGCACAATGCTGGGTTTGGGTATCCCACATATATGGGTGTGTGTGCGTGTGTGTGTGGATGCACGTGAGGGTTGTGGATGTGTGTGAGAGTGTGTGTGTGCGTGTGCGTGTGTGGATGTGTGTGAGAGTGTGTGTGTGTGTGTGTGCGCGCGTGTGTGGATGTGTGTGAGGGTTGTGGATATGTGTGAGGGTGTGTGTGAGGGTGTGTGTGTGTGTGTGTGTGTGTGCGCGCGCGCGCGTGCAGGGTTGCGTGTGGGTGCGTGTGCTTTCAAAGGTGAGAATTCAGACGTAAAATTTTGGAGCGTGTGGGCGTTTATGCCAATTAAGTTTTATCTGTGCGAATTCGGGTTTTCTGTCCCGTGCACCGCTCCCTGGGTGTTGCTGGGCCCCCCCACGGCTCCACAGCGGTCTCAGTGATGGAAACTACGGGGAGGAACAGGTTTGGGTCTTCGGTGTCACACGGCCAGAGCCCGGCGAGGGTTGGTGGAGGAGGGAGATGGCTGGCGAGCAGTGACAAGCCTACCTGCAAATTTGGCGCCTTCCTTTCTCTTGGATGGTCAGTCACAGCCAATTGAAGTCCAGGTCCGAGAGGAACGAGAAGGAAGGGTGGGGGCCGAATTCTTTTATTTTGCCAATTGTTTTGAAGCCAATTTATTTTTAGTATTTTTTTTTTTCAGCTAATTGATTTTTTTTTTTTTTAGGGTTTTCTGGAAAGCTAGTTAGCTTTTCCGGTGTTGCTAAGAAGCCAATTCGTTTCAAGGGGGCCGACACGTTTGTGATTGCAATTTTGGTTGTGTAATTTGGGGGTAATTTGGGGGTGATAATTTGGGGGAGAGGGCGAAAGCCAATTGATTTTGTACATTTTTAAAGATTTTGTTGTGATTCCCTTAGCCCGATGGAGGGGGCCGAGGAGAGAGCAGCCTGACGTGGGGAGGTTGGGGCATGGGGGCCAGGTCAGGGGAGCCCGCAGACAGGACGGTACAGAGGTTTCAGCGGTGGGACCTGATGGAAAGGTCCGGTCAAGAGGAGGTCACGAGTGGGTGGTGCCGCTTTGCAGAATTACGACAATTTGGCTCACTTGCGATGGCCGGACGCCTCAAGAGAGGCGCCCCCGTGGGCGGCGGGGTCCTGGGTGGGCAGGGCGATCAGGGGGCGGTGACGCTTGGCCTCTCTGAACACCTCCAGCTCCTTGGCGAGCGTGCGACCCCGGCGGGCTCGCAGGAGGGCGGGCAGGCCCCTGCGCAGGCGTTGGGCGGACTGCTTCCAGGTGTCATATTGGAAGAATTTGCCCACGGGGTATCTGGGGAAGTTGTCCTGAGAGGGGAAGGGCCGGTCAAGGGGTGCCTGGCCCCCAGCCCCTGCTCCCCAGCCACCCAGGCCCCGGGGGGACATCTGGGCAACCTGCTGGGGGCTGTCCCTAAACCTTGCAGCGTGCCCGACGTGTGACAGGTCAGTAACTCCCCCGGCTTCTGGTCAACACCACCACGGTTGCGGGGGGGGGCACGTGGCAAACATGTAAAGGACTCCCTAGCCGCGCTTCCAGCTGAGGAGCTGCTGCGCCCTGGTCCCCTGGCTTAGAGGTCACAGCCCCGAGGGGCTCCAGAGAGGGGGAGGGTCCCGGAGACGCCGGCTCCCCTCACAGGGGCCGGGCCGCCCACAGGCCCAGAGCTGGGGGGCTGCCCACGGGCCCAGAGCGTCCACAGGCCTGAGCTGGGGGGCTGTCCACGGGCCCAGAGCTGGGGGGCCGTCCACGGACCCAAGCTGGGGGGGCCGCCTTACCGGAAGCACGGTCGGAGGGGTCGACACGTCCCTCTCGGACTTGGCGGGGGTGGCGCAGTAGGTCTCCAGCAGGGCCAGGTCGCAGCTGCGGAAGCAGCACTCTTCCACGATGCCACGGCTGCGGCGGTTCACGCGGCTTGCCGGCCTGCCTGGAAGTCCCACAGGAGGAAGGAAAGGGCACGTCAGCACCAGCGCCCCAGGGGGCTCCCCAGGGTTCCTCCAGCCAGCCCGCCGCCCCTGCCCTTGGGACAGGATGCCGGTCACCTTGCAGGGACAGCCGGCCTTGGACTGGAGGGAAGGAAGAAAGCGAGAGGGGGGCGCGCAGGGGCCCCAGAAAGGAGAGAATGGACAGCGGGGTGAGTGCGCTCCAGGACCAGCCCCCTGGCCTCTCGGTGCCTCCCTCGTCGTATGTAAAGTGGGCACGGCCTCCTGGTCCACCACCAGGGGCTGTTTGGAAAATGCACGGGGCCCGGCCCCACATCCTGGGATCCCAGGGTCCTGACCCAAAGGCCGGCTGGGACCCAGGTGCCATCCCTGAACCAACCAGGAGCCTGGGTGCCTGCGGCCCTAGAGCCGCCGCCGAGACAGGTAGGAATGGGAGGAAGAAGGAGAAGACGGGAGGAGAGGAGTGAGGACCTGCAAAAACCACGCCCTCCTTTCTTCCCGTCCTCCCCCTCTCCTCCACGCACAGGCTCCAGACTCAGCTGCAAGGAAAAGCCCCCGGCCTGCCTTCCGCCATCGGTGGGGGGAGGGAGAGGAGCCCCTAGTAAGGGGTCCAGGTGCAGGGTCGAAAGGGTTGGGGGCTCAGCCCGGCCCTCCTTTCAGGGAAACCTGGTGCCAGGGGGCCACTCCCCGGGCGAGGGCCAGCCAGCACCAGACCGTACGGTGCTATCCCCTGCCCCCAAATGTGGCAGGAGACAGAGGCCACAGGAGAAGCCAGGGCAGGCAGGGGCCTCAGAAGCGTCAAGAAGCAGGAATGTTTTTTAAAGAGAAGCTCTGACATGCAAGACGGGCATTTTCGGCCCATTTCAGAGGGTGGGTAAGTAAAGGCTGCAGAAGAAGGTGCCTTGTGGTGGGTGATGGTTACGATGAGCCTTACGGCCACTGCCTGCTTGCCCCAGCCATGTCCCCACCCACACCCAGCCCTGAGCAGTGTCCGGCTGAGCCCAGGGGGAGCACACACTCCCTCCCCCCTCGAGGGTCAAGAAACTGCTCCCCAGTTTCTCCCGTTATCCGGATGGACACTCTCCGGAACTCCCCTGACCCGTCCTGCAGTTAAAGAAACTGAGGCCCAGACTGCTGGGAAACGAGGGCAAGAGCCCACACCCCGAAGGAGAGCTCACCTCCAACGGGGGACCCGCCCTGCCACACAGGGCACAGGGGCAAGGGAGAGCAGAGGTCTCCACATGCCCAGCCGGCTCCTGCAGGTTGGGAATCAGAGAGGAGGGCGAAGAACAGAGCCCTCGGGCCAGCAGGCGGGCGCCCTGCACTGTGCCCTGCCCCTCGGGTGCGGGTCCCACCCAGGCCTGGGGGCCCCGGCGGTCCCCTCCTGCGGATGCAGCCGAGCGTGGGCCAGGCACACTCACGCCGCCAGCAACGTGTGCTTTTATTCTGACTGGTTTTCAACCCATTTGATTCCATTTAAAATCTCACCATCCACGGGTATCTGCCCGTTGCCAAGATGTGGGCAAAACGTGCGGGGAAACCAGTGCCCGCAGCCCTGCCCATGGGCAGGTCAGGGAGAAGCAGGAGGGGAAGGGCTGCCTCCCTGTGGGGGCCTGGGTCACCCCGCCCGGAAGCCCGGCCTCCAGCCCACTCTGCACCCCACCCGCACCTGCCACTTAAGGTCTGGTCCCCCTGTAGATACCACCGTCCACTCTCCCTCCCACCTGCAAGAGATCAGGGAGTGCGGGCACCGCCCAAGCACACCGTAAGTGCCTAATAAATGTGGACTGCGAGGGCGTGACTGCGCTCTCCAAGTCTCACAGCAAGGGCCCCGGGCTCATTCACCTCCGAGGGGCCTCCCTGGGCCCGACCCCCAGGCCAGGTGCGCTGAAGACCTGCAGAGGTGTCTGACATGCGGTAAGGAGGACTCCGGCATCTATCGAGCACCCGCTGCGCACACCCCTCCGCCCTCGCCCCGCTGAGCTACTTACTGAAGTAGAAGCCGCGGTCCCCGCAGACAAACTGGAGGGTGTCCACCAGCTCCCCGCCGCACAGAGTCTCACTGGGGCGGTAAGCAGCATAGCAGCACGAGGCGAAGGCCAAGAAGGCGAGCAGCCCCAGCATCGACTTTCCCACTCGGATCCCCATCGGTGTCTGCGGGCGGAGACAAGAGGCGTGAGCCCACCGCCCCGCCACGTCCAGGCCCGGGCCCCTCCCACTGCCCACCAGCCAGGGCGTCCCGAAATGCTGGCCCAGCAAGGGGATGCGGGCCTGCTCCCTTCGGGGACACTCAGCCCAGCCATCTCCTAATTTAAAGTCCAGTTACAGCTTTAAAGCACGGCTTTCTCCTTAATCTTAATTGTTTTAATTACAGAAGACCTGGAGCTTCCACTGCTGACGCAGGCAGGATGCAGAGCTGCCCCGCGTGAAGGGCCGTGTGCGGGGCACACCTCTGAGGGGCACCGAGTGCTAGTCAGTAATTTCACGTGGGGATCCCCATCGTTATTACTGCAGGGGCTCAGCCACACCCAGAGCTGCAGGGGCCAGTGCTGGACACTGGACCTGGCCTCCATCCTATGATGTCATGGGGGCGGGGCCGGCACAGGGCAGCGGCCACTCCTCGGGCCTCCCAGCGCCAGCCAAGATGGCAGACGGCCCCACCCCAGCACAGAACATGTGCATCTCAGAGGACCGGCTGAGCAAGGGTGCCAGGAGGACCAGCCTCCCTCCCAAAGCAACAGGGGGCTTCTGCTGGGCCAGCACCACCCTCCTCCCTCCCGCACTGCCTCTCCCACCCTCTCAGTCTGCGGCTCAGCAAAGCCTGGGTCAAGGGTCCGACGGTCAGCACGGCGGTGCCAGCCACGCTCCCAGGAACCACCTTCTCCTACATCACTCAGTCCCTCGACTCCAGCCTGCCCTGGGCACCCCAAACACACATAAAAGCCGAAAGCCTCCTTTCCAGGCCTCGCATCACACTACCCAGGGCCAGGGACCTCAAAGTCCCTCCAGGACCACCAGGCCCTCTCCCCATTTGGGGTACCCAACCCCACCCCAGGAGCTGGAGAGAACAGCTCAGGCCACCTAGAGGCCAGACCCCCGGTCCCTCAGGGCACCGCCTAGAAGGAGAGGCACATCTCAAGACACACCCCCTTGCAAGGTTTTGTGGCTGCAGACCTGGGGCAAGGGTTAACCAGGTCCCCGAAGGAGTCGGGGGGCTTGAAAGGGACCTTGACTCCTCTTGGGACGCAGCGAGCCACCCCTAGCCCTCCAAAAGGTGGAAGCCCCCCAGGCAGGCAGCCCCAGCCTGCCCTCTGCGGGCCCAGGTACGAGCCCCTTCTGGGGGGACAGTCTCGGCCGGGTGCCCCTGAGCCCCGTGGCACCCGCAGGCTACCCTAGTAAGGGCCTGGGTGGAGCTGCCCACGTGTGTCCCTCTTAGGCTGTGCACCCAGTGAGCACAGAGGCACCGAGCAGCACGCCCCTTGCCAGCCTGGAGCAAGGCTGCTGCATGCTGGGCCCAGGGGAATTTTGATGCAATAAATCGTGTAGGAAATGAGGGGCTGCGAAGGAAGCACAGTCTCGCTTAAGCTCCTGACGAGCAGGGCCAGCTCCGTGGAAGATGGAAACTGCCGCCTGGCTCAGCTCACCTCCTCCCTGCACCAGACCCCAGCCTGTCTCCCGACAGCCCGGTGCCGCCCCCCCCTCCAAATTCTAGGAACAAATTTGTCCAGCTAGGGACTCGGTGCCGTCCGAGCGGCAGCCCCATCCTTCTGCAAGCCCAGCCACTCGGTGCGGGGTCCAGTCCAGGGCACCGGCAGAGAGCAGAAGACTAGACGAGGGGCATGCAGCTGTGCGGGCCAGGTGACCAAGCGGGCAGAGGAGGGAGGGCAGGGGCGACAGGGCAGAGGCAGAGGGGAGGGATGAAGGGGCTGGGTGGGAGGCCGCGGGCAGGGGCCAAGGGGCTGAGGCTGGAGCGGGAGGGCAGCCGGGTCCTCGCTCAACAGCCCCGGTTACCTGCAGCTGGACAGGAGGCTCGCTGGGGCTGGAGGAAGAGGATGCGGGAGGAGGAGGCTGGAAGGCTGCCTCAGAGGAGAAGCCAATGTCCAGTTTGCAGGCTGGTCAGTGCCTCAGCTTTTATGTCTGAGCCGGCTCCTCCCAGCCGCGGCTCCACCCTACCCCCACCCCTCTCCCTGCTGACCACTCCCCCCGCCCCCTTTGCTCCCGCCCCCTCCCTCCTTCCAGCCGTTCCCTTCTCTGCGGCACCCCCAACCGCCTTCCCCACCATCTCTTAGCAAAGAACGGGGGGCGGGGGGGCTCATCCTGCACCCCCAGCCCATCCTGGCACCGGGAAATGGGGGCGGGGGTGCAGGGAGGGGGGCTGCTTTCCACCTCCTTGTCTGGAAACTTCCATCTGCCCACTGGGGCAGGGGCAGTTACCCTCTCTGGGTTGTCCACTGCTGCCCTTTCGAGCCCTGGACCAGACCCTCTCTCCAGATTACTGGTGGGCAATGTCGGGGACAGGGAGAGGGAGGCTGTAGGGAGTGCGCTGCGAATGCGGTGTCTGGCAGGACTCCTTTGCCAACTCGGCCCCCCTCGCTCCATCCTGGCCCCGCCCACCCAGTTTTCCTCTCTCGGTCTTGCTGGCACCGAGTCAACATACCAGGGTGGGTTTCTGAGACTTGCGCCCGTCCTCGTTGCACTGCCCCCCGCCCCCGCCCCCGCGGCACAAATCACAAACTTTCAGCAACACCCCCTGCACCCGCAAAGCGACCAGGAAGTCGCCTTGCAGACAGCTCACACCTCCCCGGGCACTTCCCAAGTCCCCACCCCGCCCCCCCCCCACCCCTCGCCCCCTCCTCCGCGGCACAGGGCAGAGCGCGGGGTTCGAGACGCGGAACGTGACCGACAGCCCCCCACCCTGTCTGCCCCGGGCCCAGCCGCCCCGGCCCGGCCCGGCCCGCACGCAGCTTACCTGGAAGCCGGCGCAGGGGCCGCCCACCTCCCTGCTGCGTATTGCAAACCGAACAGCGGGCGTTGGCCCTCCTGCCGGGCACTCCTCTGCCAGCGCCGCTCTGGCCGAGTCGCGGGGGCCGAATGTGCGACGGGGCAGAACGGGGGGATGGCTTTTTTGGGGGGGTGGGAAACTCGTCTGATTGTTTGGGGAGGACGGGCTGTCTGCGGGCTGGGGCGGGCCAGATGTTGTACTTTTAGGGGGGGAAAGGGTATCGGGAAATGAGGTCAGCTGTTGTATCAAGGATAGAGAGGGGCAGAGATAGTGAGAGAGACAGAGTGAACGTGAAAAGGGGGGGGCCGAAGAGAGGGCGAGAGAGAGAGAGAGAGAGGACAGTGAGAGACGGGCAGGCGCACAGCGGGAGAGAACAGCGAGGAGAGAAACAGAAAGCGTATAATTAATCCACTTTGGGACGGCGAAGGCGAGAGGGCGGGCGTGGAAGGGGAGGGAGTTGGAGGCAAGGAGCTGGGGGGGGCGGGAGGGAGCAAAGGGAAGGCTGCGGAAGAAGAGAGGGGGCCGGGACCAGAGGCCGGAGAGGGGACGGGGAGCGCAGAGAAGCGAGGAAAGGGCGCAACGTCGGGGGCCGGGGAAGGTGCTGAGGGGGGCGGAGCGGAGGCGTCACCCGGGCCGCGGGCGCCCAGCTCGGTTTGGGCCGACGGAGCCCTCGGCCGTCGCGAGCCCGGGCCTCGGGGGGGGCGGCGGTGGCGGCGCCGGGGCCGCTCGGGACGCAGCGAGGAGGGGGAGCGGCCGGGCTGCGCGCCGGGGAGGGCCGGGAGGGAGCGCGGGGGATGACAACGCCGGCGGCCTGCGAGCCGGACTGCCTGCGGGGGGGACCGCCTCCTCGGGCGAAGCGGGACGGGCGTTGAGGTAGATGAGGAGGAGGCGGCGGGGGATCCGCAGGCCGGCGGAGCGCGACCCCGCCGACGGCGCCCGAGATGGGAGTCAGCAGCGTGGCGGCGGACGGCGTCGACGCGGGGCCGCCAGCCGGGTGGAGGCGCTGGCGGGCCGAGCGCGGGCGGGCGTGGGCCAGGAGGCGGGGGCGGCCGGAAGGGGGGGGCCGGGGGCCGGCCTGGCCTCACGCAGCTCCGCCGGAGAGCAGGCGAACTCCGGGCGCCAACGCCCGGCTCTTATAGCCGCGCCACCCCGCGGCTCGGCGCCCGCTCGGGCCCCGCTGGCCGTGCGCCCGCGCCAATGGGCGCCCGCGGGGCCCTCGCCCCGCCCCCGGACCGCCCTCGCAACTCGAGCCAAGGGCGGGGGGCGGGCTTGGGGTCCCGGGGGGCGGCGGTTGGGGGGGGGCTGTGGGGTGCGCGGGGGCGAGATTGGATTGGGGGCAGGGATCGGCAGAGTTCGAAAGAAATCCCGAATCGCTATTCTAAAGTGTTTGGGGGCCCCGTCTTAGGTTCCGGGGTGCCAAGGTCCCCGCATTAGTGCACGGGGGACGCGGGGCGACCAGGGTGGGCGGCGTCACACGCCCTAGCGACGGCCAGGTCCCCGCGCCCGGCCAGGGGGCTACGCGGCGAGGGTGCCCTGTCGGAATGCGGGCGCAGGTGGCTCGACACTGGGTCGGGGGTCCCCGAGTGCCGCTGGGATGTACAAGGGAAGTGGGGAGTCCCTGGGCGCGGGCGGGGCGCGCAGCCGCCACCTGCCCGAGCAGGCGCAGCCCCTCGAGCCGCAGCCGGAGCCCGAGCGCCCCCCGGTGCCGCGCGGGAACCGGGGAGTAGCCTCGGCGGCCGCCAGGTGCGGTACGTGGGGAGGGCCGGCCGGGCCAGGACCGAATCTGGGCCAGGCATGGGGCCGGCCCGGGCTGCGCCTGCCGGGAGAGATACGAGCAGGGCGGGAAACATCGCTCAAATCCTACCTGCATGACCGGGCTCACCGGGGTGCATCTAAGCAGCTCGCCTTTGGGGCCCACCCAAAATATCCGGATAATAGTTCCCCCGTCCTCAGTGCGTTGGACTTGCGCAGACTCGGGTTCAGCCCCAGGGGCCACCACGATAATTTGGGGGTCTGGGGAAACCATCTCCTGGAGAGTTTGGACGATGTAAGAAGTCGTTGTGATTTTTACCAAGTCAAAAACCACGCACGAGCCCCCGTGCCCCGCCCGCCCCCAGGAGCCCCGGCAGCCAGCGCCCCTCCGAGGGGAAGGGGCCGCCGGCGGCGGAAGCCCGCGCCCGGCTCGCCCCCTCGCTCCGCCATCAATCACGTCGCCCGCGCTCGGCGCGCGCCTCCCGGAGTCCTCCGCCCGGCGGCTGGCGGCGCCGCGCCGCCCGAGCCGGGTGCGCCTGTCCTCCGCGTCCCTCCTACCCTGCGCCCTGCCTGCCCCGCTGGGGGGCCGCCGAGGCGCTTTCCCCACGACCGTGATCTTTGCAGAGAGCAAACGAAAGCGGCGCGGGTTTCAGGGCGCCCGGCCTAGCGAGCGCGGCCGCCGAGGGGCTAGCCCGCCGCAGGCTCCCGCGCCCCGCGCCGGTGTCCCCGGCAGCCGCTCGGGACGGCGGCGGGTGGGTTTGGGAGCCGGGCCGGGACGCGAGGCGGCGGGGAGCTCACCGCGAGGCTGGAGGCCGGAGGCTGCGTCCGCGGGCGCGCTAGGAGCCGAGGCAGAGAGCGAGCGCTCTGCAACGGGCGGCGGACGCGCTGAAGGTGAGCGAGACCCCGGGGGCAGTCCCCAGTGTCCGGGGGCAACGCCCAGTCCGTTGGAAGACCCGGGGACAATGCCCAAATTTGGGGGAAACTGGGGGCAATGCCCAGTCGTTTTCCTGGACGCGGGAGAAGCACTGCCTGCGTCCTGGAGGACACGCTGCTGGGCCAAGTGTGTTTGGGGAACACAAGAGAAATTTTCCAACTCCGAGGAGCTCCGGGGACTTCGTAGGAGACGCAGAGAGGCCCAGAACCAGTGCCCGTGGTACGCGGGATTGGGGAAGCTGCAGAGACCGCGGCGGGGCCGGGAACAATGCCCAAAGGCCGGGAACGCAAGTCAGAGCCGCCTGATTTGCGGGCGAGAGAACGAGTGTCCTGAAGTGGGGACCCAAGGGAGGTTGCGTCGGTGTGGGGAACTGCGATTCACGACTAAATTCGAGACTCCAGAAAGAGAGTCCGAGTCTGAGGACAGGGGGGATTTCTCCCTGCAACTGGGGGACAAGGGAGCCGCGTCTAAAATGTGGGGACCCCAGCATCTGGGTCAGCAAGTTTGTGGGGGGTCCCACTTTGTGGCGAAGTAGGTTTGGGGATGACCCGAGGAAAATGCTCAGCGTGAAACTTGGGAGAACCCCAGAGGCGTACTGTCTAAAACCGGGGGAAGAAAAACAATGGACACATTTTGGGGATCTAGGCAAATCGTCCATGCGGTGGAGAAGAGTGGAGATTAATTTCCACAACTTAGAAATTCAAGTTAGTGGCCTGGACGCTTGCATCACCCAGGGAAAGTAACTTCCATAATTGCTGTGGCTTTTGAGAAAATCCTCAATGTCCTTTAGAGAGTCAAGAAACACGATCTAAATTCGGGGCAACCTGGGGTGTGATCAGGACATTTGGAGAATGCAGAAAATCAATGTCCTTTTATATCTTAATTTTTACGTTGGTTTCAATTAGTTTATTTTTGGTGAACAGGAAAAAAATATATTTTCCTGGGCACTGTCTGCATTTGGGGCACCCTAGGAAGACGTGGCCCAAGTTTGGGGGAATCCATGAAAATTGTTCAATAGAGATTGGTACCTAAATTTCAGGGAACCTGGTTAGTAGCAAGGAAGCTTGTAGGACGCGGCCTATAATACCTGGGATTTCCAGGACCCGGGGATTTTTTTCGGTATCTGGGCAATTTCACTTTGGGAGGCCTGTGGAAAATTGCCTAAATTTAGGGGGACTCGGGGCAAGGATCATCAAGTCAGGGGACCCATAAATCAACGTTCAAAAAAAGATCAATTCTTTTGTGGAGGGGGGAAAATAATCTCAGTTTATTTTGGAGGGCTGGCAGGCAGTGTCTCAATCTGGAGGCCCCAGAAAAATCATTTCTGAATCTGGGGATCCAAAGAAGCTCTTCGAAGTCCTCAGGAGAAATGAGGGTCAGTATCTAAGTTTTATGGGGAAAGGATTCAGAGTTCCTAAGTGGTGGGGCCTGAAGAATCAGTGCCTGCAGCTGGGTATCTACAGGGGGTTTGCAGTGTCTGGGAGACTCAGAAAATGTCGACTAAATTTGGGGTGACTCAGTGGGTGCCTGAGATGCCTTGGAGCCCAAGAAATCGGTGCCTTTCTGTGACAGAAGTGTAACATTGAATGTGTCTGGGGGGCCTGGAGGGCAGTGCCTGATGTTGAGAGCCCAGCGTGTCCAAATAGAGGAAAGGGTCCAGCGTTGGTTGGCCCGGGATATGGGATCCGTTCTGAGTTTTAGAAAACCTGGATTCTTGTCAGTAAGCTCGTGGGGCCCAGGGAATTTTTTAATATTCAGAATGTTATGAGGCGGAGAAAATATTCAGAATATTTGGTTACTGGGACACTCAAAAGAGCTTGGTATAACAAGATATAGGCTCTGTGAAAGAGTTTGTTTTGTGCGTGGTTTGACCCAGGGGGACCTGGGAGGTTTGCGATTTGGGGGAATCTGCCTGTCCACGATCACAATTGAGCGCACCTTGGATAATTGCTCCGCGTGCTTTCGGGGCCTGGGTAAGTGTCTAAATTTTAAGGAACCTGATAAGTGGCAAGGAAGCTTGGAGATCCCCGGGAATGAACGCCCCATATCTTCATGGCCCACCAAAAAAAAAAAGGGGGGGACCAGAAATCAATGCGTTTTGGGGACCAGAAATCATCCTCTCAATTTTGTGGAACTCAGGAGATCAGAGCGCAGACTGTTTATGATTCAGAAGGGGGATCGGTGTGCTTTGGGTGTAACGCCTAAATTTTGGTGGAGGTATGGGGAGCAACGTTCAGACCCTGAGGGTCCCGGGGAAATGGCTTAGTGTGTTGCGGAGGTGGGGGTGCCTAGGATTCTTTGTGGAAAATTTAGGGAACCCAGGGTGAGGCCAATACAGTTGTGGAACCCAGCAGATAATGCCCCGAACTCTGGTGAACCAGGGGAACAGGGCTTCAGTGTGGGGGGCCCAGAACAGGGGTGGTAAGCTTGGGAGCCACTGTCGTCCAAAATTACGGGGACACAGGAAGAGAGCTCCACTTGTTTGGGAATGATGCCTAAATGCCAGAAGAACACTGTGCACATTCTGGGGAGCCAGGCGAATTGGTCAGCCTGACCACAGGACCCAGGGTTAATGTTTAAATCTTCCCGAATAGGGTTTGCCACTGTGTAACTCTGCAGAACCTGGGGGTGGGGCTGGGGGGTATATAAAATTGTGAAGAGCCTGGGAGAAAACACCCAATGAGTTTGGGGACCCAGGCCACTAGTGTAAACCTGGGAAAGCCAGTGGGGGTTATGCGTTTTCAGATCCCCAGAAATTAATGTGCAAAAAAAACCCAAACCAAACCAAAAAAAAAAAACCCTTGTGACCTGGAGAAATGTTGAATGTACTGGGGGGACCTGAGCAAGGCTTAAATTTGGAAGAGACCAGAAAATATAATGTCTGCGATCCGGAGGAGCGGGGAAGGTGCTGGGTGGGTTGGGACCCTGGGAATGGAGGGCTGCGTTTGAGAGGTTGAGCTCCGGTGCCCGGGGAAGCACCCGCCGCTGGGGATCCGCCGCCCCCGGGACTCGCGCGGAGCAGTGGCGCCCTCCCCGGGGGACGCGAGCGCGGGTTGCGCGGCGGCGGCGGCGGCGGCGGCGGCGGCGGCGGCAGTAGCAGCAGCTCCGGGGCTGGTGCGCGGGACTCCCAGGGGCGCCCTCCACCCCGGCTGGCACATGGCTTCTCCCGCTTTTGCCTCCTGGGCCATGAGAGCGCTTCCGTGCAGAAGCCCGGCCGGGCGGGCGTCGGGGTGGAAGGGAGAAACCCGAGAGCCGCGGGGGAGCGATGGGGCGCTGCTCCCCCGACGCTCCCGGGGCTCCGGGCTCCCTGCTCGGCCGCCTGCGAGGAGGCCCGCGGGCTCCCCGCCGCCGCCGCGCCCCACGCGCTCCCGCGCTGCGAGCCTAGGCGAAGCCGCGGCTGCGCCGCCGCCGCGGGCAGGCTCGTCCCCGGCTCGGTTTGGGGGCCCGGGAGCACCCCCGGCGGCCACCCCCTGCTCGCCCCGGCGCTCCGAAGAGCGCCGTCCGGGCCTTCCCCAGCCCCCAAACGAGAGCGAACCCAGTTTTGTTCTGGTGATGCGGGAGAGCAGAAGGCCTGGGAAAGAGGAGAAGAAAGTCGGGGGAAGAGATGGGGGGAGGCCTGCACGGTGGCTGGGGGTCAGGGGTCTCCTTTCGTTTTTCTCGAAGAGAATTTTCACGAAAAGCCTCCCTCTCCGAGCTGTGAAAGCCTAGTTCCTTGAAGACAAACACTGAACCCTACCCAGCCCCAAGGCACTGGCGGGAACTGGATCACCCCTTCGGAACTGGGCAATGTGGGAGGTGGGGGACAGCCACCTCAGGGGCATCTGTGGGTTGGGGGCGCTGCCAGAGAGGGGCTGCTGCTGGGGGCAGCAGAATGGCGGGGCCTCCGACCGGTATGCCGGCCGTCGCTTGTCCCCGCTGTCACCCCACAGAGGGACCCCAGCTAGAAGGGGGACACCTCAAAGCCTGACACTCTGGGAAGGCAGGGGTTAAGGCCATTGGACAGGTGTGGGGACTGGGCAGGGCTGAGGCAGCCCTTTCACAGGAGCTTGGCAGGACAGGGAGGACACCCCCCCACCTATGAAAAAAACCAGCCCATTTTCCACCCAGAGCCCAAGGCACGTGGGGAATGTTCCCCCTTCAAATTCCAGTCCGTATCAATCACCCCCGTGTCCATTCCAAGAACATCTGGCCTGTCTCGCCCCCCCTCCCGCCCATCACTGCCCCCCTTTCCCCCTCCACCAGCCTTCTGCAGTCCCCCGCGTCCCTGGCTTTCAGGCCTATGCCTATAGGAGGGAAGGCGAGGAGGGAGCCTCCGGAAGGGAAGCGTGGCTGCTAGCTCCCTATTCTGTGGCGACTTGTAAATTGGGGGCGAGGAGTATTTTTAAGTGCCTGTCTGCGGACCCGGCTCCCTGGGATCCCAGAGCAGATTTCAAGTCCTGGATGAGGGCCTCTGCTGCCCTCGGCCCTGCTCTGGTTTCCCCACCTCTCCTCCAGTCCTACTTCCCAGGCTGGGGGTGGCGGAAGGCTGGGGTGAGACGTGTGTCAGTGGGGCTGCCTGGGCGCACCCATGCCAGCGGCCCTCTGGTGAGCCACTCCCCTGCTTTGTGCCCTGAGCAGGCGCCAGCCCTGGAGAAGCTGCCGCCGGTGCCTGCAGACCTGGACCTTGGAGGTAAGACGGCTGAGGCCACCTTGGGGTGCCAGGCTGGGCCATCAGGGCGAGGGGAGGGGGGCAGAGATGCACTTCCTCCCCGTGAGGGGCTGCCTGCTGAACCCTCGCCTTATTTAGTCACGAGTTCGGCTAAAGGGGCAGGGTTGTCGGGGGGCAGATCCGGGTCGCTTCGGGGCTCAAAAAGGGCACTGGCCGCCCCCAGCCAGGACCAGCCGCCCAGGTCGCCCCGACTTCCGGCCCCCCACGGTAGGAAGGGACCTGCCAGCAAGCGGGGCATGTCGTGGGGCTGGGGTCTCCCCCAGCACAGGGCTTGGCTGGCAGGAATTCAGCCCCAAGCGCCATTCCCCCCCACCCCTAACGACCTCCCCCCCCCACCCTGCAGCAGCCCTGGCCGCCCCTCTAGACCTGCAAACCACATTTCAAAGAGAATAACCATCCCCCCAAAGATTCGGACTCACCCCAGCAAGCCCGGCCCTGCACCCAGGCCCGCGGCTCCAGTGCTCCTGCCTTGCCGGTTCCCTCGCTCCCGCCCGCCCTGCAGCCGGCCTTTCCCACTCCCCGGTTTCCTCCCCCGGCTCTGGCTCCGAGCTGGCCGCCCCCCCCTCCCTGGGACTAAGCCCAGCATTTTACAAACCCGGCTCGTTCTCCGAGAGTCCCCTGAGCGCCCCTCCTTCACCCCCCACCCCGCAGGGCACCCGCCGCTGGGGGCAAGGACCCTGCCCTCCAATCTAGGAGGGACACCCGCTCCGGTCAGCCCAGCTGGAGGCAGGGGACCCAGGCCCCAGCTGGAACGCCAGGACCCGACGGCGCGAGCCACCCCAGGCACAAGGCACCACAAGCCACTGATCAATAAACCAAAAGTCAGAAGTACGTATGGGTCGGTGTGTGGGCAGCAGGGGAGGGGGCCGAGCAGGCGCCCTCGGGAAGGACCGAGGCGTCGCCACTATTGTACTATTTTATGTAGTGTCTGAACTAAAGACACCTTTAAAAAACGTTCTTGGTTTCTCTCTCGGATGCGCAGACCAGCCTGCAAGGGGGCACCTGCTGGGTCCCCCACTGCAGGCCCTGAAGAGTGGCCTCTGTCGCTTTGGGGTCAGCAGCAAGAACACAGACCCACCCACCTCCACCTCCAAAGCTCTCGGCGAGCCTGGAGCGAGCGTCCCTCTAGGGCAGCTTAGCCTGGGCCCCCACCCCGGTACCTGATGCGTGAACCCTGCGGCCACCACCACGGAGCTGGCTCCAGAAGTGTCCAAGGAGGCTCTGGCCCCTGGGCCTTTCTAGTCACCCCCCCGCGGCCCCCACGCACACACAGGAAGCCCCGCCGGCCTGAACACAATGGAATCATGACAGCAGCACTGAGAATGCCTCTCCGGCCTCTGGTCATACCTCAGTCGCGCCTCTCAATTCTCAACAGCCAGGAGGGCTGCGACTGTCGCCCACTTTGACAAATGGGGACACAGAGAGGTCAAACCACTGGTGTGAGGACCCACAGCCAGCAGCCCAGGACAGGGAGGATGGGTCTCACATGCCCCAGCTGAGCCCAGCTTTCCCGGGGTCCCCTATTCCTCCCCAGCGTATGAGTTTTTCCCCGGTGTGCCCTCCTTCTTCCTTCCTCCTCCAATTCTGTCCTCACCTTGACCCCCTCCCTGGCTTCTCCTCTACGCTGCTCCCCTCCCCCTTCCTCTGTCCTTCTGCTACCAGGAGCTCCCCTCTGAGGACCATGCTGCTGCCCAGACCGCAGGGAGCCCCCCAGGGAGAGAGGCACCTGGAGCCGACCACCCGAACCCCAGATTCCAGCTGTGTGACTCTGAACACACCCGCAGCCCCTCTGAGCCTCCACTCCTTGTCAAAACGGGGATGGGAACTAAAACTGCCCGGGGGGCTCTGAGCACCAAAGGAAATCAGGCCCCTGTACGGAGGCTGCTACGCAGAGATCTGTACCAGGGGACACTGGGTCCTGTCCTGGGAGTCTGGAATCACTCACCTCTGCGGGGCTGGAGCTGACTGCCGGCTTCAGTTCTGAGCGGGTGGGGATCACCTGGGCCACAGGCCGCAGCAGCTGACCTCCGGGCTGGGGTCTCGGGTGGCTCTGGCCTGCTGCAGCTCCGGCTGGTGCTCGGGCTGCGGAGCCTGGGCAGGGAGCTGACCCGCAGATGTGGGGCCTTGGGGCTGGCAGCTAGAATCCACCTCCTCTTCCTCAAGCTCAGTGGTGACTCTTCGTCCCCTGGGGAGAAGCGAAAGGGTGTCCCTAAGATGACTGCTTTTAAAACAAACCCACCCCCCAAGCCCGGGCCCTGGTCCCCTGCCCCTCCCCTGGCTGTTGGGTGGAGAGGCTGCAGGTCACCTTGTCAGGGTTTGGGCGGCGGCTCCCCTTCCGGTCCCTCTGGCTGCCCAGCTCTCCCTTTCTTAAAGCACTAGGGAAGGAGGAAAGTGTCCACAGTTCACCCGGAGCTGGGCTTCCACAGCCAAGCCTGCAGAGGTGCCCACGGAACGGCAGGACACCCTCTTGTTGGACAGGCTGCCCCTTCCTGCTGTGGACTTCTGCCTGGGCATGGGGGCTGGGGGCTGCACACCAACAGCCTGCCTTGGGGGATCACAGCACACGCTATCAAAATTCTCCCCTGTACTCCCCAGCATTCCCACCTGGAATGGAAGCAAGGAGGGGGAGCTGGCACACACCAAAGGACGCAGCTCTGCCTTGGGAAGGCAGCTGAGAGTGGGGGGAAGCTGGGCTTCTCTGGGGAAATGAACCTCTTCCCCACAAACACCACCCTGGCCGGACGGAGGCGTCTGGGACCCTGGGTGGTGGGAAGAAACACGTCATGCACAAAGTAATGGACTCCTGGCGAAACTACCCAGGGCAGGGGGAGCTGGGAGGGGGCCCGGGAGAACACTGTCTGGAGGAGAGAAGCTTTACTTTCTAAATCCTGCTGTGGGGCCCCAAGGGGCATTGCCCCTTCATTGTCCTTCTCACTCTCCAGTGACATGGTGGGATTCTTTTGGGGGGGGGTTGTAGGGAGTGGGGAGAGAGGAGGGAAGCTTTACTTTTTAAGTGGCATCAAAAAACCAAAAAACAGCTCCAAAATCTCAGGGCCCCGCCCCTCTGCAGTGTCCTGTTTGTCTTTGGTTGCCGTCGGGGAGGGTGGGGTGCAGCAAGAGGGAATTTCTCACGCAGAAAAACCCTGCCTTTTACATTTGCAAAAACAGCTGTGCCTTCCTGCTGAAAAGAGCAGCCCTACCCTCCGCCTCTGCCCCTCCCATTTTGCAGAAGCGCGAAGGAAAACTTACTTTCCTCGCAAAAGACTCGAGGGCTCTGGGCAGCCCTACAGAAGAGTCCCTGTCCACCTGTCCTTCCCGTCTCCTCCGAAGTCGAAGCTCGCCTGCGTCCCCTGGCGCAGAGGTCTCTCTGCTCCTGTTAACTGCCCCAGCCCCAAGCCCCCGGCCCACCCACGCCTCAAAGATCAGAATGCAGCTTTTCTCACACACTCAAGGGGGAGGGAGGGAAGCCCAGTCACCTGTACTCTAGCCGCTGCGTAGTCCCCGAAGCTCCCGGGCGGTGGATAAAAAGGACTGGGGAGTCTCTGGTGCCCCAGGCTCTCTGCCGAAACTGCCCGGGTGATGGTCCGCCGGCCGGGCCAATATTAGCAGTCGCCACCAAAGCAGGGGGGGGCTCTGGCTGTGCTGCCCGGACCCTCCAGCCGGCTCGCCGCAGAGGCGGAGGAGGGGGACGAGGCTGAGGCTGGAGAGACGACGAAGGGCACTTTCAAAGTGTGCATCATAACAGGCCCCTGGAAGCAGGGGAGCCTCGCCGCCACTGAGCACGGCACCTGCTCGAATCCCAGCTGAAACTATACTTTCGCCCCTCACCTCCTCGTCCCCTCCACGCCTTTCCTCAAGCCCCTCCAAATTTGGGTAGCTTTGCGCCAACTTGGTGGTGCCGGGGCAGCTGGCTCTGGCACCTTCCCACGTGAGGGCACAGCGCATTAGGGGGTGGAGATCAGGCCCACCCCTAGCCTGGCAGAAAGGCGTTTGTGGGCGTGGGCGTTAGCCGGAAGCACTCCCTGCCTGCTGGAAGGTGGGACTCTTCGGAGGGGGTGGAGAGTGGGTAGGGCCTCACTAGATTGACACTTGGCAGTCACTCGACACCCTGGCATGCCAGTGGGCGTGGCACGGGTAAAATGGGGGCGGGGCATAATGGGGAAAAAGCCAGGGTTCGAGAATGGTCAGAAAAATCTTTCTTCATGGGCTCCCCACACAGCTGCAACACAATGCGGCCATGTCCGTCCTTCTTCCAGAGGCAGGGGACTCACCTGGGAGTTTTCTCCCTTCCCTAGTGGCATCTGATACTACCCCCTACACCCTACGTGTGGTGCTGGGCACCCAAGGATGCTGAAGCAAATGGAAGGCGGCAGGTAGCGAGCAGCAGTGTCCTGCTCACAGGTACCCCTGGGTGGGACGACTGGGGCTCACAGTCTTTTGAGCTTGGCGGAAACTCCAGTTGAGGCATAGACTCGGAGGTGTCAGAAGCTGGTGGTGGTGGTGGTGGTGGGGACCCAGATAGAAGTGCTGCCTGATTATACACTAAGCCTCACTGGGAACTTAAACTTTCCTGAGCCTTCAGGTAGAGCAGGAAGCAGATCAGAGACTCACTAAGAGGCAAAGACACGTGCTGTTCCCAGAAGACCACCAGTCCACACCCTCCCTGTGCCCCTGCACCCCAGCTTACCAGCCTGTGTTGGGGGTTAATTCTCCCCTCTCCCTTTGTCTTTCAAGCCCTCACCTGAACTTCCTTCCTTAGCTGGAGGTATACATCATCTGGTGGGAGGACAGGGCTTTCAGTGGGGAAGAGAGTCAGACTTGGGGGGACTCAAATCTCGTGGGGGTGTCCTAAACAAAATGCAGATGCCCCAGAGCCATACCATCCTCTGGGAGGAGGGCAGGTGGGCCTCCTCACTGGTCTCTTGGGTGGGGAAGGATGCAGGGATACTAACGGTCCTGAATCAGGTCCAGGGCACGGAGAGGGGACTCAGTGTGAAGCAGCCCACAGTTGGGGGGCTGCAGCAGTCACGTGCTCACGCTGGCTCTGCTTTGGGTTCTGTGGCTTTGGAGTCTTCACAGCCTGTGCCACACACCTATGCCCGCCCCCCCCCCCCAGACTCCAGTGTCCGCTGCCGGATGCCCAGATGTCACAAGGAGCTTGCAGGTCCCTACAGAGAAACGTATCTGGGACTTCCCAAGCCTCAGGTGGGGCTAGAGAGGGTGAAGGGCTGACCCCACGTCAGATGATGGGGTTCCATGGAAGGCCCACCAAAGGGGGTGTCTTCAAATTGAGAAGGTGGGCAGCTAAGGGGTTGAAAGGGCAGCAGCCTTTCAAACCCACAGATCAAACTCTTGGAAATGTGGAACCTCCCACCCCTAAAACAGTGTATGGAATCTGAGCTCTGCCCTAGTGAGAATCCCCGTTTCTGGCACAGCCCCAAAGGGGATCTCACCAAGGCAGGGCTGTTTTATTCCATCAGAACCTTGAAGCCCAGAGTGTTTAAGCAAAGGAAGGCGAGCAGAGAAAGGGTTTCAGGGTGGGGAGCACCCATGGGGGACTAGCTAGGCCATGGTGCCACTGAGTCAGGACTAGAAGTGTTGTGGGTGTGAGGGCTGTGACCCTCGACATTCCATGTACTGTCCATGGTGGGAACACATGGCCTATAGGGGATACAGGGTAGTGGGAGAGAAGGGACAAATTCGGGGTGCACCTCACAGCATAAACGTCACGGCCCCACTGCCTCTTAGGCCTGAGAGAGGGTTATCCCATCCTGGGCTTCTGGTCAGATCCTAGTTATGCCTGAGAGACTTAAAGGACCCTTAGAAATTCCCTAGTTTCCTCCACTTGGCTGCTTAAGTGGCCTCATGCTGACACCTGGTGGCCAATTCTAGAATTACAGCGCCCGGCTCAAAAGTTCTTCGGAGCGGCAATCTTGGGGCACCCTGGGGAGAGGGCTGGGGGCAAAGTGACAACATTCTTCCTGCAAGGGGGAGGCCCCCTGCAGTGTCGGGGTACTGGTGGGCTCTGCACCTTTGCGCTTGGATCTGAGGCTCTCCTCTGCCCCCGCCCTGGCATTACAGAACTGACGGTGGAAGGAGGCCCAAGGGAATTCCTCTCTGGCGGTTCCGATCCCAGGGGTGTGGCGAGGTGATGCCTAGAGTACAGGTTAAACCCGGGACGCCTTCCCAGAACATCCGCTGTGTTCTGAGAATTAGAGAAAACTGTATTATGTTTATATCAATAAAATCAGATTCGTTACTGAGAGGCTCTGGAGCAGAACGTTTGGGACCCCCATCCTGAGGCAGGGTCCCCGAGACCAGATTCAGGGGCTGAATCTTGCGCCCGCGACCCACAATCCCCGCAGGGCTTTCCAAATCTGACCCGAGCCTGGCACCTTGTGGCCACATCGAGAAATGCACCCGCAGCCCCAGAAAACACCTGGCTGTCCTAGAAATCAATATTGCCACGAGGATAACAGAAGAGCCACTTTACCAAACCTGAGAGCCGAGAGAAGAGGGGGGAGGAAACGGAACCCCCATGCTGAACTCACCAGACGTCCCGAGAGCCCCGCACCACTGGGACCTGTCTGACCCAGCCACCTCTGTGCGGGCAGCTGGAGAGGCCAGGGTGAGGCCACCCCAGGGCAGCAAGGCCACAGTGGGAGGGCCGGGGGCTCATGCTGTACCACTCACACTGCGGTGTATCCAGAAGGGGAGAGGAACGGGCACGAGGAGACCTGGAGGCTGACCCGGCTCAAATCCCTGCTCTGCGGAAGGACCTGGGCGAGCCCGGGCACCCCTGGGAGGCCACGTGCCTCTGACCTCACAGGCTTGACATGCTGGTGCCTGAAAGCCCTTAGGTCAGCGTCCAGCACAGACCACATACTAATACGTGTTTGTTATTGTTCATCATTATACTCTCTCAATGCAAAAGTATGTTTGCCCCTGACTCCCCTGACCGACGGCACTAGAACCTTCTTTCCTGGGTGTTGGTAGCTGAGTCATGGCCCCGGCTGGTCCTGGGTAAAAGCGGCCACCTGAGAGGACTCTGGAGTTTGGGGGGAGGGGGACTGGCCAGGCAGGGAGTCTTGCCCTGTCACCGGGCACAAGGGAGCCCCGGATCCCCTGGGCCATGCACATCCCTTCCCTCATCCTGCTTTCGGCCTCATTCAAGATGTGTGAGCCCTCCACGACCCCAGCCCCGGGCCTCCTCCCTTGGGGAGCTGTTCTTCCTGGCAAGCCCCACCCAGCACCCCGACATGCCCACAGGCCACCCCTGCTATTGAGGAGCTGCTCCTTTCCCGTGGAAGACGCATCAGCGGCCTTTTGCCTCTGCTGCCCGCAGGGGCAGCAGCCTGTGGAGCACGAAGGCCCAGAGAGGGGAAGTAACGTGCTGGAGATGCAGAGCTAGAGGCCGCAAGAAGCGCCCTGCGCCCGTGGTCCTCCCTCGGCCTCCCTCACCTACACGCCTGGCCCACAGAGGACAGCACGGTGCATGCCGGGTGCGTGGGGGCAGCCTGAGACCACGGCCTGTCCTACTGGGGAAGGAGCTGAGAATACAATTCAGAGGACCTGTGGACACCATGGCAACAGCCCTGGGGGGTCCCCACTCACACACATCGCCCCACTGGACCCTCACCACCAAGGCGGGAAGAGTCTCCTCGGGTTCCCTTTTGATGGATGAGGAAACCGAGGCTCAGAGATGCTATGTTACTTTCCCAAGGCCACACAGCCATGGGCAGCAGAGCAAGGACTTAATCCCCAGGTGCCTGGCTCACCAGCTCTCACCCTTCAGCCCTGAACTGGCCCGAGTGGACCCTCCTGCTGACCCCAACATGCTGAGGGCGTTCGGGAGGTGAGGCGTCCACAGGACTTGACCCATTGTGTCCTCCAGACCTCAACCTGCACCTTCTTTTTGGCCAGGGCCTGGAGGACGACATCTCCGTGTGAACGCGGCTCCCAGTGTGGCTCCAGGGAGGGTGGCATGGACTGCATGTGCCCCACGGCAATCCCTGGGCTTGGTTTGCACCTTCGGCCATGACAGCCAGATGCGGACACGATCTTAAGGTCTAGGCTCCTGAATGTGGACACAGGACTCTTCCTCCAGGAAGCCTCCCAGCCTGCCTGGTCTGACCTCCTCTGATCTGTGCAGCTGGAGTTGGGGGCCCCCTCAGCCCTCCCCTCTCCTGTTTTTCCTCTAGCTCTTCCTCCCACCCGGAGTCTGGCCTCTCTGCCCTCCCCATTCCCACAGCTGGACCCGGGTCCAGGAAGCAACCCCAGCAGGTGACCAAGAGCAGACCCATCGTGTAGGCCTCAAGGGAGGAAGCCCATCTTCCATCCTCTCCCTCTCCCTGACCCTTGGAGGGTTTCTTGGACAGGCTGAGTTTGTTGGACCTCAGGTGGGTGCCAGGGAAGGCCAGGGAGACCATGGAAGGCTATGGAGGACCAGAGAAAGCCAACAAAGGTCACAGAGGGCCAGAGAGGGCCAGTGAGAGCCAGGAAGGGTTAGGAAGGGACAGAGCCTCGGGTTCAGAGCCGGGGCCCCCATGTTCACCTCCTCCCAGCCCTGTTCCTGCTGCCCGCTGAGCTACCACGCAGGCCTGACCCGCAGCCCAGAACCTGAGGCCCAGAGAGGCAAGGGGGTTTCCAAGGTCCCCCAGCAAGTGGGCCATGGGTGTGGGAGGGGCAGGCAGGGTGCCCCCAGGGAGGCCAGGCTGGAGCAGGGCCAAGTTCTGAAGTGAGGATGGACTTTGAAGAAGAAAATTGTGTGCTTTGAGACGCAGTGTGAACGGCCTCAGGCTGCAGGGCTGCCGGGCGCCGGCTCTGTTTTCCAAAAACACAGATGGACTGGGCAGGGGGTCAGTGAGGCTGGCGGAATGCGCTCCTTGCCCCCCTCCGCCCCCCCATCCCCGCCCCACGAGGTTCTGATGGGCCAGCAGCGTGGTCCACATGGGGCTGCAGAAGGTGGGGCACCCGGAGCTCACAGGCTCTGGACCCCCAGGCTGTGGAGGCCCACCTTCATCCCTGGCAAAGCACAGAGCCACACTTGGCTGGGAACGACCCTGTGACCTTGACCCTAGGTCTACGTCTCTGAGCATCTCTGGGTGAAGGGAGCCTGGGAGGCAGCACCCACTTGCAACCCCCTCCTGAGGCTCCGGGGGTGCCCCCAAGATCCCATATCTCAGCCCAGTGCTTTGGAGGGTGGGGATTGTGGAGTGGCGGACCCAGGCCCAGCTTCTGGGGATAGCCTCAGGGACCCATCTCTGGGCTCCTGGGCGGGGATTGTGGAGTGGCGGACCCAGGCCCAGTGCTTTGGAGGGCGGGGATTGTGGAGTGGCGGACCCAGGCCCAGCTTCTGGGGGTAGCCTCAGGGACCCATCTCTGGGCTCCTGGACACTCTCCCAGGGGTCTCCGGGTCAGACCCCGGACAGCGGCAGGTGGAGGAAGTGGGAGGTTTGAGCCGAGGTGGGGTGGGGCTGGCGGGCTGCCTGGGGACGGGGTGGAGCTGAGGACCCGGGGGTTGGGGGCCGGTGCTTGGCTGGGGAGTGGTGGGGAGCCACCTCCGCTGGTCTCCACTTTCGAAGGACTCTGCCTCGCTGTTCCTGCACCAGGGCCAGAAACAACAGTGCGGGAGGGAGGGGCGTGGCCGGTGCCCCACCGCCCTGCTTGTCTGTTTATCTCCACGCTCCCAGACCCATGACCACCCCCTACCCCCAACATTCTTTCTGGAACTGACCTCTCTCTCCTCCCAGCACCGGGAGGGGGAGATGGGGATGGACATGGGAAAGAGCTAACCCTGACCCAGCTGGACCCCCGCCAGAGGCCTCCTGGGCCCAGGGTTCCTGGCCCCAAAGCCCCCGCCTCACGTGAGCCTTCTGGCCCGAGTGGCCAAGGTGGCTACAAGCAGAGCGAGGGGCCGCCTGGCCTGACGGCGACAGCCACCCCGCAGCCCCCAGCCTCAATTGCCCCAGGTCCTGGAGACCCTCAGCCAGGGCTCCAGCTCGCACGGGTGCCTGGCTTGCTCAGCCAGGATGGGGGCCCTGGAGGAGGTCGGCCCCAAGGACTTCCGGCCCCAGGTCTCTGATTCTAGAGGGTCAAACTCTCACTGGAGACGTTTCCAGAATGTTGGGGGCCCGGAACATTTGTCCAGCTGCTCCCCCAGGAAGCCTGGGCCCGTGAGGGGGGGTGTGTGGGCTTGAATGGGGGGCTGAGACCTCGGCACCCTCTCCCCTTCCTTAGCCTCATGGCCTCCAGAGCCCGGGGCGGCCAGCCCGTTGGGCATCCCCCGGAGCCCCTGTGCCTGCTGGCAGGGGGGAACGCGGGCGGCGTGGGCAGCAGACCCCTGCGGAGAGGACCACTGTCCAGGACAGTAAGCCCAGCACAAAGTGGAGTGTGGCAAAAGCGGGGCTTTGGCGCCCTCTGCTGGTTCTGTCTGTGAATGACCGCTCTGACCGCCTTGCCCGGCGTGGACGGGTGCCCACCTGGTAAAACCGCCCGCGCAGGGGACCCCACCCTGCCTGGGTCCCGGGCAGGCTCCCCAAGGTGGGGGCTCACAGCCTAACTGGACACAGACACCGGCCGGGCTCTGCCGGGGCTCTGCCTGGGGGGCCTTTTCCAGGAGATCAGGCCCTCTTCCCAGCCTGGCCCCCACCGAGCACCAGGCCCGCAAGGGCAGAGAGCCCACCCCAGCATCCTTGCGTCCACCTCCCATAGCCCTCAGGATCTGCTCAGGCCCGGAGAACAGCGAGGACAGTAAATATTTACTGCCAACAGGAGAAGGCAAATACAGCCCCAATGGCCAGGTGGAGCTGCCAGTTCATCCCTGCCAGGAGCAGATGCAATCCGGGGAGCCAGCCTGGAGGCAGCCACACAGGCAGAGTGTCCTTAGTGGGTGGGCACCAGAGGGCCTGACCCCAGCCTCTGTCTCCCCATTAGGAACACAGGGGCAAACAGCACACACCCGCCCCCCACGGCACGCGTGACAGTGCAACACGGAAGACGCAACAGTGAGGGAGTGGAACGTGTTGGGGGGGGCTGCTCTCGGCACTTGGACCCCACTGCCCACGTGAGGGTTACACACGGGCCTGCACACCGCTGACAGCCACCGCCAGCCGCATGGGCCAGTGGAGCCCAGGTCCCAAGGGCAGGCCAGGTCTGCCCTCCAGTTCCCAGAAGGGGCGGAGCCTGGGCCTGGGTTGGGTGGCAGAGCCCAGGTCTGCGGGCCTGGCTTCCGTGGGGCGATGTGGGGGGGGGTCCAGAAGCGGGGGCACCTGGGGTTCAGTGCCCAGGGCGGTGCCGAGCAGGAGACTGGGTCCGATCCCGCCCTCGCCCCCGGGGTCCTGGCGGCCCTGGGCAGCCGCTTCTCCCTCCCTCCGTGACCCCGTCCCTGCTGGGTGTATGGAGGGCCCCCACCTCAACTGTTCGAAAACACATCCGCTGGTACCCAGGGGCTGGTGGGAGCGGCTGGGGCGGGGCGGGTCCTGGGCCTCAGAGCGGCAGCGGGTCTCAGGAGGGGAAAGGAAGACAGGCCCCAGCCCAGGCAGGGCGCGAGGGCCACGTCACACCCTGACCCGCCACGTTCCCCACCTGGTGGGCTCCTCTTCCGAGCCCCCCCCACCACCCAGCGCCAGCCGCGCTGAGAGTCCTGCTGGCCGGGAGGGCCCCGCCTGCCCCGGGACCCCAACGGCCTCCACCTTCTCCACAGAGTCTGTTGGCACCTGAGGGGTAGGGGGAGCGTCCGAGTCGTCCCCAGGGTCTCACTGGCTGGCAGGGCCTTGAGGGCAGCCTGACTCCAACCGGCCCACTTCCCAGCCCCAGCTGCATGCAGCCCGGCCTCGGGCACCCACATACCTCAGCTCCTGCGGGGTGCCCCTGCCTCCACCCGTGCTAATGGGCCGCCTGGGTGATCCCATGGGCAGCCTGCCGCTCACCCTGGCCACCCCCCCTCCCCCTCCTCTTCCGGGTCCAGTGTCCGGCCATCCACCTGCCTGCCCAGCCCTGGCCTCCACTCCAGGGGCGGGGCCTGCTGGGGGCCTGCAGCGTCTCCCCTGGGGTGGGGGGACCGGGGTGAGAGCCTCGGGGTCACAGGGAGGGCCGCCCAGCCGGCTGGGTACCAGGCCGGCCTCTGAGTGGTCTGCGGCGACCGGGGCCCAGGCAGCAGCCCCAGCCTGGCCACCCCGAGCCCTGGCCCGGGCGGAGCCTTCAGGAAGCCTGCAGATTGATTTGGTCTCTGAGCAGCCGGCAGGCTGGCCAGGCCTTGGTACGGCCAGGTCACCCTCTGACCTCCCGGGCTGTGACCAGCCCAGGCACCCCTGGGCTCTTTGGCGTGACCGGCAGCGGCCTGGGCGGGTGCCCCACGGAGCCACCCCGTGCAGCAGTGGGGCACTGAGGAGTGGGGTGTCTGGGCCCCCGAAGAAGGAGCTCACCACCTTGGGGGGTACTGCCATGGTCCCTGGTGCCTGTCTGCCCGCACACCTGTGAGCAGCCAGTGTGTGACGCAGAGAGAACAGAGAGGGGTCTGGGGCAGCGCCCCCCTCACCCCCGTCACCAGGGCCTGAGCAGGTGGGCCGGCCTTCCTCGCCCCCACCCCCAGCAGCGCCTCAGCCCCCCAGGCCACACAGACGACAGCAGCAGGGCTCATTCAGGGGGTTTATTGACCGTCAGGGGTGCGGGGGAGCGCGGTGCTGGCCGCCTGCCTGGAGGGGGCGGCCGCCTGCCTGGAGGGGGCGGCCGCCTGCCTGGAGGGGGCACCCGCCGGGCCCTAGTTGCAGTAGTTCTCCAGCTGGTAGAGGGAGCAAATGCTGGTGCAGCACTGCTCCACGATGCCGCGCTTCTGCGGGGGCCCCTCCAGGGCCAGGGGCTGCAGGCCGCCGGCACTGGGGCCTCCACCCAGCTCCACGGCCCCCACTGCGGGGAGAGACGGTCAGGCAGACGGCGCTCCCCTGCCCACCCTGCCCGGCCCTGGAGCGGGACCCTGAACAGGTGCCCTGGCGCCCATCACAGGCCTGCCCCGCCCCCTCCCCTCCCCACAGCCCGCCCAGGACAGGACCCTCTCCCAGGGTGACGGGGCGTCTCCCACAAGCACCACCATGGCCGACACATCACCCCGAGACCATGGGCACCCAGGACTTGACTCACTTCAGAAGATTCCTCCCTGGAGCTGCCCTCCGTGGGGAGGGGAGAGGGTGGGGCCAGGGTGCTGGGCGAGGCCGGGGCGAGAAGGGAGGGGGGAGGGGCAAGCCCACCCTCAGGCGTCCTCCTGGCTCACCCCCAGGGAGCTGGTCACCTTTAGGATGTGACCAGGAGGACATCATTTTCCTTTTTAAAAAAGTCCCTCCTGACCTCCCACTGGGTGCCAGCTGGAAGCACCGGGGCGGCGGGGCAGCGGGGCTCACCCTGCGGGCCCTCCGCCTCCCGGCGGGCCTTGGGCGCATAGAAGAAGCCGCGCTCCCCGCACACCAGGTACAGCGCCTCCACCAGGTGGGGGCCGCACAGGTGCTGGTTGGCGAAGGCCCGGGCAGGGGCGGGCGCCCAGAGGGCCAGCAGGGCCAGCAGGGGCCCAAGGCGCAGCCACAGGACCATGGTGGGGGCACGAGGACCTGGGGGACAGGCGGGGGTGAGGCCAGCGAGGGGGCGCCCGGGACCCCAGCCGGCGATCACCCCCAAACGCTCCAAGAGAGAGCCCACGCCCTCCTGCCGCTCAGCGGAGCTCGGGCCTGGGGCCCCGAGGCACCGGACCCGGGCGGACGCAGAGCCCGCAGGACAGACCTGCTTGCTGACGCCTCGAGTGAGCTCGTCCCGAGGGCTGGGGGCTGCTGGGCCCCGCCAGCTTTATAGCCCCGACCCCTCCACCTGGCCCATTAGGGCCTCAAGCGGGTGGCAGATGGCCGGGGGCTGAGGCTGCAATTTCTGGATCATTTCCCCGCTGCTGGGTCTGCAGGAACCTCTCCTTGGTCGTCAGCACCTCTTGGGGCCACAGGGTCATTAGAGTCTTAACGAGGGACCTAATGCCGAGCTGTCCCCGCTCACAGCTGGGGGCAAACGCCTCCACAGGAGCCGCACCCCACCCGGCCTCGCTTGGGTCCCATCTTCCATGTTGGTCCGGGGAGTGTGGCCAAGAGAGAGGACCCCTGCCCGCTGTCCCTGGGGCTGCCCTCGGGGCCCCAGAGGTGGTCCAAGGCCATGGGTGGGCAGTGAGGGAGCGTCTCCTTGGCTCACGGCCCCAGCCTCACCCACCCCAGCGCTGAGGCCCGCTGACACCCCCAGCTCCCTGGGGCACTGCCGAGGGGGCTGAACTCAGGGACCTGCAGCCGTGAGGCCCCTGAGGCCGGCCCCTGTTCCTCACCTTCAATGTAGGGGCCACAGGACGCGTGGGTGGGGCCCCGCCACACCCCGCCGAGGCGGCCTCTCGGACCCCATCCCTCTTCCTAGAGCCCCGCCCTTCCCCCCGTGCTGACCCCTTTCAGACCGGCCCCTCGGCCCCATTGCATCCTTTGGCTGCTATTTGCGCCGAGCCCCTGTGGTCCCTCCAATCCCCTGGACAGGCCCCTGGAGGGAGGCCCGGACCCTAGCAGCCCCCCACACCGAGGAAGGGGCTGGACCCTGCCTTCCCAGGGCGTCATGATGTCCGGAGGCCCCTCTGCCGCCAGGGGAGATCTGGGGGCCTCTTAGAGAGAGGTGTGCAAGGTGGAAGGCTAAATGACGGAAGTCCGCGGTGGGAGGGCAGACCCCAGGGCCCAGGAGGGCAGGAGGGAAATGAGGCTGGCCGTTAGCCCTTCCCCAGGGTCTCAGTGGGGCTCACAACCATCAGAAGTGGTTCCATTTGATGCCTCACAGGCTAAAGGGACACAGGTGCAGGAGGGCTAGTCACAGACAAGGTGCTTGAGGTGCAACTGATGGAAGGACAGACCACCAGGGAGGGCTGGGACAGAAGGCTTTGCCCAGGAGGGTCTTGACGGATGAGTAGGAGTTTACCAGGATTAACATCCTAAGAGCTTAGAGCCAGGGTCCTGGTGGTGGGAGGGGGAGGTAGGGGGAACCAGAGGAAAAGAGCAGGGCCTGGAAGATGGGCTGGTGTGTACCTCCTGCAGGAAGTAAGGAGCCAGCCACCTCCCAGGAAGCCCCAGGCTGCTTGCTCCGAGGGCCAGGGCCAGGGTGGGAAAGGGGACACCCTGGGCTGGGCCAAACCTGGAGGATTCTGGGGGCTCTAGCTGGAGGGCCAGGTCCAGACCTGTCGAGTAAACCAAGCCCAGAATCCAGCCCCCCGCCCCCCTTGCAGGGGAGACTGAGGCCCAGAGAGGTTACCTAGGGGCCAGCTCAGCTGAACGCTCCACCGGCACACGTTGCGGGGTGGGGGGGTTGCGTTCCCAGGTCCTGCTTTAGGTGGGGTGGGGTACGGGGATCAGAGGCAGCTGTGCCTTGGACACCCCCCGTTCCTCTGCTTGCTCTCACAGGCTGGCCCCTGGACCCCCGTCCTCCTCCTAGTGGGGACATCGGGCTTGCGGGGAGGGCCCAGCCTGCAGCCCTGCCTAGGAGACCACGGCTGTGAGCCCTGCCCCCGCAAACCCAGGCCAGGCCCCCACCTCCATGCTGCCCCCCCACAGAGATGGGACAGCTCAGCCAGGACCCCCTCAGCCCTCGAGCTGCTGGTGGCTCAGCACAGACGAGCTCCCCTGGGCGAGCAGGTGACCCGGGGCTGCCTGGAGGAGGGGGCAGGCAGCGGATGAGCCTCTGAGCAGGGATGGGGCAGAATGTGAGGGGCGCAGGGCTGCGGGCTGAGCCCGGTGCACAGACACAGACACAGACACAGCCGGGTAGGCACCCAGAGGGATTCTTTCTTTTATTGAGAACGGGAGCAGGTGGCACACGGCACATGGGCAGCACACGGCACAAAGTCACCTGCAGCTGAGCTGGCAAGCGGTGGGCGGGGCAACAGGGTGCCCTCCAGCAGGGGGATCTCTGGCGGGCTCTCGGGGTGCCCTATGAGCCAGCCCTTCACGTGGGCGGGGGCCGGGGCCGGCGGGGGGAAGGCCAGGAGACCTGGGGCCGGCCTAGGGGGGCCTGCGGGGTGGCGTCCCGCGTCTAGCTGATGGCGCTCAGGGCGTGGGTGAGGGCGTGCAGCTCGTCCCGGACACCATCCAGGGCGCGTCGGATGGCGTGGGGGCTGTCCAGCACATCGATGGCCAGCGTGTATGGGTCGAACTTCACGGAGAAGGGGCGCTGGATGCGGGAGGCATAGCTCCTGGGAGGGGAGCCAGCAGGGACCCTCAGTCACCCAGTGGGGATGAGCCCGAGGGTGGGGGCCCGGGTCTCCGTCACAGCAGCCTCAGAGCTCCCGGGACTTTTCAGAGCCGCCTGCGCCCCCAGAGCTCATTCTGTCCAACCAGCCAGACAAGGTGGGGGACGGAGGCCTCCTCCAAGGGCTGGGGGCTGTTTACGGCAGGGAGGGACGGGCCTTTTCCAAGCGAGCCTCTGCGAGGCACTCCAGCCCCCCCTGCTCCTTCCCGAGGCTCAGCCAGGCCTCCTCCCGCAGGAAGGTCTCCAGACCGTGCGCCCCGCAGGGTCCATTGCATCCCTGTCCCCAAGGTTGTGTGTGGTATCCAGCCCCCACCCCCACCCCCACTGCAGGCACATAGATCCTGGGCCTCAATCTCCCCGGTGACAACAGGAGCCTGGCTGGAAAGAGGCCCCTTCCGAGGGCGAACTGGCGGGCCCTGTCGGGCTCTGCCCTCCCCCCCGGGGAATGCTGGTCACTGCACCTCCAGCCCTGGAAACTCCCTGCTACCCCCAGGCTCCCCACCCGGCCCTCAGTCACCCCGGCCCTTGTCCTCTGTCCCCAGCACGGCCCCAGCTGCTCAGAGGACCTGGGACTGGGAAGGACCCCGCACATCCATCTTACAAAGTCAAGCTTCACCTCCTCAGAGCCTGGCCTTGGCCCAGCCTTGACGTGGCCACCAGCCCCGCAGGTCTCCCCACCCCAGACTTTTTGGGGGTCCTGCTGCGGGAGGGGTGCTGTAACCTAGGTGCACAGTTTTCTCCACTGTGCAGTGGGTTCGGACGCCCAGGCTGCTGGCTGGCGCTCCCAGTTCAGGGAGACGGTGGGGGTCTCAGCCTACCTGAGTTTGTCCTTGGCGTCGCTGAAGCTCTCAGACACGAAGTAGACAGGTTGATAAGTCTGGTCCTGGTAGGGCTGCACGGCCGCTGCGTCGGGGTCGAAGGCCCGGATCTCGGGCTCCTCAGACAGGGAATGCTGGAGGGAGGCCAGGTGTGGGCGGGGGTGGATCTCAGGGCCCCGAGGGAATTGGAGCCCCTTGGCCCGACTCCACGGTGGGCTCTGGGTGTGGATTCATACCCTCCCCTCTCCACTGGGGGTCCTCCCGAGGCCTGGGGACAGTGTGAGTGGGACGGGCAGGGACAAGTTTTCTTGGCCCCCCTAAAAGGGCAGCCCCAGCCTCCTGGGAGGCCCGAATTCAGAAGGCACGGCCAAGGTCGCCCTCCCCGTGGGGACCCGGGCTCCAGCCCCTTCCTGGGGGGTGCGGGGAGCGTCTCACCAGGAGCTCCCCATAGGAGGACAGCAGGCCCGCTCCGTAGGCCTTCACCTCGCCGTTCTGTTTGCACAGCCCAAACTCCACGGTGAACCAGTACAGCTGGTGGGGGCAGTTGGCAGGGTCAGCTGAGAGACCACAGCACAGCATTCCCCACTGACCATGGCCCCAGGCACCCACCACCCAGGCAGAGGTGAGCCAGGCTCCGGGCGGTCACGCCGTGAGAAGCGGAGACCGGAGCCTGGACAGGAGGGCCCAGCCTGGACCCAGCGTCCTGCAGGGGAAAGAACCCACCGTGGACAGCTTCTCAATTTCTTCGTCCGACGCCCCCAGGGATGCGAGGCCGATGTCCTGTGGGGGAGGGAGAGCTGAGGGGGGAGAGGCTCAGCTCACCATGGCTTGGGCGCCTGTGTGAGGGGAGGGTGCTGGGGCTGTCTGCAGCCCGTCCAGGGGCCTCCTGGGCACTGCCGGGGTACAGAGACCCTCCCAGGGTGCAGGGACCCTCCTGGGACGCAGGCGCGCTCCCGGGATCCGTCAAGGGCCCAGGACCGCTCCCTGCCGTTCCTCGGAGAGCCAGCAGGTGGCAGCACAAGCCGCGGCACTCCGCCCCCAGCTTGTCCTCTGCGCACCGTGATCCCCTGACCCTCCGGAAGGGATTCTTCCCCGTCTTTGTTCCAAGGTGGTCTTCCCAGAACGGCCCGCCCACCCCTCTCTTCCAAGACGATGCAGTCGCTCTGAAGTCTCATGACCCAGGTGTGGGCGGCATCCAGCCTGGGGGTGGGGAGGGGCAGGCAGCGCCCATCGCCGCAGGTGCCACCCCCCAGCCCCTCGGCTGACGCCCAGCTCCTGAGGCCTCGAGGACACACCTGGGAGAACTGGGCGAAGGTCCGGTCGGCCAGCATGGGCACGTGCCCCAGCAGCTCGTGGCAGCAGTCCCTGTGTTGGGGGCGGACAGCGGGTGGGGCTGGGGGCCGGGCCGCAGCCTGCCCCCCTCCCCCAGCAGCACGCACCGCCCCCGTCCTCCGCAGGCCCCCCGCGGCGGGCTGGGCTGGGCACTCACGGCTCGGGGGAGTGCATGGGTGAGGAGGCATGGCGGATGTACTGGGTGCACTGGAACACGCGGAAGGCCAGGCTGGCCAGGAAGTCCCGGGCGGACAGCAGGCCGGCCACGGGCCGCAGCTGGAAGCCGGTCCGCTCTGCAAGGGCGGCGGGGGGGCGGTCAGCGCGGGTGGGGCCGCCGGCTGGCCACCCCAGGCCCTCCCGCCGGGGCCTCCACAGCGGCGCACCCTTCAGGAAGCGGGAGACGTCCTCCAGCTGGGGGATGCTGTCCTCCCGGTACCCGCAGAAGTGCTCCAGCAGCTCGAAAGCCTCCAGGTGTTCCCGGCACGCGTGGGTGGCGTAGAGGCCCCGCAGCGTGGTGTAGACCTCCTTCCTGTGGGCGGGGGAGGGGGGGCTTAGGCTGGCCGGGTGCCCCCCACTCCCAACCTGGCCCCCCGCCGCCTGCCCCAGACCCCTCCCGGCATCCGGCAGCCCCTCCCGTGGGCGCTCTGCTCTGCCCCCTGCAGACCCCAGGCAGCCTCACACTGCAGGCCTCTCCCTGGCCCCAAAGACGCTGGCCACTGGGAGTGGATGTCTCCCACCTGCAGCTTTGGGGGGTTTCAGGGGACCGTGGGGGGCCTCGGGAAGTCCCTCCTCCACCCGGACTTGGTCTGTCCTCTGGAGGCCACCACTCTCCACGCAGGGGTTCTGGGGGTCTTCCCGGGCCCTCCTCATTCCCCACCCCGCCCCTCCCCAGCTGCCATCATGGGGTCTCACCAGGTGGCAGTCTCCTCGGCCGTGTACTCCACGTGGGGAATAGGGTCGCCTCTGGGGAGGGGGTCAGCAGTTAGTCCAGGCCCCCTCGGGGAGGGCGTGTGGGGGTGGACAGGAAGGGCCTGGGCTGAGCGACCCCGGCTGTGTGGCCACAGCAAGTTGCTTAACTGCTCTGTGCCTCCGTTTCTTCGGCTGTGACTTGGGGACCCCGAACCGGTGACCACGGTGACAGTGAAGGTGATGGCATTGGTGACAAAGGCATCCCTCCCTTCCCCCCACCGAGGTCTAGTGTGAGGCCGCAGGACGGGGTCTGGGTCTCAGAGAATGAGGTCCCGAGGGGGGCCCTTACTGCTTGTACTGGAAGGCGATCTCAGCAATCAGCTTCCTGCGCTGGCGGTACACCTGGTCCGAGAAGCCCTGACGGCAGAGTGGACGCCATCAGCCACCGCGGCCTGCCAGCCCTCCCCACGCCCCCAGCCCAGACGTGACCTGTGATACCGGCGGGCGCCTGGCGGCTGCACCCAACCAAACCTCAGGGTTCCACCAGGAGCCGGAGGCAAACAGACACCCCGTCCCAAGCCGGGGTGCACGCCCACCGCCCCAGCCATGAGTACGGGAGCAGGTCGGGGCCCCGGCTCACCGGATGGTCCAAGTCCAGGTCAGGGTCAAACTTGGTGACCAGGTGGTGACACTTGTCCAGCTCAGAAACTTTCCTTGGGAACCAGAGGACTGCACGCAGGAAGGAGGGTAGAAGGACCAGATTGGGTGTTGGGCTGTGGTGGGAGGGCCCCCCTGGAAACAGCCTCCCACTTGCGACTGGGGGGCTGGAGGTGACACAGGCCCGGACACAGACGAGGGGGATTGGGGAGGGCCAGAGCCAGCAGAGAGGGCGCCCCAGGCCGTGCACGCAGTCACTGGGGTTCCCCTGTGGGACCCCTTGCACCCCGATGTCTCGGGGTCACGTGGTCGCCCTCAAGGGTATAGGGGCAGCCTCACCCTTGTTCTCCCCAGCGCCCCGCACATCTTCGGCCACGCGGCGAAGGGAGCTGAGCAGGGTGGGCAGGGCGGCGCTGGGTACCTCACAGCGCACGAAGTACTCCAGGTGCAGGCCCCCTGCCTGCGGCTTCTGGGCGGGCCGGGTCTCCAGGTGGTGGATTTGGGCTTCAAATGTCTTAGGAGCAAAAGCAGGGAGAAAGAGGGAGGGAGAGATGGAGAGACAGAGACAGAGACAGACAGAGGGGGAGGCGAGGGCGCTGGGAAGCAGGCACCGGGTCGGCCCGCCCTGCCCTGCCCTGGACGCCGGCAGCCAGACTCAGGCCCGCTGCTGGCCGCCTGGACAGCTTTCAGCTGGGAAAACGGCTCTTGTCTAGCTGGTCTAACAGGGGTTGTCACAGGGTCCCCCAGACCCAGCGTTTCGGGTGGGGCCTCCTCCCAGGCAGCCTGATTTCCATCCCTGGTGGCCTCGTCCGAGACCTCTAGACGCCCGGGGCTGGGGGTGGGCCCTGATCCCACTGCGGGCAGGTCGGGAGGCTCAGGCCCCGACCAAGCAACACTGAGCACGGGGGGGAGGGGTGGGTGCGCTCCCCTGCCAGCTCCCATCACCCAGCAACGAGGGAGCCTCAGTCTTCAAGGCCCTCGGGCCATCGCGGGAGCTTGGGAGGAGTCCGCTGTAATGTCATTTGGGTGCGTGTGCTGGGGTCCAGCAGCTAACGCCATCAGCTGTCACATGAGCCCAGCCCCGCCAGGGCCAGGCGGGCATGGGGGGCCCTGCGTCCCCGGCTGCCCTGGGGGACCCACACCCCCCCTGCCCCCAGGGTGGGGTGCTGGGCACGGGGGAGGGCGGGGGGCTGGGCTCAGGGAGCTCCTGAGAACAGAAGGGTGTGGCGAGGGGCTGTGAGCCCCCTCCGCACGTGGCCCCCTATGCTCCCTCACCTCAAACACCTTCACAGCCCGGGACAGCGCGGGGGGCTTGGTGGCCCGCAGGGTGAAGAGGAGATTCAGCGCGGCCTTCCCGGCCCGTCCCCCCAGGGCCTCGCCCGGCTCCGCGGCTGCGGCGGCGGCGGCGGCGGCGGCGGCCTCCGCCTTCTGTCGCTCGTTGCGGGCATCCTGGATGAGGCTCTGCCGCCTCCCGACGAAGCGTGGGGACTGTGGGGACAGATGCGCCAGCTCCCCCTGCCCTCAGCCGGACCCACAGAACCTGGGACCCAGCTCCAGCGTCGCGCCTGCCAGGGGCCGCAGTGGGGGAGGGAGACAGGGAGGGCGCTGGGAGCCACAGCTGAGGGTGGTCTGTGCCCTCAGGCCACATCTAACCGGGTTAGGTGACGAGGGCTGCTTGGGGGCTGCCCTGCTGCCCCCCGGGCTGCGCAGGGCCAGGGGACATGGTGTCTGGCCCCATGGAGTGACCTCTCCTCATGGCCCCATGCCCAGCCCTGCCTCACAGCCCAGGGGCCCTGGCCACACCTTGTCCACAGCCGGTCCCGAGACCATGAGCCCCCGGGGTCAGTGCGTCTGCCCACCCCCCCCCCACCCCCGGCCGGAGTAGAGAAGAAGCCCCCTGTCTGGGGCTCATCATTTGCAGCTGAACTTCCAGGAAGCTTCTGGTCTCTTGGGTCTTGGAACATGGCAGGGGGCCGCGGGGGAGCCCCCCCAGATCTCCCACTCTATGGCAGGCGGGGTGTGGACAGAGCCAGGGGCCTGGGGTGAGCGCTGCCTACCCCACGGCCAGTGCCCTGAGATGGTGTCTGCAAATTAAATTTCTAGGACCCAGCCCGTGTTTCCATTAAAGCTCTATAAACAAGAGCCGTTTTAAACCTGCAGGGAGCTGATTATTCCAGGCCATCCCTGAGGACGAACTGGAGACCCTCTTCCAGGCCAAGAAGCCCCCAGTTTTCCAGTCTCAGAGGGGAGGTGGCCCAGCGGGTCTTCCCAGCACAGCCTCCCTTGAACTCGGGGGCTCCCAAGTGGGGGGCCAGGCCTTGGGGGCCATCCCTGGTGGTCAGGGAGGCCCAGGGTTTCTGGGCAAGGGAACAGGGGAGGTGGGTTTCAAGACAGGAGATCCCACGTGGGACATGGAATGCGTGGCAGGTGGATGGGTGAATGATGGATGGACAGCTGGACGGATGGATGAATGGATGGTGGATGGACAGGCAGATGGTGGGTGGTGAATGGACAGGTAGATGAGGGATGAACAGGTGGATGGTGGATGGACAGGTGGATGGGCGGGGGATGGATGGGAATCACCCTGGAGCTCAGACCTCCCTTCAGCTCAGCAGAACTGGGGCCTGCACCCCTGTTTGCCCAGTGCCCCCCACCACCTTGAGCTGCTGCAGGGCCCGGGACACTGTTGCACACACACTGGGTCCAGCAGGACCCACCCATAGAGATTCAAACGCCCGGGCACAGGGGTTGCCCACGGAGTCCGGGCAGGGGAGGTGCTTGCAGCCAGGACTGGACGCCAGGCCTGGGTCCAGGGCACCCATATGGACCCTGAGCCTGGAGCCTCCCTCCAGCCTTCAGGGGACACCCCTGGGCTTCTGGTTCGTTCCGGCCCGTGGGCACCAGCCTGCCTCTTACCATGATGGCCTCGGCCTGCTTGGCGTCCAGCTCGGAGACGGCCCTGCGGAAGCCCTTGGCCTGCGGTGAGGCAGCGTTGGGGGTGGGCATGATGCCGGCGAGGTCCGGGCTCCGTCTCCACAGCCCTCTGCCGGGCGGCCTCTTATAGGCTGAGCTGACGTCAAAGCCCCTCTGGGTCCTCCACCTCCCACCTCCTCTGCGTCCCCCTCCTGCTGCCGCCTGAGGGAGGTGGGGTGGGCGAGGAGCACGGAGACGCAGGAGAAAGGGCTCTGTCCCATTAAATCTAATTGCATCCACCGTCACAGGCACCCAGGCGGGCGGCCGGCCCTTCCTCTGAATCATCCGGGCTCCGGCAGGCGTGCTCCGCAGGGCTGGGTGCAGCCAGGCCGCTCGGCCCACACCCGAGCCGGGTGATGGGCGGGTACACGGGGGGGTGGAGTTCTGGACACCCCACCGTGCTCGTGCCACAAAGCCCTGACCTTTGGTGGCCGTCGGTCCCGAAGGCCAGGCTCAGACCTCAGGTGTCAGGAGGCAACTCGCTTTTCCAGAAGATTTTTCACCAAATTTCCCAGCAGGGCCCCGAGGCGTGTTCCTGTTAGATGTCCTCAGCGGGCATGTTATCTGCCCTCCCCCCACAGGCACATCCAGCATGGCCCAGAGTGTTCCAGAAGGGCACATCCTCCAGGGTGCAGGAGAATGAGGGACGCGGGGGTCAGGGAAGTCTCTAACAATTGTCCCACCCACTCCTGCATGGCCGTCTCTCCCCCCTCCTGGCCCGCCCCTACCCCCCAGCGTCCCCCAAGGCCCTCTCACCACTTATCGCTGGGGTGTCACTGCCTCAGGGATGTGCCCATCCCTGAGCACTGAGGCCCAGTCCCTTCTTCACGTGGTCCCTGGCACCACGCGGGTCCCGGGACAACCCCAGCCCAGAGTTTCTCCTGAGTTCCATGCCCGCTGTTCCTCTGGCGGTGCCCCTACCCCGGCGACCAGGGGCCCGGAGGGAACCCCCCCTTGGCACCAGGCAGACGTGAGTCCTGCCCTGTCTACCCCGCCCCCCCGCCCATCCCCACGTTCAGGCACAGCTTTGGGAAAGGTATGAGGCCCCCGGCAGCTCCAGCTGGTCACCATGTTGTCTCAATCCACCTCCCCGGCAGCCCTCACGCCCCAAAGAAGCACCCGCTCTTCATCACAGCGGCCATCCGCACCCTCTCCTCCCGGACCTTCCCCAGATGTGGTCTGACCATGCCGTTCCCTTGCTCCACAATCCTCTATGGCTCCCCATTGCTCTCTGGAAGCAGCCTGAGTGACCCCCTCCCCTCACCCACCCCTATTGATCTCACCCCCAACCATCCCCATTTCCTGCTAAAGGAGGGTTTGGACTTCATGACACCCTGTTTGAAATACTGCCCCTCACCCTTTTCTTCTCCTGGCGAACTCCTATGCATCCCACAAAACAAGCTCAGCTACCATTCACTCTGCAATGCCTACTCCTTCTTGTCCCTGATATTAACCTCCCCCTCCTCTGCTCTCTGAAAGCAAGAACCCTGCTGGCTTGGCCCACGGCTGCATCCCCGTGCCTGGCCTGTCTCATCTCCTAGACTCTGGGCTCCTGGAGAACATGTCTCAGTGGCCCCTGCCCCCAGGGCCCAGCCTAGAGGAGGTTCCACAGGGCTGTGAGCCCTAAATGGCGCTGAAAGGAGCTGCCCAAGACCCCAGTGGGGAAGGCGGGGCTGGCTCTGCCCTTGTGGGCCAACGTGGAGGGCGGTGGGCTTCCACTGCCCCAGGCCACATCTGCCCTGCCTGAGTGCCCAATGGTCCCCAGGGGTGGCCAGCCTCCATGCCCAGCATCAGGTCTGCTGCAGCCCTGGATGGGTTCCCTGCTCCCCCTGGAAGCCCCCTGGGGCTCTCACGTGTCTCCCTCTGGGAGGGCTGCTGGAGACCCCGTGGTGACATGGGTCCAGCCCTTCAGTGGCTGGCCCATGTGCTCAGAGGGGGCCCCGTGCAGGGCGGTGACACATCCGCTAGATACTGCACAGGAGGAGCGCGGGGCCTCCACTGCCGGCTGTGGATTTAACCTTTCGGCAAATATCTCCACCGATAACAAATATTGTTTCTAATCCCTTGGCTTCCCTGAGCCGGTGCCTGCGTGGAAGCTGTGTGGAGCCAGCCTTCTGAGTCTGCCCTGGGGCCAGGCAACCCCCAGGTGAGACCCCCGGCAAGAGCTGAAGGCGGGAAGCTGGTGGACACGCTTCAGTGAGCAGCGCGGTCCACTCCTGACCACGCATCCATCCTGGGAAGACTTTCCCACACCCCTGCCCCTCCAGGGCTGGCTGGGGGCCCAGCTCCGGGGCCCCCAGAGCACAGAAGTGCTCCCTTTTCCTTTAGCCGCGCTCCCCACCCCGCACTGTGTGTTACACCCTCTTCCACCCCAGTTGGTGAGGGGACCCAGGGCGCCCCAAGCCCGCTAACATCCTCTCCCCTGGTTCTGCACCCTGGTCTCCTTCCCGCCGAGGGTCCCCTCTGCCCTGGGCCTCCCAGGTGATCGCAGTGTCTGCCTTCAGACGGGCTTCATAGACCCATTCCACAGATGGGAAGACTGAGGTGAGTGTTCCTCTGGGCCACGCAGCGAGTCTTGAGCCCAGGTTTCCCATCTCCTGAGACATGGCTCTTTCAGGGACCCCGTGGTGTTCATCCCAGGGGCTGAGGGGGCTCAGGGCCCCAGGCCCCAAGGGGAGAAATCTAACAGACGCACGCCAGGCAGGCAGACACCCCCGAGGAGGGCAGGGCTGGAAGGGGACCCACGGGGGAAGGTCAGGCATGAGACAGCCCTGTGGCCTGGACACAGTCCACAGGGGAGGAAGGGGCCGAGCACCGAGAGCTGGGTTTGGGGGCGGATTGGGAGGAGGGGCCGGGCACGGAGGTGAGAGGACAAGGGAGGTGGCGTGAGGCCAGGGTTCCGGCAGCCCCTGCCGTCCTTCCACCTACTCTGGGCCTCAGCCCTCACTGCCCGCACCCCTCCCCTGGGCAGTCCCCTCTGCCACAGTCACGCTGAGTAATTACAGCCGCCTTGCCAGGCAATTAGGAGGTGCTGAGCTGGAGTGTTTTCTCTCTCAACAAGCGAGGCCCCCAGAGGATGTAATAGCCCGTAATGACAGTGTGCCCGTGCCTGGCATCAAGCCGGCGCCTGGCACGGGGCAGGGGCAGGGTAAGCAGCTTGCGGCCCCCGGCCTCACGACCACAGGGCCGTTCCGAGGCCTCAGGCTGCTCCCCCAGGCGCCGCCTCTCCCACCGTGGGACCCCCAGCCCCTGCTCTCCTCCCCAAACCCCCTCAAGAGGGCTGCTGGGCAGGGCGCTGCTGCATCCCGGGGCTCTGCAGGGCCCCACCGTCCAAAACCATGAGCAAACAGTCAGGGAAACGCTCCTGGCAATCTGGGGGTCAGAGGTCACGTCCGAGGGTGGTCTCTGTGCGCGGGCATCGTGTGTGTCCTGGGAAGGGCACACAGCTGCGTGACACACACAGACACGACACACACCTCCGAGGACTTGGGGCACTCAGAGTGTCCCGCTGCCTGGGCCGTCTCCGGGCCCCTGTGGTCCCAGGGGCGGCCGGGGACCGCGAGGTCTGCATCCCACCCTTTCTGCCGGGGGCAGGTACACGGGCCCCACAGAGCACACGCCCCGGGGATCAGGGACAGAGGTCCTGCCTGAGCCGCCCACCTCCAGCCTTGCCCAGCCTGGGCCCCAGTCCTCTTGCTGCCAGACCCCGTGCTTGGGGACAGGCAGGGAAAAAGCTGGCCAGCTCCCTTCAGACTCGGAGAAGCAGATCTATGCTATCCTGACACACAGGCCTGTCCGAGCTGAAATGTCAGAGCAATTAGCCTGAACGAGGACGTGGAGGGAGCAGAGGCGAGAAGGCGGGTGGAGGAGGTCGACGAGACGGGCCAGGAGCCGGCCGCCCCACTGGTCGATCCGATGCGCTCAGGATAATTGGGCATTTGGAAGTCAGGGGAGCGCCGGCTGAGCGGGCCACGTGCCCCCTGCCCCCTCAGAGAGTGCCCACCCCACTCCCACCCCCACCAGGGTCCTCCTGGCTCCCTTCCCCTGCCAGGCCCTCAGGCCCGGTGGCTGCCCCTTCCTCCTCCAGGCAGACCTCCCTCTTGCCCCTTTTCTGAGCTCCTTTCCCGTCAGCACTGTCACCTCGTGGGTGGGACCTGCCCTTGGCAGGAGGCTGGGCCCTTGGCCCCGTGCTGGAGACACGTTTGGGGGGCAGGCGGGGGGTCCTGGAGACACCCTTGGGGGGCAGGCGGGGGGTCCTGGAGACACGTTTGGGGGGCAGGCGGGGGGTCCTGGAGACACGTTTGGGGGGCAGGCGGGGGGTCCTGGAGACACCTTTGGGGGGCAGGCGGGGGGCCCTGGCTTAGCTTCTTGTGCTGCAGACTCTGTTTTCCCATCCAAGCAGTGGGAGCGCGGGTCCCTTGGGCACCAGACATCGGTGCCCTCAGGCTTCTGGAGAAGCACTCCACACCTTCCCAAGAGTCCCCATCCCAGGATCCTTGCAGCAGACATCTGTCCAGCGCTGGGCACGGGGAGGCCTGGGCCGGGCACTGCGGTGCAGAGACGGAAGATGCAGTAGGGCCAGCAGCCGAGATGCTGCCGCCGGGTCTGGGACCCGCAATGGGGAGCTTCAGCCGCAGCTCTATTGGTCTGTTTGTGTGCGTGTGCATGTGAACATGTATGCACGCAGATGCTTGTGCAAGTGTGTGGTGAGTGTGTGCATGTGGTGTGCAGCAGGGGCTTAGAAGGCCTGACCAGCCACAGTCGGTGGTACACAGGGTGACCCCCGGCTCTGTGTCCCTCCAGACCCTCACGCCAAGTCACAGGCATGGCCCCAGTTTCCTGACAGGTGCTCCTGGCTCCTGGGGGTCCCTCTGCAGACCCCCCTGCCTTGCCCCCATGCCAGTGACTCAGCCTGCCTGCGGGCCCCCACCCACCTGGCCCTTTCAGTCTTCTGACAAATTAGCCGGAGAAAAGCAATAAGGGCCACATTCAGTTCTCATTAGTCACTCCCGGGCAGCCTGTGGCAGCTGTGCTGTGACAGCAATCAGGTCTAATTGCAAGAACAGTGTCCCTCCAGTCCTGGTGCCACGGGCCCGGGTCCCAGTCACCCGCCCCTGTGGCCGCTTGGGGCACCCAGGGCCCTTGATGGTGAGGGGCTGCCTCATCCCCCGTCTCCACCCACCCAGCCTCCCTCACATCCTAGGGGGAGCCTGGCTTCCGGCATCTGACTCTCCCCACATCGTGGCCCTGGGCTGCATTAACGGAAGTACAGTGGCCGAAACGTGGGAGGGGACAGCCTTGCTGTGCTCAGTGTGGCCAGACCACACCAGCTGAATCTCTCAGCTGAACATCTGGGTGGCCAGTGCCCCAGACTCTGCTCCACCTGGCTGTTCCAGGGGTCCAGCGTCTTCGGGTCCTCCTCGGCCCTGCCCGCCGGGAGCGCCAAGCAAGGCCCGTCCACCTGTGTCCACCTGGGCCCACAGGCGGCCTCCGCAGTGCTTCCTGCCGCTGGGCTGGGATTCGGGAGCTGGCTGGGACTGAGGCCCGCTCTGTGTCTGACCCTCTCCCATCCTCCCCTCCCACACGGCCTCACGACCTTTCCTTCCGGCGTGGGGAGGGCAGTGCAGCCCCTCCCCATACTCCTGCTTCAGTGAGGCCCGGGAAGCGCTCTGAGGTCCCACCTTGCCCCCCAGCACTGACATTTTCAGGACCCGACGGCAGCAGCAATGCCCATCTCCTGCCAGAACAGGTGGTCCCAGGAAGTGCTGTGACCCTGCAGGAGACTCAGTAACGCTGCTAGACCCAGACCCAGCGTGGCAGCAAACGTCTGTATTTTCCCTCTGTCTGAGCTCCCAAGACACGTTTTGCCCGCTGTAGCTCTGGGAGCCCAGAGCTAGAGGGGGTGTGGTCTGCTGGGTCTCCAAGCTGACAGCACCACACCCCGGGCAGGGCAGGGCCTTTGCGGGGAGCCTGAGGCTCGGGGAGAAAGCCACGCACGCAACTGCCCACTGACAGGGGCTTGGATGGGGGCCTCGCTGGTTCCCCTACACCTCGCCCCCCCACTGGGCCCGCGGTGGGCAGTTTTCTCCCTGGGGCTGCCTGCCACCCTCACCCCCCGCTCCTGGTCTGGACCCAGGTGCGTGTCCCCCGCTCCGTCCAAGCCCCGCCTCCGCTGCTGCTGGCATCCTCTCCTGGGAACCAGCGGGTCTGAAAGAAGGGCCCCGGCAGCGTAATCCTCTGCGCCTCTGCCAGGTGCCGGCCGGGGTCTCGGGCGGGAGGGGCTGCGGGCGCACTCCTTCCAGGTGCCATTGGCTGATCCCGGGCTTGGAGGGGCCCCGCCCGCCGCTGACATTTGCAGGCCGCACGCCGCTGACCCAGCTAGTCGTGATATTTAGACAGGGCTTATGTGCGATTACTTAGTTCTGATGACTTTGGGGCCCAGGATGAGCTCAGCTGAGACCGAGCTGGCCCACCTTGATCTCAAGCTCGTGTTTTATAATATAAACACGTCCAGGCTGCACCAGCTTCCTCCTATGTGGGAGGACAGAGGGCGAAGCCCACGTTTTCCGGGAATATCACATGAAGTCTGGGTCTCCACACCAGGGGCGGGTCCCGCAGAGCTCCCAGAAGCGGAGGCTGCCCATCCCCACCCAGCCCCCTGGCGGGGAGGGTCCTGTAGGGGCGGAAAGGCTGCCGCTTTCATGCGTCTATTCCCTCCATCCATTCGCTTGTCCAACAAGCCTTTGAACCGGGGCCCCTTCCCTTCAGCGGTCTCATAGTCGTGGGGGGAGACCCGTGGAGGGTCATCACGATGCAGGTGTGAACCTTCTAGGGCCTCCAGCCCCCCAGGCTGAGTCCTGAATGGGTCACTCGCAGACCCTGGCCCCCACCCAGCACGGCCAGGGAGTGAGGGAGGAAGGGTGACCCCACCACTCTCCAGGGAGACAGTGGCCAGGGGTCGCACCGCTGGACGTCAGGGTGTAGGGGCAGGGGAGGCCAGAGGTGGGACCTTGGGGGCATCTCCCCTCACTCCAAGGATTCTGGGAGAGATTTCCAAATTCTTGAAAGTTCCCCAGATTTCGGAGCTTCGGAAAGCCCTCGTGTGGGGTGAGGGCTCCTCTGGGCCCTTCTGTCTGTCTGTCTGCTTCCCTGGGCAGGAAAGCCGTGAGGAGCCTCAGAAAACCAAGGCTGGGGGAGGCCACGGCAACACTCCAAGAGCCCTGAGAGGCCAGGCTGGGAGCGGGGAGCGGGGTGTGCAGACCCTGGTCCCTGGCAGCCTCTGTGGGCCGGGGAGTCCCCGCTCTCTGCACCAAGTGTGTCCTGCCTTCCTGGTTCCCTCTGCAGCTCTGGGGCCAGGCCTAGCCCCATCCTGACAAAGCCCTCCTCTCAGCTGTCCCCGAGAGAGACCAGACCTGTACCGGGGATGACAACGCCGGGCAGGGGACTGACAGCGCTGGCCCAGCTGCTGCCCTTGAAGGGGGACCTGAAGAGGGTGGCCAGGACCTCCCTCCTAGCACAGGGCCTGGGACCCTTCCGCCCTCATCTTCTCCAGGCGTCCCCGTTCCCCAGACACGGGGATGCTCCTGGACCCCGCAGCTCCTGGACGCCAGGCCCATCGCAGCGCTTACTGCGGCTGTGACTTTGCTGTTTCTTCATGTGACTAATTAGGGAAAGTCTGGGTCTCCCCAGTGCCTACACGGCGGGCCCTACGCTTCTGTTAAACGAAGAAACAAAGAGAGAATTTCGGGGGGCAGTCAGGCTCCAGGTGGCAAGGTGGGGGCTGGGGGGGACTGTTGGCCCGTGAAACCCACCCTGCCTTCCTTGGCTGCCCTGCAGGCTCCCTACCCGGCCCTGTCCCTTCTCGACACCCCAAACCCACCCACTCCTCCCCCGGGGGCAGGGGTGCCCCTCAAGGCCCTCAGGATGTCTGCAGTGCTGCCAGCGCCCCCTCCCCCCTCCCTCCTCCCCCCAGCCTCCATCCCAACTGCCCTTTATGTTATTGTGTTTTCAAAATAATTGTTTATTTATTTAAATTGTTTATTTATTAAATTATTATTATTTATTAAATTATTTATTAATTTAAATTTAAAATAATAATTTATTTATTTAAATTGTAAAATACACATAAAATACAACGTACCAGCTCAGCCAGCTTTAGCGCACAGCTCAGGGGCAGGAAGCACCTGCTGTGCCACCTTCACCTCCGTCCACCTGCAGCACTCGTTCACCTTCCCAGACTGAAACTCTGCCCCTCCCCTCCCCCAGCCCCGGGCCCCACTGCCTACTTTCTGTCTCTGTGGATGGGACCCCTCCAGGGACTTCGTAGAAGTGGGATCAGACAGGAGTTGTCCTTCTGTGTCTGGACCATTTCCCTGAGTGTAATGTCCCCAAGGTTCATCCATGTTGTCACTGGTATCGGGATTTCATTCCCTTTCAAGGCTGAAGGATACTCCATTGTGTGGATGGACCACACTGTGAGTATCCACTCATCTGTGGATGGAGACGTGGGTTGCATCCACCTTTGTCTGTCGTGAATGACGCTGCGGTGAATACGGGTGTGCAAGTATCTATCTGAGGCCCTGCTTTCACTCCTTTTGCAAATACCCCCGGAAGTGCGATTGCGTAGATCACATGGTGATTTTCTGAGGACCTTCCGTCCCGTTGTCCACAGTGGCCGCCCCATTGTACATTCCCGCCGACAGTGCACGAGGCTCCAGTTTCCCCACGTCTGTGTCACTGTTTTTAATTTCAGTTATACAAGCCACAGACTCTCCTTCAAACACACACACGCACACGTGTGCCCATGCGCACAGACACACGGACACACACGCAGAAATAAAAGGCCTCCCTCCCGTGGGCCTGGCCCTCCCCCTCTCCAAGCCGGGAGGGTGAGCCTCTCGCGAGAAGTGACACTTGGGCCCCAGGCGCCTGAGCTTTATGGCTTTAGTAGGAACACCTGGTGCCTTCCAGCGTGACCGCCACAGGAAACTCTGCCGTCGTCACCCATCCTCTGCTTCCCAAGTCTGCACCAACTCTCGATAGAACCAAACGTTTTGTGTTTCTTTTGTGCTTTGCCGGAGGGATGGATGTGAGATGAATCCACCCTGGCGGTTCACCCCGGGGCCCAGGCCACCATGTTTCTTGTGCTTTCTGGCCACACCCACTCCTTCGAGAGGGGTCCCTTCTCCAGTTTTCCCTCATCTTCCCTTTGGTCCTTGTGCTTTCTGTAATGAGATGGAGGAGGAGTCACATGCTCTGGACGCAAGTCCTTTCCGCGGGAACTCTCTTCCCGGCCCTTGGTCTCCTTGTTACTTGGTTGATGGAGTCTCTTGGCACCAGAGGGGTTTGGCTTTGATGTGACCCCGGTAGGGTCAGGAAGGTGAACCTTTCCCTTCACGGTCTTTGCAGTCTGGGTCTTATCTGGGAACCCCGCCCCAAGTGGAGCAGGGACCCCTGAAGGAGGAGACGCAGCCCCTCAGGCAGCAGCCCCAGGGGCCTCCAAATTCATCGAATTCACCGTTAGAAGGATACCATCTTGCATTTGGATGAGGACAACCCAAGGCGTGCGGTTGCTTTCCTCTTACAAACCGCAGGTGGGATCTGCTGGTCTGGGGTGTGGTGGGCGCATGGCGTGGGGGGGTGGGGCGTGACCTCCCGGGCAGATGTTGAGGTTTTCATGTTCATCACAAGGGTTAGGGGTCACAAAAGGCAGAGTGACACGTGTTGAGATACACCAGGCACCCCTGAAGATGGAGCTGCAGGGTCTGTGCCCCACTTTCTCTTGGGGGGGAGCCATTCTTCCCCCTCGGTAATGTGAGAAGCCCTCAAATTGTCTGGGGGCTCGTGTGAGGGGCCTGGACTCAGGCTGAGTAATTACTGCTTCCCTGATGACTTCAGAGCCGATCCAGGAGAACAGGCCACAGAAACTCAATCCACCTTCCAATCACCCCGGGATGCAGGGGATTAGGGATGGAGCCGGGGGCTATGGCGGGCGCAGGCAGGCCAGGTGGCCTGGGGTGTGCAGGATCAGATTTCGGGGTTCTGGTGGGGGGCAGGGATGCCAGCTGACTCCCTCTGGAAGGAACACCTTCCTTCCAGCTTCAGCCCCTTGGGTGTCCAGCCTCCTGGTCCTGGGAGGGCTGGAGCTCACACGCCTGCCCCACTGTCCACCAGGCCATGGGGGGCTCCTCGTCCCCACAACCTGGGTCTGCTCTTCCTCTGTGCCCCGATGGGGACCTTTCAAGGACAGTGCCCTGGTCCCACCTTGCGCCCAGATGGGGGTCCCAGTGGTTGGGGTTCATGCCCCCCACCCAGTCGGCCCCCTTCCCCTGGTTCAGCACACTTGGCCTCGGGGTCTCTCTCTTTCTCCACATGCCCACAGGCATTTGGGATTACAGACAAATGCCACGGTCTGCTCAGGACATGTTTCCGATCCGTGAGACCCCTCTAGTGGGTCAGGACCCCTGAAACATGTCTGGAGGCCTCTCAGCTCCTCCTGTCACCCCCCGCTCCCTTCTGACACTGGCGCTTCAGTGATTTCACCTAAATATGTTTCCTCGGTCACTCTCTCACTCAAGCACCTTCTGTGGCTCCCAGTGCCTGTCCATGACAGTGTGACCTCATTACCATGCCAACCCAGAGCCCCCAGCCCGGCCCAGCCATGCCTTTCCAGAGCCCCCCCTCCCCTCTGCCTGCACCCTCAGAGCCCAGAGGAGGGGCCTCCCTGGACCCCATAAACAAAATATCCAGGCGTTTTTGGACGTCAGTAGCAACGGACATTGACTCTGACCTGCTTCTGATGCAAAAGGGGGGCTTGTTTTACAGGTAACCCCGCAAAAAGCCTTCTCAGCCACCGCTGCTGGGACTCTGGGGGATGACGCTTAGACTGGGACCACTTGGGCAACACTTCTCCAAATTATCAATGACCCAGCAATTCCAACCGGACTGGTCCTCCGGGAAAGGTCACCGCAACTCCAGCTAGAAAAGCAAAAGATTCCAGCCATTCAGGTCCCCTGGAGGGCGCTGCTTAGACAGGGGGTGGCCTCAGAGGCTGCTGAGTAAGAGAAGGTGTGGGCTGACCTGACAATCGGCCTGCAGATCAGTGCTGGAGGGGACGCCGGGGGCAAGGCTGCGGAGGGCCTGCTCTTCCTGATAAGCTCCTAAGGAGATTAGCTGATGCACGTACATGCGTGTGCGCACACAGGCACCCGAGCGTCCTTCCGCGCTGACTATGGCGGGCGGACCTGGCAGGGGTTGTCCCGGGGGGGCATGGATACCCTATTCCAACATAAAGAGGGGAAAGAGGGCTTAAAAGAGGCCCCAGAGCAAGCCCTTTGGCAGTCAGGAGCTGACTTCCGTTTCCCTTTCCTTGGCCCATTTGGAGTGTTCACATTTCGGTCAGCAAGTCCAGAGCAGTGGCCGGAGGGCAGCAGGAGGGCTGAGTCAGGGTCCCTCTCAGCCACACTCCCAGGAGGCCAGACAGCCTCGGGGACACAGAGACACGAGCCTGGAGGCCCCTCCGCCCCGCCCCACGAGGCCCAGGTCACCGTGGAAACTGGGGAGTATGGAGCCAGGGATGCAGGACCCCAACAGTCTGCCTCCCTCTGCCAGGGAAATGCCCCATCTGGGTGTGCAGGACCCAGAGCACAGGCCCCCCAGACCCACCCTCCCGGACAGTGGGCCGGTTACAGAGCCCCAGGCCGCCTCCCCAGGGCCAAGGTGACGGAGCCCCTCCCTACCTCCTCTCAGGGGACACAGTCTGGGGACACGGCTGGAGGTAGGCAGGGAAGGATGGACCCTTCCCCCAGTTCAGGGATGTTCGCTGCCCAGCCTCCGGGAGCCAGGTGCTGTCTGATCTGATTAGGGCTTCAAACCCCCGCCAGGGCGGGCACAGCCCGGGGCTCAGCAGCTGTCGCTCCAGCCATTCAGGCTCGGTTTCTATTTATTTCCTCTCCATTAAAAGCGTCGGGACCATTTATTGATTTTCTAAATACTGACGTGCTGTCTCCTGTTACACAACAAAGTGAACAAAATTAGAGCAAATAGCGGCCAGGGCTGAGCCCCCCTGTAGCCACCCCTCCGACCTGGGCCCTGCGTCCGGCTCAGAGCATCTCCTTTGGAGAGTCTTGGGGGTAATCGGAGCGCAGGACGCACCGGGCATCACACCTGCCACCATGCGGCTGCACGTTCGAATCGGTCCGGCGTCTCCACAAACAACCCAGAGGACAAAGGAAGAGCACCTTCCTGGCGGCCGCAGCCTGGAAGGTGACGGCATGATTTCACCAGAGCTGCCGTTTAAGGAGGTTTGGAAGTTGTTCACTTTTGTCTCGTGAAACACGGTAATCCAGTATCTACGGAAACAGCCGCGCGTTAACAGTCAGGCCAGGCGGCCGTCTTCCCTTTATCTGTCCAGCACCATCGCTGCAGCCATGTGGAGCCCAGCCTGCTGAGTTCTCGCACGAGCTCCAGGGATCCGGGGAATCATTGCAGAAACATAGAAATCCAGCCCCCCGCCTCCACCTGCTGGCGGTGCCCCCTGGGTGCTGAGAAAGCCCAGAGCACCTCCTCTGGATGGCCTGGGTGGGGTGGAGCTGTGTGCACGGGGGCTGGGGGAGAGAAGACGCCTGCCTCTGGCTGCGCTTTCGTCTCCAGAACTCTCAGAGCCGGGCCCCAGGCTGCTCTGGAGGGCCCCCAGGGCCTGGAGGCTGCGGCAGAAGAGGGACCTGATTCCCCCCCACCCTGCATCCCTTTGTCCTGCTGAAATTTTCACCAGACACACGATGATATCCCTTAGAAGTCACAGGGATGGGGATGTTTTGGGCTTTATGTCTGTTTCTCAGGAAACTGTTTTAACCGGATATATATATTGGGTTGGCCAAAAAGCTCATTTGTGTTTTCCCATAAGATCTTATGGAAGGACTTCCCTGGTGGTGCAGTGGTTAGGAATCTGCCTGCCAGTGCAGGGGACACGGGTTCGAGCCCTGGTCTGGGAAGATCCCACATGCCTCAGAGCAACTAAGCCTGTGCGCCACAACTACTGAAGTCTGTGTGCCCTAGAGCCCATGCACTGCAACTACTGAAGCCCGTGCACTCTAGGGCCCACGTGCCACAACCACTGAGCCTGCATGCTGCAACTACTGAAGCCCACGCGCCTAGAGCCCGTGCTCCGCAGCAAGAGGAGCCACCGCAATGAGAAGCCCGCACACCGCAACAAAGAGTAGCCTCCGCTCGCCGCAACTAGAGAAAGTCCGTGTGCAGCAAGGAAGACCCGATGCAGCCGAAAATTAAAAAATTAAATAAATAAATTTAAAAAACCATAATAAAAAAAGATCTTATGGAAAAACTCGAACAAAGTTTCTGGCCAACCCAATATATATGTATAGTTTTTCCTGATGGTAAATGTCATCCGTGCTCATTAGAAACACTGAAAAGGTACAGAAACGTATGAAGGTGAAAATAACAGATGCCTCCAATACAGACAAGCAAAATGTGTGGCGCCCCCCAGCGGCCCAAGGAGACTAGGGCGCCCTGTATGGACGCCCCGTGTGCAGCGGGTAGGGGCCTTCATGCTGCGAGGGACCACAGTTCAGAATGTCACTGTATCCCTGTGAAGGGGGGACGCTGGGCCTCAGCTCTTCCCGTGTTTCTTATTCCTTATTCTTTAGGCAGGAGGCGACAGGCTGTGCTGCGCCCCAGGTACAGGGCTCAGGGGATACTGGTGTTGACTGTGTCTGTACGCCAGGGGTTGATAGTAAACCCGCGGCATGGAGGATCCTTGCTGGGGGCAGCGCGATCTCACAGCAAAATGGGCCGCTGCCTCCGGGCTGGAACCCAGCCTCACTCTCCACAGCTGGAGCAGCAGGAAGCCCCAGGCCAAGGCCAGGGCTGCGGCCACCGGGGCTGCCATATTCCACACCCAGGGGGCGGCTTCCACCTCAGGGAGGAAGGAGCGGTGGCGGAGCCCGTTAAGGCCCCTGCGGGGTGAGGGTCCCTGCCCAGGAGGCCTGTCCCCAGCCCCTGCCACACTGGCCATTGCCCACAGGAGCAAGAAGGGTCAGGCACCTGCAAACGCACCGCTGCTTGACGAGGGGAGGGGCATCCTGCCAAGCCCCTGGGCAAGCCGGGGGCACGTGGGTTTGCACGCAGGCAGGCACTCCCCTCCCCCCTCCCTCTCCACTTCCAGTAGAGCCAGCTGCAGCCCCTGCCCACCGAGGCTGAGCCGGGGGATCGGGAAGGCTGTCCTGAGCTCTCCTGCTTCCGGCACGGGGTCTGGGGTCCGAGTCCGATGCTGCTTGCAGCAGAGGGAGATGCAGGGGGGCATGGATGGGGTCGGCCCTGATGCCACTTAGAAAAGGAGACCCTGTGTGGCCGCTCCCTGGTGGGCCTTGGTGTCCCCACCTCCACAGGGGTCCTGACGCCAACCCTGAGGGCTGCAGGTGGGAGGTGGTGGGGTGACAGGGTGGCACCTTGAGCCTCTTCACAGGGCCTGGCGACCCCACCCACCCCCAGTTGTCCTGCAGCTACGGGCACATGGCGCTCTCTCCTGATTCGAGTCCTGACCTTGCCTGCGGGCACCTTGCAGCTGCTCCGCTCCTCCGGCCCCTCCACCCCGATGGCCCTGGTTTGTGTCATCCTGACAGGTGCCACCCACCCCTCCTCCAGGAGTCACAGGCGAGGAGAGCGGGGGAGACGGGAGGAAGTACAGCTGGGACAGAGGACAGGCAGGGGGGGTGGGGGGTGGCAGGCGGGGGCGGGGGGGCCATAGGGGCAGCAGGGGGGGGGGCGGAGAGGGCCCGTAAGGGCGGCGGGGGACGGGGTGGGGGGACAGGGAGGGCCCGTAGGGGCAGCGCGGGGGCGGGAGGGTGAGCAGGGAGGGCCTGTCTGGTCGGTGGGGGAGCGGGGGAGGCCCAGGCACCAGGCAGACAGGTGAGGGGCAGGAACAGCGGTGGTGGCAGGGAGGAGGGCGCTCAGGGCAGGGGCATCAAGCCCGCCCCTGCTGGCAGGGGCCCAGCTCCAGGCCACAGAGAGGCTCTGACTCCTTGAGTCCCAGGGAAGGAGGGCGAGAGCTCACCCTGGAGGCCTCTCCCTCCAACGCTGCCCCCGCCTGGGCCTGTCCAAGACAAGCGGACGTGCCCCAGGCCACGTGGCCAGTGAGCCTCTGGGCCTCGGCCCGGTGCTTTCCCCCGGGCCAGACGGCATGTCAGGAGCCTGAAGCCCGCGCCCGGGGCCCGCCATGCTCTTCGTGGACTGCTGGTGCATGCGCCTGTGCGTGTGCGCCTGTGCGTGTGTGTGCGCGCCTGTGCGTGTGTGCGCGCCTGTGCGTGTGTGTGTGCGCGCATGTGTTCGTGCTGTTGAGAGTGGTGACAGTGGCTGCAAGAGAGATACAGCCTGCCCTGGGGAGGGAAGGGACAGCAGCTGTGAGGGCATGCGGGTCTGCGACCCAGCTGGACATGGGGCCCATCCACAGCCGTGATCACCAAGACCCCCCCGGCCGCAGATGGGGGTGGGGTCAGGGGACCGATCAGTGATCTCCGGCAGGCCCGGGGCCCTCTCTGGACACAAGGTTCTCCTTCCAGTGGGGTGGGGGTGTGTGCAGTGGAGTGTGTCCGTGTGGGTGCATGTGGGTGGTCCCGGGGGGATGACGTATGTGCGTTTGCGTCTGCAGGGGTGGACTGGAAAGGGCGTGTTTCTGTGGGAGCACGTGGGCATGTGCATGCACACACCGGGTGAGGGTGTGGATGGGGGCCCTCAGGCCCTCTCAGTGCCCCCCGGTCCACCCAGAGCTTGTCCGTGGACCCCAGAACCTTACACTCAGGCCCCACTGCCCACCCGGCAATGGAGCTCTCTGGGGTCCAGGCTCCGGCCACAAGTACCACCCCTGTGCAAGCTTCCCGGGGGCAGCGCACATCTGGCCACCTCTGCCAGGCCATGGAGAGTCCCCGGGCCTCGTGGGTCAGCAGCCACCCTGCACGTCCAGCTCTTTCCAGGGCTTCCCTGGGGGCTGGCGCCCACACGTGGCCGTCTGCGGCTTTGCCTCCCTCTGGGCTCCGCCGTCGTGGGGAGCGGTGTCTCGGCAGGAAAGAGGAGGCAGTCCCGCCCCTGGCAGGGGCCCAGCAGGTGGCTGGGGCTCAGGTGAGTCCTGCAGGGCCGTCTGTGGGGGACCCCTGGGATACTCGGAGACTCAGGGCTGCAGGCTTTGGGCTGAACTGTGGGCAGAGCCCACGGTCCCCAGTTCCCAGATCCCAGGCCTGGAGGCAGGGTTTGCAGTCCTTCTGGGGCTCCCGACCCCCCGATGTTGCTGGTCCGTGGGTGGTGCTTTCCAGGACGGGGTCAGCAGCACAGGTCAGAACGTCAGAGGCGTCCATACCAGCCCCAGATGCCCGGGAAGGTGCGAGGAGCCACGCACAGACTGACCTGGCATGAGCAGTGGCCTGGGGAGACCCCGCCCTGGTTCTCGCCCAGGGACCTGCCCACAGCCTCACCAGCCAAGCAGTGCCCCCCGGGCAGCTCCACGGTCGTCTGTGGGTCTCCACCAGCTGGGGGCTCTGCTGTCATCACCCCCACTTGACAGGTGACAAAATGGGGTTCCAGAGGGGCAGTGAGTGAGCATGGATGCAGGCTTTTGGACCCTACTGGACCAGGCTTCCTCTGCCACCTTGGGGAGGGGGCTTCAATGGAGGAGGTGTCCTGCTTCTGTTGGGGGGTGGCGTCCATCCTCACATCCAGGTGGGTAAGGCCACAGGGGGCGTGTGCCCACCCTGCCCACATGGTACAGGGACTGGGCCGGGCCGGGTGCTGGTCTGGGGGCTGAGGCTGGGCCGTCTGCTCTGCTGCTACAGCCCAGCCAGCTTGGGGTCCAGTCACCACCACTGTCCGCACCTGGAAGCCTGGGGATGGCAGTGGACCACGCACTCTGGATGGGAGGCTTTCTATCCGTAGGAAGGGGCAGGAACGCGGCTGTGTGGCCTCTTCAATCTCCCTGTCTCTGTCACACACACACACACACACACACACACGCACACGCGCACACGCACACGCGCACACGCACACGCGAGCGCACACACACACAGTCAGGGAGGGAGTGACCAGGGCTGCAGACAGGACCATGGGGACCGCCCTGCAGTGTGGTCAGGTGGCCACACGGTGGAGACGTGGCCCCATTTTTGGAGCTGGTGTGGCCCAGAGATCCAAGGGAGGAGGCTTTGGCTTCCTGGGTGACCCGGGGAAGGATGGGAGAGGTCAGAGGTCAACAGGCGCTGGGGAGAGGAGAGTAGGGCCTGGTGGGGGAGGCATGGGGCCCAGGCAAGGCCGCCTGCCCAGAGCCCCCTCCCGCGCCAGGCAGAGCAGGGTCGCTCCTGTCCCCAGGGGCAGGCGGGGCACCCGGAGGCTGAGAGCCCTCCCGGGACTCCCACATGTGGGGGTCCCCCAAACCCCTCCCCAGTCCCACCTCACAGATCTGCATCTCACTGTCACCACGAGGATGACGGGGGCCAAGCCTGAGGACACAGGGCCTCCAACCAACACACGCACCTGAGTGCACACACACGCACCTGAGTGCACACACCCGCACGTGTCCATGCACACACACGTGCCCTTCATTCACGAGGAGGGGAGCGTGGAGGGCTCCGCCTGCAAGGGAGGGGCAGGTGCGGCGTCGGGAGGGGCTCACGTCCAAGGCCCCCTGCTCACCAGGCACCAGCACTGGGGTGACACAGGCCGGGGCGCCAGCTCCCCTGGGGCCACTCAGCAGGCTTCCCGCCCGCCTCAGGCGGCTGTGCCCGTTTCCGAGGACCAATGTGGCCGGGCCACCCCCATGCCCCCCACCTGTTCCCGCCCCCCAGCACGGTGTCCCCATCACTGCACCCCACACTCTCAGGGTCACGCATGACCCCACCCCCTCCTCGGCTCTCCTTTCTTCCAGGGCAAAGCCAAGTTCAGGGGACAGAGGAGCCGCATAATTGCTCACGGTGTGCGTATCTGGGGGAAACAACCCGTGCTGTCCTTCGAGACACCTCTGAGCCCAAGGTGCTTCCGTGGGGGCCCAGGGGGCTGGCAGGTGGGACTTCCTGCGGGCGCCCAGGGCCAGGGGCGTGGGCTCAGGCCACCTCAATCTGGGAGCAAGGAGAGGCCCTCCCCAGAGACAGCTCCCCGATAGAAGGTGCACCCCTCTTGACAGCAGCCCCGGGCGGAAGGTGACCCCTGCTTCACGGACCTGGGGACTGGGCCTGTCATGTGGCTGTTCACGCCATCCAGCCCTGGGTGGACAGCGGGCCAAGCCAGCCTGGTTCTGAGCCTCTCGCCTCCCCAGCTTCCCATCCCAGGGGACCAGCGTCCGCCCCGCATCCGGTGCTGGGCTCTGCCAGTCCCAAAGTCACCCGCGCCTACAGGGCCCCCTCCTGGATATCCAGGGCTGACCCAGAACTGTCCACAGATGCATCCAACCCAGAACCCTGGCCACACTGGGAGGAAGGACCTGGCCACGTCAGCGCAGCCTGTCGGCCCGGGGCAGCCTGACGGCCGCACACAGGCAGCTTGGGGACTGTGGGCACGAGGGGCCGCCGCAGCTGGCTGAGGCCTGGCCCTCAGGACCTGCACAGCCAGCGCCTGACGGCAGTTGCCACTCGGGCCTGGGGGCTCCCACCTGAGAGTGAGGGGAGACCTCTACCCAGGTAGACCCCGAGGGCCCTGCACACCCCCTGCCTGGAACACCTGGCCCTTCCTGCAGGTGGCCCCTGTCCCCACGGGCCCTTGCTGGCCACGCTCCCTTCCCAACATCCACCCAGTTCTCGTGCGAGGGGAGGCCCTGGGGGTTGTCAAGGATGGCTCTAGGAAGGCACGGGTGGATGCCTGGGGGGTCTCTGCACCCCACACTCAGGATCGCCAAGTCAGCGCCCCCTTCTCTCCTCAGCCCAGGCCCTCCTAAGACTGGAGCCTCTGGGTAGAGCCCCCGGCCAGCTGGGTGCCCTGGTGGCCATCACCACCTCCAGTGAGGAGACTGGCCCCCAGACCCCTGGGTAGCAGCAGGAACTCCCACAGGGGAGGCTGCTGCCTGGGCTGAGGTGGGCCACTGGGCAGCACGTCCTGGCCAGGGGGCCGACAGGCCACTGGGCCATTTCTGCACCAGCTCCTCCCCGGGCTGTGCGGGCAGCGGGGGCCGGCTCTCCACTCCTCCAATCACTCCCGTGCCATCTGGCAAGCTGGGGGTGACTCCAGTCCCAGCCAGCCCAAGGCCCAGAGCCCCCAGTCCTTTGACCCCCCCAGGTCTGGTGGGAGGGGCTCCTCTGAGACGCCCACATCCCTCACCCCCGAGGTAGCCCCTACCCCACCTATCACCTGCCCTGGTGCCTGGGCTGGGGCGTGTCTGACCTGGGGGTCTGTCCCCTGCACTCCTCCCCCACCTCCTCCACACACCCCTTCTTCCATCCTCCCCACACATCTGACCACCCGTCCCTCGAGTGCCCAGAGCCAGCCTGTCCCCTGGCCTTGGTCACGCACGAGAAGCACCCACACAATGGACAGGGACCACCCACGTGCAAAACAAACGTGGCGTCACAGCTGACCTACAGCCCCGAACTAGCCAGTCCTCCGGGAAGGTGAAAAACAGATCTTTTCAAAGCAGCTGGATTAATACAAGAGTGCAGTTGCTTTCGAATGCTCTCATTCATCCAGCAAAGGTTTCCTGGGACTCTGCTCTGTCCTGTGCCTCTTAGGGCTTCTGCAGACGTGTGGACTCTGCCCCCGGAGTTCGTAATCTAATGAGAAGTAAGTTGTGTCTGTCCATTGGCTCCGTAAAACGGGGGATGTTTAATGGACAGATAGATGGAAAATAGATAGATCAATGCATAGATAGATCCATGGATGTAAAGAGGGAGGGAGAGAAGGGAGAGATGGATGATGGATGGAGAGATGGACAAATGAGTGGGTGAGTGGATGGATGGGTGAATGAATAGATGACTGGATGGATGAGTTAATGGATGGATGTGTGGATGGACGATGGATGCATGGAAGGAGAAACTGAGGAGACAGACCTTCACGTGTTCACTGTCCTCTAAGTCTACATTCCTGGTGTAGAGGCCCAACTCCAGCTTCAAAAGCTCTTAGATAGCCTCTTGCAAACTGGCCTAACAGGCCACCAGTTCGCTAAAATCCAACCCTTCCCAAAGTCAGATCTGGTGCAGAGTCAACATAACCCCCAAAGCCCTGGCCACCTGGGTCCTCACAGCCGGGGCAAGGAGGCTGCACGGATGCTGACCCCTGTGACCTGCCGAGACCTCAGCTGGCCTCCTGCACACCGAGCTAAGGTTAAATGAACAGACAGACGGGTCAGAGGCCCCCTGAAGGGACTCTCAAGACCCCTGCAGAATGCTAGAGGCTGCCTGCTGGCCATGCCACCTGTCTTCTAGGCCCAGCTGAAAAGTCACCCCCTCCAGGAAGCTTTCTCTGAACCAGAGGGCCTCCCCCATCCCATTCCCCCATGTGGGTCATTGAGAGCCCCCTGGATTCTGTCCTGGGCATCAGCCAGGCTCTGCCCTAAGCTGGGGTGGGGTCTCTGGGCAGGTGGGAGGCTGAGGCCGGAATCCCTGCCTCCCCTGGACCTGCACCCACCTGACAGCATTGAGCAAAGGCCCCACCAGACCCCTCCCTCCAGACCAGCCTGTTCAGGGCTCAGAGAGAGGTGGAGAGAGTCGCCCTGGGCGCCTCGGAGATGGCAGGGCAGAGCCTGCCCCACCCTGGCCTGGGCCTGCGTGTGCCTCCGGAGGATGGGTCCTCCACCGGGGCCCCTGCACGCAGGCCCACGCCCACCCCACAGGGGCGAGTGCACAGTGGGGAGGGCCGCGGGTGTCCAGCTCCCAGGCTGCGGCGGCGGCAGCATGGACGGATAATGGATAGCTCAGCCCCCTCCCCGCCCAGCGTTTAGCACCCCTCCCCGTCCGCCCCTGGGGAGGTTTGCAGTCCAGCGTCCCAACCTGCCCATCCTGTTCGGAAGAAAGCGCCGGGGGCTCAGGCGTTGGTCGGGAGGGAGGTGAAGCGCACAGGAAGTGGCAGGAAGCGCGGCAGTGGTGGCCCGTGTGCGCGTGTGCAGGCGCCCAAGCGCGTGTGCAAGCACGTGGCAGCATGGGAGGCCCAGGACACAAATGTGCGTGCACAGGCATGTTCGCAGCACCCAGGTGTGTGCTATGTGTGCCGGTGGGCGAGTGCACACGTGTGCCTGCCCGCCCTGCGCCATTGGGCACGCTTGGGGGGTAGAGGGCACCCGGGCACCCTCGTGGCCTCCAGGTCTGTCTGGCGTCCCCAGAGGCCCCAGCACAGCCCCTCCCCGTGCAGAGGCCCCACCCTCCTAGCGGGTCTCCTGAGGGTCTAGGAGTCCCAGGAACTGCCGGGCTTTTGCAGAGACGAGTAGGTACAGCAGGGCCCAGGCCCCAGGCCAGGAGACCCCACCAGCCCCAGGCCCCAGGCCCCCACCAGACACCAGGCCCCACTAGACACCAGCCCACCAGGCGCCAGGCCAGGAGACCCCACCAGACACCAGCCCAGGAGACCCCACCAGACACCAGCCCAGTAGGCGCACCAGGCCCCAGGCCAGGAGACCCCACCAGACACCAGCCCAGTAGGCACAGCAGGCCCCAGGCCCCCACCAGACACCAGCCCACCAGGCCCCAGGCCCCCACCAGACACCAGCCCAGTAGGCACAGCAGGCCCCAGGCCCCCACCAGACACCAGCCCACCAGGCCCCAGGCCCCCACCAGACACCAGCCCAGTAGGCCCCAGGCCCCACCAGACACCAGCCCAGGCCCCCACCAGACACCAGCCCAGTAGGCGCACCAGGCCCCAGCCCAGGAGACCCCACCAGACACCAGACACCAGCCCAGGAGACCCCACCAGACACCAGACACCAGCCCAGGAGACCCCACCAGACACCAGCCCAGTAGGTACACAGGCCCCAGGCCCCCACCAGACACCAGCCCAGTAGGCCCCAGGCCCCACCAGACACCAGCCCAGGCCCCCACCAGACACCAGCCCAGGAGACCCCACCAGACCCCAGACACCAGCCCAGGAGACCCCACCAGACACCAGACACCAGCCCAGGAGACCCCACCAGACACCAGCCCAGTAGGTATACCAGGCCCCAGGCCCCCACCAGACACCAGCCCAGTAGGCCCCAGGCCCCACCAGACACCAGCCCAGGCCCCCACCAGACACCAGCCCAGGCCCCCACCAGACACCAGACACGAGTCCAGGCCCCCACCAGACACCAGACACCAGCCCAGGAGACCCCAACAGACACCAGCCCAGTAGGTACACCAGGCCCCAGGCCCCCACCAGACACCAGCCCAGTAGGTATACCAGGCCCCAGGTCCCCACCAGATACCAGCCCAGTAGGCCCCAGGCCCCACCAGACACCAGCCCAGGCCCCCACCAGACACCAGCCCACCAGGCCCCAGGCCCCCACCAGACACCAGCCCACCAGGCCCCAGCCCAGGAGACCCCACCAGACACCAGCCCAGGAGACCCCACCAGACACCAGCCCAGTAGGCACACCAGGCCCCAGGCCCCCACCAGACACCAGCCCAGTAGGCACACCAGGCCCCAGGTCCCCACCAGACACCAGCCCAGGAGACCCCACCAGACACCAGCCCAGTAGGCACACCAGGCCCCAGGCCCCCACCAGACACCAGCCCACCAGCCCCAGGCCCCCACCAGACACCAGCCCAGGAGACCCCACCAGACACCAGCCCAGTAGGCACACCAGGCCCCAGGCCCCCACCAGACACCAGCCCAGTAGGCAGGGCCATTGCTCGCTGGGCTCACAGGGGCCGCCAAGGCCTGTGGTCAGCTTGGTTGAGCCTGCATCAGGATCACGGCATCTGGGAAGGCCGTGGGGAGCTGCTCACCCCACCCTGGTGGCCACGGGAGGCCCAGGGGGGAACCTGAGCCCACGTGCATTCTTGGGGGGACAGCATCCTGCAGGCTCCCCTCAGCCGGAGGCTGGCCTCCCACCCCTGGCCAGGCACCTCTGTGGGCAGCGGTGGCCTCCACATGGCCACGCTCACCCGGAAATCTCTGTCATCCTGAACCATAAAGAGGCCGCTGCCTTTCTGATGCTGCGATTTTATAGCAAAACACAGAGATAAGTCAGCTTTGATTTGGTCTCCGTTTTATGAGGTTATGTTCTTACTTGCACTCTCGTTCGGGGGAACAAACGGGTTTATGGCCGGACTCCCCATCTCTCCGTCAGCGGCAGGTGGCGTGGCGGCGGCCACTCTGATAAGGCGGGTCCTGCCCCTCCTGCCTGCCTTTGGTGGAGGGGGTGGGGCGCCGGGGGCCTCTCCGGCAGGCTACTCCTGCCTGGCGGCACCAGAGGCCCCGGGGCAGCCACCGCCATCGGTCCCCACTCCCCACCCCCAGTACCAGGACCAGCGGGATGCTCGGGGCGTGAGGACAGACTCCGTCTACAGTCAGCCTCCATCGAGGTCTCTCCGCCCTGGACACCTCTGAGGTGAGCAGGCCTCGGGCCCTGGCTGGGAACCACATGCCTCCCGGGACACCTGGGTGAACTCCGAGCCTCGGGGATTCTGCGGTGGGAGGGGCCACAGGGCAGTGCCAGTTTCAAAGGGGCCGGAGGAAGCCTTGGGCCCCGCCCCTGCCAGTCTGGGGACATCAAAGGGCCTGGCAGAGGAGCACGGAGCCGCCCAGCACTCCGTCTCCAGAGGGAGTGGCCGGCCAGCCCCGCCCTACCCTGGGTCCAGAGGAAGGCCCCCCACGGTGACCCCAGGGCGCCCGGACCTCACCCCGAGGCTCCCCCTCTGGGGCCTCTTGGAAGCACCTTCAGGGTGGGTGCACACTGCTCCCAGCTGGAGGGGGTGGCGGGTGGCCTCCTGGGGGCTGGGATACAGCCCCGGCCGCCTCACGAGCAGCCGGTTCTGACGGAGATCAGGGAGCTTTTGGGCCCAGGATGGTGGGCCGGGTACCAGGAGGCCCAGCCTCGGTGGTGGGGCGTTACCTCCAGCACCCCCACACTGGGGGCCGAGAGCACCCACAGCTGAGCCCCACGCCTGGGCAGCCGAGGCCGAGGTCCTCCATACCCCTGCCTGCTGCCTCTCTCGGGGCAGGGGCGAAGGCCGCGAGACTGCCTGGTCATCACCCCATCTCCAAGGCCCACCTTCCTCCAGATCTGGAACACCAGGGGGTGGAGGGGCCCATGGGTTGAAAGGGGGCAGAAGCCGCCGCCCGGAGTGCAGGCCCAGCCACCCCATGGCCCTGGGGAGAGGCTGGGAAGAGGGGGTGTGCTGGCCCGCATGGGGTGGGGCGCCCGAGAGCCCCCTCTCTGTGGCCCCAGGTCCTCTCCTCTCACTGCCCTGGCAGCACGGGGGTCAGGACAGGATCCAACACTGTCCTCCTGGTTGCCGCTCTCAATGACATTTGGACCCATGGGGTCTGAGGACCAGAGCGTGGCACTCTCAGGCTCACCCAGGCAGGACGCAGGAGGCCTGCGAGCCTTCCCGACTCCATTCCTAAAATAGCTGATGGAATCCTGGGTGGGGGTGGGGCCCTGCAGCTTCAGAGATTCTAGAAGATTCCAGGGCAGGGACCCCGATGTGGCGGCTCTCCTGGCTTGGTGTGTCTGCAGAGGGCTCCCCTCCTCCACAGGATGCCAGAGCCAGGGGCGGGATTGGCAGCCTGGTTCTGGGGGAGGGGCGGTGGGGACCAATCACTGTTGGCGTCTGGGTGGAGCGGCCCCTGACCTGGGCTGTCCTGAGGGCCAGGGATCACTGTGAGTCCTCAGCCCCCTGCCTCCCCTGCAGCTGCACTGGGTCTCCAGCGACCAACCCCTCTGTCGTTCTGTGACCCCCCCCATCCCTGCCCCAGGGGGTCAGGCCTGGGCTGGTTGTGGCCACAGGAACAGACCTGGGACCGACATCGCAGAAAGAGCGAGCAAGGTGCGGGGCTGCCTCCATCTCCGCAGCCACGGGCGCCAGCCCCTTTCCCAGCAGAGGAAACCCAGGCAGACACTGGCCAGGCTTTGCTGGAAGGGGTCAGCAAGGGTCAGGCTCTACCTCTAGGGACATCTGAGGCCAAGGGACCAGGCCCGGCACTGGGTGTGGGAGAGCCCGGGGTGGGGTCCCCAGGAGAAGGGCCCTGCACTGGGCACCATTCATCACTTCTGCCGCTTTTTCACATTTACTCCCTGAGATCAGGCCGCCTCGTAACACTGCCGTTGGCCGGGTGGCAGTCACGGTGTAGTGGCCACTCACCACTTACCAACGTGGCTGTTTCTCCCTGTGGGTGACCCCTCCAAGAAACCGTCTCCCGGCACCTGCTGGCAAGATCCGGAAAGTAGCAGAGCAGGCAAGACCCCAGGTCTTTCGGGAGAGTGGCGTCAGGCAATGGGGCCCGAGGAGGACCAGCCCTGCCACAGACACCTCGGGGCCAAAGGGAATGGGAAGAGGTGGACTTCGACGTGGGAATGGCCACCACCTTCCCTTTCTGGCATTTTCCTTTCTCTGTGTTCACACAAAAATGACCCAGTCAATAAGCATGGGACTTCCCTGGTGGCGCAGTGGTTGAGAATCCGCCTGCCAGTGCAGGGGACACGGGTTCGAGCCCTGGTCCGGGAAGATCCCACATGCCGCGGAGCAACTAAGCCCATGCGCCACAACTACTGAGCCTGCGCTCCAGAGCCCGCGAGCCACAACTACAGAGCCCACGTGCCACAACTACTGAAGCCCACGTGCCTAGAGCCCGTGCTCCGCAACAAGAGAAGCCACCGCAATGAGAAGCCCACGCACCGCAACGAAGAACAGCCCCTGCTCACTGCAAGTAGAGAAACCCCACGCGCAGCAACGAAGACCCAACGCAGCCAAAGTAATAAATTAAATTTAAAAAAACTAAAATTAAAAAAAAATCAACAAGCATGAAACGAAAGGCTGAGCAACAAGGAAGCACAATTTCACGGCTTAGTTTTTGTTTCTTTTCTCACAGTGACGACAAGATCCTGGTGCAGCTTGATCCGGGATTTGACAGTGTGGTGTTGACCCCCATCTGTCGCAGACACGCCACGTACTATTTCATTTCTTTCTCGCAACCCTGTATCCCCACTTTCCAGAAGCGAGCACTGAGGCTGGGCAGGGTGACCTCCCCGGGGTCAAGGGGCTGGTGGGGGACAGAGCTGGGCTGGGGGATACAGGCCTTCCTCTGTCACACAGGCTGGCAGGCCCCACGTGTCAGGTGCTCAGTCTGAGTTCTCTCCGCTGCCTGACACCAGGGGCTTCAGAAAGGAGCGGCCGTGGAGTCATTGCCGCCCTCGGTCCAGGCTGCCGGGCTCAGCAGGGCTGCTCTCCCCTGCGGTCCCTGTGTGCAGTCGGGTCGGGGGGGCTCTCGCCTCCAAGCCCTTCGCGCTGGAGTGTCTGGTGGTTGATGCCGGCTTTGGCTGGGACCTCCGCGGGGCTGGCACACTTACACGTGGCTCCCGTGTTGCCCAGGCTCCTCCCAGCGTGGTGGCTGGTCCCCAAGGGCAAGCGGGCACCCCAAGAGCCAGGCTGTGCTGAGCACCGCTGTGGGCCAGGCCTGCTCTAGGTGTGGGGACACACAGCTACCTTCTGGTGGAGGAAACCAGACGATGAACAAATAAATATCTATCTTCTAGAGATGTCAAACGTTGACCCTGGAGAAAAATCCATGTGGGCCGTGGGGCCAGAGCCCCGAGTCTATGAGGCACTGCCGTTTAGGTAAGAGGCTCTCAGTAGGCCTCTCCGAGAAGCTGTGGGAACGAGGATCTGCTGCAGACGTTTGCCTGCAGAGGGAGCAGCGTGTGCAAAGGCCCTGAGGCTGGAGTGTGTGCTGTGCTAATGGAACAGCAGGAAGAGTGGTAGGTGGGGGTGAGAAGGTGGGGGAGGGGTGGGAGGGAAACTGGGCCGGACCTCAGAGGGAGAGCAATGAGGTGGACCATGTCCACGGCCCCCAGGGAATGAAAAGGCCACACCAGGTCAGAGACTCTGAGAACGGCTTGCAGAGCCTGTTAAAATGCAGGGCCCGCCCCACTCCTGGCTGAAGGGGCTGTGCCAGGCCTAGGGACGTGCATTGGATGCTCTCTGGACCCTCCCAGGAGCCCCCAGCTTGGCAGCCCCGTGAGCCTGAGGCCTGAGAACCTAGGAAGGCCAGGGCAGAGTGGGGGAGGGGCCTGTGCTGGTGCCTCGGGGGGGGGCGGGGGCCTGTCGTGAGCTGGGTGGCAAGCTGGTTGCCAAGCACAAAACGGGGTCAGTCGCCAGGCCTGTGAGCGGTCCTGACAGAATCTGGCCGCGGCCCCCCCGCACGCCGAGCCTGACTGGCCGCACATTCCAGAAATAACCTGTCCTGCTCCCAGCTCCACAGCTCGGAGGCCAGGCCACTGGGGTCCCAACCTGTCCGTCTGGAGCAGCGTCAGGCCACATTGGCTCCTGGCCTGGTGAGGCCCGGTCCTTTCTCTTCCCGAGACAGAGGCCAGCAGCCCGCCCGGAGGACGGCAGAGGGCCGGTGAGACAGCAGGACGGACGGACAGACGGGCAGGTGGCCTGAAGCAGGGGCCAGGATCCAGGGGGTGGGTAAGCCCAAAAGGCCAGGGATGGTGGGGACAGAAGCACCCAACAGGGATGGGAGAGGACAGCAGAGCCCAGAAAACTCTGGAAAAGTAACCAAGTCACAGGCAGGCCTGAGAGGGGCCAGGGAGAGACCCCAAGGGGCATCTGTGGGGTGGAGAGATCAGGGCAGAGCCTCCAGCCCTGAGGGACAGGGCACACCGGGCCCAGAGGGCAGCGGGTCAGACCCAGACCACCCAGAACAGACAGAGGCACACGGGACCTGCCAGGGCTGGGACTCAGGGCCCATCAGGGGCGACATGACTCAGGTGTCCTCGGAGGGAGGGGCAGGGGCAGCCCAGCCCATCCGGGAGTCCCCACCCCAAGGCGCACGGCCCAACCCAGGAGATTAAGAGGGGAGGGGCTGGGGGAGTTGGAGGGCACAGTGGTCCCTCTCCCCAGGGCTGGGCTGCACGTCTCCCCAGCCCAGGCAGGGGCCATGGCCTGGCCAGGGCCTAGAGTGACCAGCATGGCCCGTGGCTACGAATGAAGGGGGGTAGGGACCCCACTGGGCCCTCCCTGATCCCTGGCGCCACGGCCTCCCCTCCCCTGCCAGCCTGCAGGCCTGGACCTGCCTCCCCTCCCCTCCCGTCCACTGCTCCTCCCAGGTGACTATCTAGTCCTGCCCTCCCCGGAGGGTGGGCTCCAGCCTCTGCGCTTGCATACTCCCAGGGACCAGGCGTTCACTACCTCCAGGCCACCCTGACCCTCAGGGTCCTGCGGATGGAGCCCAAGGCTGAGACATCCTCCCAGTGTCCCCGGCGTGGCAGGGACAGCTCTGTGAAGCCTTGAGGACAGGGTTGCCTCTCTCTGTCCAACTCACTCTGTCCAGCCTGAGGGCTTCCCTGTCCTGTCCCCTCCCCAGGACCACAGGTGTCCGAGGGTTCAGAGTTTGCAACCAGGGGCTTCCTGTACCTAGAGAGAAGTTTCCCAGGAACAGAGAGGGTGGACATTGCAGGCAGGCATGAGGGGTGTCCAGGCCTGGCCCCTCAAGCCAACCCCTCCAGTGAGGACACCAGACCCCAGTCCAGGCACCTGCCGTGGGGGACACTGCCATGCTCGGCTCTCCCCCAACCTGGGCCTCTGCTCACACAGGCACCTTGGTGACCCCATGGACACAGCCCAGGCCTACTTGCGGTGGTCATGGCCTCTGCAGCCCCCACTGACCGGCTCCTGGGTCCCTGTCCTGGGACTTACTTCTAACCAATAGGATGCAGCAGAAGCGACCACATGGCCTCCAAGATTAGGTCACAAAGGGCTCTGGCTCCGTGTCAGGCCTCTCAGTCCCTCACTCTCCCTGAGGGAAGGCAGGCAGGGGCTGCCCCCAGAGAGGCCCTCGGGGCAAGGAACTGACATGCAGCCTGCAGTGCGGGGGCGGGGTCAGGTCAGGAACAAAGGCAGCTGCAACCTGGGAGTCCTGGCCAGCTAGACCCTCCACAGCTGAGGCCTCCCAGGAAACCCCTGGGGGCACAGAAGTCTTGATTTAGCCCAGTTTATGAACAGGGGGTGGGGCTCAGAGAGGCGGGGCTGTCTGACCCCCTTGCTAAGGTGCACACGCTTGCCTTTGGTGCCCTGCACTGTGGACCCAGGCCGCCAGCACAGACTCACGCCTCACAGTTTGCCCTACCGTCCACTCCTGAGGAGTCTGTGACTGACTGGGTCTGGGACGTCAGAGAAGGCCTACAGGCAGCCCTTGGGGGTGAACGGGACACACGCCGGGGACGCCCGCAGCCCAGCCTGGGTGGACGGCAGACCTTGGCAGGCAGGTCGCCGGCCGGGAAGTTTATGGCCACCTTGGGGAGCCCCCAGCCCGGCAGCTGGCCCAGGCCCTGCACCTGTCTCTGTGTTTGCACAAATCCCTTCCCTAATAGACTTAATCGCAAAGCTTTGATGACTGTGCCAGGGACCCATGGGGGCCCCCCTGGCCGCGGGGAACAAACACACCATTGTCTCCAGCCCCACCGCCTCTGGCCTGTTAATGGGTAAATGGGGAATGACGGTCCCTGCCTGAGGCTGGGGTGGGGAGCCACTGGGTATGGCCTGGGCGCACCACCCCCATCCCACCGGCCGCTGCCGTCCGCACTGGGGCCCCCAGCCGGCAAAGAGTGCATGCTTCTCCTCCGCTCTGGACCAAGCCTCCAGAACCCTGGAGCCGGGACACAGGCCCAGGGGACAGCAAGACGGCCACTCCAACAGCCCCATTATGGGGCTGGCAGACCCCACTCACTGCACACCCCGAGGCCCAGAGGAAAGAAGGGGACACGTGAGCAAACCTCACGCACTACGGGCGGCAGTGTAAAAGGGTGCAAAACGGGGCAGTTCCTCGACCCCCCAGCAACTTCGCTCCAAGGTACAGGCCCACGAGAATCGAAAGCGGGTCTCAAAGACACACTTGCTCACCTGAGTTCACAGCAGCCAGGCGGGGAAAGCAGCCCAGCGTCCATCCGGGGATGAACAGATAACACAGCGTGGCCCGGCCACGCAAAGCAGCCCCATTCAGCCTTAAGGAGGAAGGAGGTTCTGACGCACACGACATCCTGGGTGAGCCTGAAGGAGACCGGGCACAAAAGACCACAAACTACGCAACTCGGTTTATATGAAACGTCCAGAAAAGGAAACTCGCAGACAGAAGGCGGCCTGGAGGCTTGGGAGCTGGAATGGGGCGTGAGGTCTTATGGGTGCAGTTTCCTCTTGGGGTGATGGAAACATCCCGAGCAAGACACAGGTGATGGTTGCCCAGTGCTGCGAATGGGATGAATGCTGCTGAATTGTGCCCTTTAAAATAGTTCATCTGGGGACTTCCCTGGCAGTCCAGGGGTTAAGACTCCACGCTTCCAATGCAAGGGGCGCGGGTTCAATCCCTGGTCAGGGAACCCACGTGCCGCGTGGGCGCCCAACATGAAGGAAAAGAAAAAGAAAAGAAAATAGTTAATTGTATGCGATGGGAATTTCACCTCAGTTTTTGAAAGAACAACCCACTGAGACAGATGCACAGACAGCGGGTTCCGAGCGTGGGAAACCCAGAGAGGCTCACGGCGGGAGGCGCGGAACGGGAGCCGGGACAGCCTGGCTCAGACCCCGGCTCTGCCTGCTACTGACCGTGACCGTGGGCAGGTGACCTGGCCTCCCTGGGCCTGGGTCTCCCCGGCTGGGGCGCTGGGCCTCCCCAGACAGTCGGGAGGATAAGTCAGCCTTTGGGTGACCATGGTGCCCATGCAGAGTTAGCCACAGCCTCAGGAGGGGCCCTCCCCCGATGGAGTTCCTTCACTCATCCTCTTCCCCCGAAGACCTACTATGCGCCAGCCAGTCGCCGGGAGCCAGGAGTGAGCAGGTGGCACAGAGCTCCCAGTGCCCCCTGAGGGCAGAGCTGCCCCATCCCCAGGAGCCAGTCCAGCCCCACTCTCCCCTCCCGGGCCCGGGCTTGGTGCTGGGGTGGTGCCCCTGCCGCACTCCGACCGTGCCTCCAGCTGACCTCACCGCCAGTGGGAGCAAAGGTGTTCCTGGCGGGGCTGCCTCACCACCTGCAGCATCCCCCTGCCTCCTGGCTCCCCTCCCCTGAGGACCCCACCCTGGACAGGGCCTCACCTGCCTCCTGACTCTTCAGATGCCCCCACAACTGGACCCAAGTCTACGGGATTGTTTTTTTTTTTTTACCTAATAGGCTTTTTTTTTTTTTTACAGCAGTTTTAGGTTTACAGAAAACCGAGGAAAAAAGCGCAGAGTTCCCATATCCAGCCCTCATCCCCAAACGGTTTCCCCTGTTATTAGCATTTTGCATCGGTGGATACGTTTGTTACAACTGATGGACCAACAGTGATACATAAAAAAGATTTTATTGCGGTAAAATATACGAAACATAGACTTTACCACCTTAGCCATCTTTAAGTGTGAGGGGGCTTCAAGTGCACTCACGTTGCTGTGCAACCGCCACCTCGATCCGCCTCCAGAAATTCTTCATTGTCCCAAACTGACCATTGATCCCCACTAAACTCCCCTCCCCCTGCCCCCGCCCGGGGCCCCCCCATCTCCTGTCTGTCTCTACGAATCTGACTCTTCCAGGGACCTCACGTGGGTGGAATCTTACGGGAGTTCATCCTTTTGAGTCTGACTTATTTCACTGAGTGTCGTGTCCCCAAGGTTCCTCCACAATGTGCCATGTGCCAGAATTTCCTTCCTTTTTAAGGCTGAATCATATTCCATGGATGGACCACATTTTGTCTATTCACACTAATAAATTATTAAAGGAAGCCCACAGCTGACGTCAGGGTTCATTCCCAGGTTGCACGTTTTATGGGTTTGGACAAACGTATGAGGACTTGTATCCGTATATTATCATCTTACATGGAGTGTTTCGCTGCCCTTAAAACTCCCTGTGCTCCCCCTTTCATCCCTCCCCAAGCCCTGATCTTTCCCTGTCTGCATAGTTCTACATTTTCCAGGACGTCGCAGGGTTGAAAACAGTCTGTACCTCTTCAGATGGGCTGCTGTCACCAGTGATGAGCGTTCACGTTTCCTGCGTGTCTCTTCCTGAACACATGGCTCATTTCTTTTGGACACACCCAGTCCTCTCCCATCAGAAAGACCCCCTGCCCTGAAGGCTGCCCCTAGAAGTCCCGCCAGCCTCTTTACCTCGTGCTGTGGTCTCCCCTCCCCTTCCTCCCACCCGCTCTCAGCCTCTGCTAACATACCAGGCAACGTGCACCTCTCTGTGATTAGAGGCCCCCGGGCCTCCCCAGGCTGACTGGGTGGCCCACGCCAACCCCAGCCCCTCTCTGTCCTCTGAAGGATGGACCCAGTGAGCCACAGGGCCCTGGCATGTGCTGTGCCCCGGCCAAGTTACCCTTGTTGAGCTCCACTCCCTCGGGAAGCCTTCCCCAGCCTCCCAGCCAGGCCCTGTGCCCCTGGTCTTCACTCGTAGTTCACACACATGCCGGACACTGCTCGGGCATGGGGGAACGTGAGGAACGAAACAGACCAAGTCCCGGCAACAGGGAGGCCTCCATCCTGGTGGGGAGGAAGCAGAGGACGCACAAGTCAGTAAATATGTGGGTGTCACGGAGAGAAATTCCATGCAAAAGTAGAAGACGGATTCCCACGGACGGCGTGGGAAGTCCCCGAGGACCCTTGTCTGCGGAGGGGGGGGGAGGGGCACCAGGCACACGTTCCCAACAGGTTAGTTTTGAGAAGCATGTTGACCTTCAGGTGGACGGGCCGGGGGGCCAAGGAGCGGTGGTGGGGTTGGTGAACCCTGCTCAGGGAGAAGCTGAAGCTGGAGACGGACGCGGGCAGTGCTGCCTGCAAGGGGCACGGAAGCGGTGGGACGGGACGTGCACACCTGGGACGGGCACCCACGCAGGAGCCCCGGCCCCTCCACCCTGAGAGGCGGGCACTGAAGAGTAGCCTTCCACTCAGCGCCGGGCTGCTTTCCCGATGTCCCTGTCCCGCTGCAAACCCCAAGCCCTGCTCCCTGCTCCCCGCCGTGCCAGCGCAGACGGCAGGCGCGGCGTCAACGCGGCGAGGCTGCCAGATGCGGTTGGACTCGGTGGCTCTCTGGACGCCTCCCTGGAGGAGGACGGGGGCAGGGGAGCCTCCCCACATGAAACGCTTTGGGGTGGCAGCCACCGTGGTCCCCGTTCACTGAGGACGGCACCGGGCCTGGGAGGGGCAGGGCCTGCCCGAGGGTAAGGTGGCAGCCAGCTGCAGCTTAGGCCTCGTGTCTGTCTGAGCCCGCGTGGCACCTGGCTCAGCCCTGTCAGGACCCCGCCGGGCCAGGCCCGGGGTGGGCGGTCCCGGGGGAGCTCTCGGTGGGGAGGGCTTGGGCACGCAGGGCCTCCCGGCGTGGCGGGCGGGTTTTGAGGTGGCCCTTCGCCCTTCTTTCCTCCCTCCCCACTTCCCTTCAAGTCCCCAACGAGCGGCAGCAGGACACAAACACCCTCGCGCCCAGAGTGACCCACTGGGAGACGGACACCAGGCACCACCGGTCCCCTGGCCGGGCTGCCCACTTCCAGGTCCCGGGGGCACCGGCACCTGCCGGCACACGCAGGCACACACGGCACGCAGAGACACGTGCCCGGCCCCAGCAGGGGCACACGCACCCGCGCCCGCGCCACACCCGCTGGGACCCACCCTCGGCTCCCGCCGCCCGCCGGCAGTGACAACCACACAGGCGCCCAGGCACACGTCCTCACCCGCGTCCACCCAGGCTGGCAGGTTCAGACACGTGCCGGGAGTCCGGCCTGCCGGGACAGGGAGACCTCCTCGGCCGCGCAGACGCACACGACCCCGCCCGCCCGCCTGCCCGGGGCCAGGCCACCTCGTGCGCCAGGGCCCCAGGCTGCCGGCCCTCCCGCAGGCTTTCCCCGTGCGCCTTGACCCTGGGACGGGGAAACCCCCTCCCTGCACCCATCTCGCAGCCACCGCCATTGGCTGCTCGCTGCTCCCAGCCTCCTCTCCAGGGAACTGTTTCCAGGAGCCAAGAGGCCGTGCCCAACCCCCAAGGGCAGCCCGGCCAGGCAGGGACCCCCAGGGATAGGAAGGACTGCAGCCTCAACTCCACTCTTGTGCACTTGTGTCTCCCTTGGGAGGCCCCTCTTTGCTTATCTGTTTTCTCAGCCCCTCCCCTTCTCTCGGGGCACCCCCTCCCACAAATCCCAAGGAGAATCGCTGGCTCTGCCTCTGGGGTTGGGCCAGAGAGGCGCTGGGAAGCCCACTGTGAGCCCAGGGCTCAACCGTGAGGTCCCGAACGGGCCGTGCGAAGAGGGGGCCCGGAAGCGTGGGCAGGGCACTGTAGCTGCACCCGGCGCTGCTCGGAGCTGGGCTGGAGCCCCAAGCCGGCGCTGCGTCTGCAGCACCTGAGAACCCCAGGGCAGGCTGACCCAAGGGCAGGGGCGCAGGCGGCTGGCTCAGATCCACAAATCTGCAGTTTGCCGTCGAGGGTGAGAGTCCCAGGAACTCCTGGCAGCACCGGGAGGCAGAGGTGGCAGGGCCGAGGCTGGGCCAGGAATGGGTTGTGGGGACTCCAGAGCTCTTGGGCAAGAGTCCGGACGGGGAAGCAAGACACCGTGAGACCCTCCCACCTGAGACATTTGAACCTGACGCCCCCAGCCTCCTGGGCCCGCAGGGAAGCCCCCTTTGGAAGTTGGGGGCCACACCTTGCTCAAAGACCATGCAGGGACCTAAGTGAGGCAGGTGCCTTACAGGGCAATGCCTGCCCTCCTGGGCCTCCACCCTACCTCCCTGCCTGGCCCCCAGACCCATAGCTAGGCCCGAGCCTCAGCATGGCCAGTGGGAAAGGCTGGCCTTGAGAAGGGTGGTGCAGGGTTACACACCAAGGGGCTGCAGGGCTGGCCAGCGGGGGCCTGGAGGAGGTCGAAGCAGCAGCAGAGTTCCCTGGAGGTGGGAGGGCGCATTTCCTGGGACATGGGATCCGGCCCCCTGGCAGGGACCCCAAGTTCACTGCCGTGACGGCCCTCGGAAGTACAGGAAGAGCAGTGGCTCACAGTAAAGGAAGCCCAGAGACCAGAGACGCACAGCAGACCTTGGAGGAAGGAAGAAGGCTTGGAAGAGTGCCCATCCCAAACGGGTCTGAGTGTAAGGCCAGGAAAGCAGCAGCCATGCTAGGGGGGCCCCCAGCATGCTTTGCTTCCAAGGAGGTGGGAGGGGCTGGTAGGGGCACCTGCATAGCTGGGATCTCAGCAGTGGTCAACCCCGGGGACGGGGACCGGTGGGCGGGGGGCCTGTCACAGAACTGGGCTCCTGGGCAGCGACGGGTCAGAGAGAATCCCGGAATAGAGTAGGACAGGAGCAATGCATACCTGCCAGCAGCAAGGTGGGCACCACCACGTGACGGGCGATGTTACAGGCTGGATGGTGTCCCCAAACCCACACACTGAAGTCCTGATCTCCAGCACCCAGAAGCTGGGCCTTTACAGAGGTGAGGAAGGTAAAATGAGGTCACTAGGGTGGGTCCTAATCCCGCAGGACTGGGGTCCTTATGAGAAGAGGAGGTCAGGACACAGACACACGCAGAGGGACGACCCTGTGAAGACACAGGAAGAAGACGGCCGTCTACACACCAGGGAGAGAGGTCTCAGGAGGACCCAGCCCTGCCCACACCTGGATCTGGGATTCCAGCCTCCAGGACTGGAGACAGCGCATGTCTGTTGTTTAAGGTGCCCAGGCTGTGGGCCTTTGTTATGGTCACCTAGCAAACTCATAAAGGCGGCAAAGTTGAAACGGCACCTGGGATCTATGAGGAGGTAAGATGGGTAGGTAGCCACCAGGCCACCACTGACACCCATCAATGTGAGAGGAAGGCCACGTGACCCGGGGTGGAGGTCATCCTCCCCAGGCAGTCATGACCCCGACCACTTCACAGAGTGAGCCAGTTCTCTGACCCAGACATCAGCCTGAGGCGAAGCTGGGTCCCTGTAAGAGGACGCACCACACGACCAAGTGCATCCAGGCGTGTGGCCCTCGGTCCCCCTCCCCAGGGACCTACCACCGCTGAGTCAGATTGTCTCCACAAGGACCTGAGGGATCCGGTCTCTGCAGGGCTACGGCACGCAGCGTCTGCGTTCCCACTGATGCTAACACACCGGCCCCGATATAGAAGCAGCACACGGGGAAGGTAACAGCTGCCCCACCCGGGCCTGTCTCGCACGGGGGCCCTGTGTTCACAGGCCCTTCCTGCTGAATGATCAACACGGACCCACTCGGCAGTGGCAGGCCTGCACACGGCCTCTTGACCATTCGTAGCAGGCAAGAGCCGGTGGAGTCCCCAAACTGTCCCCCCCACCCCCTGCCCCAAAGCCAAGAGGACCTTCATCCACCTCTGGCCAAGATGGAGAAGCGGAACTAGATTTCCCCCTCACCTAAAACAAGAAGCCAAAATATTAGCAACATTTGTGAAACAATGGTTTTCAAGACACTGGACACCAGGCAACGCAGGACCGTGATCCACAAGTGACGGGGGCTGACACGGTGACCCTGCAAAGCCCCTGCTCGCTGCCTTGAGAGAGCGTCCAGGCCACAGCACCCAGGGGGGACCAGGCAGGCCCTGAGTCTTGAAGATGGAGCTGGGGGTCTGGGGAGGCCATGACAGCTAGGGTTTGCAGGACAGAGAAGGGAGAGCTGCATGGACCAAGGGCCCCAGAGAGCGGCAGAGAGACCCTCACATATGCAGCAGAGAGCTGACCAGCACAGGCTGGGGAAAGAGCCACCCAAGGGGATCAGGGCAACAGGCCCCACCGCCCACTCAGAGCACGAACGGGGCCAGCACCCACCAGCTGGGCCCGAGAGCCTCGTGATGTGTGGGGCGTCAGGTAGAGCAAAGCGTCTTGCCTCCGAGGTGGGGAATAATTAGCCCCAGGGGGAGCAAGGATCCAGACGTACCTAACACGTGGTAGAAGCAAGACCCAAAAGGAACAAACCATTCCAAAGTAACAGAACCGCATCCCGGAATAAAGGGCAGCGGTCGTAGACATGCCAACACACCCAGCATCCAACAAGGCGAAACTCACACCAACCTCACGGATGAGAACCTGGGAGGCGTGCAAGGCAGCAGGAAAAGCGGACGCATAGGAAGGCAATGGACGCGTCAGCCGGAGCTCTGCAGCTGCTGGAATCAGCAGGCGGGGACGGGGAAACGGTGATGGCTTGTCACGACTGTGTCACACACAGAGCCGAGACATGGACGCCACACAAACAGGACGAGTGGAACCTCTAGACGTCAACACGACCGGGACGGAGGTGAGAACACGCTGGCCGTGATCACTGAAGATGGACCAGGACGAGTGGAACCTCTAGACGTCAACACGACCAGGACGGAGGTGAGAACGCACTGGCCGTGATCACTGAAGATGGACCAGGAGAGAACATTCCAAATGAAAGAGAGAAAAAATGGAAAAGCGTACCAGTGGGACATACCATATGCGTCATCAGAGTCCCCATAGGAGGGATGGACAGGGAAAGATATTTGGAAAAACAATGGATTTCTGTTTTCAGCTCCAGCACATAAAGAGTTCTTATCCTTCTATAAGAAAAAGGCAAACCAAGTGAAAAATCGTTAACTGTTCTCAGATCCATCAAAGGCCTGAGGTCACAAGGCAACATGTCTCCCCTGGGGCTTCCCTGGTGGCGCAGTGGTTGAGAGTCCACCTGCCGATGCAGGGGACACGGGTTCGTGCCCCGGTCCGGGAAGATCCCACGTGCTGCGGAGCGGCTGGGCCTGTGAGCCATGGCCGCTGAGCCTGCGCGTCCGGAGCCTGGGCTCCACAACGGGAGAGGCCACAACAGTGAGAGGCCCGCGTACCGCAAGAAAAAAAAAAAAAGTCTCCCCTGAAGTCAGGAGAGACAGGCAGATCCAGTGAGTCACAGCTGAGATCTGCTTCCCAGGGACAGAGGCCACGAGCCAGAAACAGGCAGAAACACTCACATGGTCATGTTGACCAGTTGCCGGAGGCTGAGGATGGACGATGGTGCGAGTGAGAGTCTCCTGGGGGACACAGTCTGAGGCCCCTGAACTTCTGTGGGAGTCCACCAGGTTTTCCTGGGGAGGAGTCCGAAAGATCTGCCCTTGGCTTTGATGGTGTGGGGCGGTGGGAGGGAGTGAAGGGTAATCACTAATACACGGAGAGCCTCCTCCGCGACAGGCAGGCTCTCCAGGGGAAGGTCTGAAGCGGCCCATCCCACCTGGCAAAGGCATTTCCCCAACACCACACAGGACACTACAAAACACTGACGAACAAAAATTTAAGAGCTAAATAAACGGAGAAGTTGTCTGTACATGAGTTTGAACACTCCCTATTCATTCTTCCTCAGCTAATATATAGATTAAATACACTCCTAGCCAAAATCCCAACAAGATATTTTGTAAGTATCAGCAAATGGATTCTAACGTTCCTGTGGACCAAGAACAGCCAGCACAGTACTGAAGGACGAGGCTGAGGAGCTCAAAACTCCTATAAGACGACAGTGATCAGGCTTCCCTGGTGGCGCAGTGGTCAAGAATCCGCCTGCCAATGCAGGGGACACGGGTTCGAGCCCTGGTCCGGGAAGATCCCACATGCCGTGGAGCAACTAAGCCTGTGGGCCACAACTACTGAGCCCGTGTGGCACAACTACTGAAGCCTGCACGCCTAAAGCCCGTGCTCCACAACAAGAGAAGCTACTGCAATGAGAAGCCCGCGCACCGCAACAAAGAGTAGCCCCTGCTTGCCGCAACTAGAGAAAGCCCGCACACAGCAATGAAAGACCCAACGCAGAAAGAAAGAAAGAAAGGAAGGAAGGAAGGAAGGAAGGAAGGAAGGAAGGAAGGAAGGAAGGAAGGAAGGAAGGAAGGAAGAAAGAAAGGAAGAAAGAAAGGAAGAAAGAAAAGACTACAGTGATCAAGACAGCACAGTATGGGTGAAAGAATAAACACATAAATCAATGGGACAGAATAACAAGACCAGAAACAGACCAACACATACATAGTAACTGTTCTTTTCCAAAGGAACAAAGGCAACTCACGGAGAAAGAATAGTCATTTCAACAAACGGTGCTGGAACATTTGAATGTCCATATGCAAAAAAAAAGAGCCTAGACACAGACTTTATACCCTAAAAACATTCATTCCAAACAGATCATAGACCTAAAGGTAAGAGGCAAAACTATAACATTTCTTGAAGAAAACATATGAAAGAATCTACATGGCCTTGGGTTTGGTGCTGAGTTTTTAAACACAACATCAATAGCACAATCTATGAAACAAAGAATTGGTAAGTTGGACTTTGTTAAAATGTAGAACGTTTGCTCTGTGACAGACACTGTCAAGAGAATGGAAAACCAAGCCACAGACTGGGAGAAAATATTTTCAAAACACATATCTGACGAAAGACTTGTATCCAAACTTTACAAAGGAACTCTCAAGCATCAACAACAGTAAAACGAACAACCCAATTTAAACTATAAACACCACTTTTCATTCTTCATCCAAGTGAGAGAGATGGCAAATAAGTATATGAAAAGGTACTTAATATCACTTGTTATTAAGGAATGAAAAACTAGAACAACGAGATGTCACTATGTACCTATTAGAATGGCTACAAAAAAAAAAACAAACTGATAACACCAACACGAATGGCAAGGTCGCAGAGCAACAGGAACTCTCACTCACTGCTGGTGGGAATGCAGAAGGGAACAACCACTTTGGAAGACAGTTGGGTGGTTTCTTATAAAGCTAAACATACTCTCACGTACGATCCAGTAAGCATACTCCTATGTCCCCACACAAATAGTTCTAGTAGCTTTATTCATAGTCACCAAAAAACTGGAAGCACCCAAGAAGTCCTTCACTAGGTGATAGATAAACAAGCTGGTTCACCCACACCGGGAAATGTTACTCAGTGATAAAAGGAAATGATCTGTGAAGCCTCGAAGAGACATGCGTATTGCTGAGGGAAAGAAGCCAGTTCGAAACGGCTGCAGACCACATGACTCCAATACTGTGACATCCTGGAGAAGGCAAAATTACCGAGACGCGGAAAAGGTCAGTGGTTGCCAGGGGTTAATGGGGAAGGAGGGGCGGATAGGCAGAGCACAAAGGATTTTTAGGGCAGGGAAATTATCATGAATGATAATCCAATGGTGAATATAAGACATTAAGCATTTATCAAAACTCCTAAAACTTTACAGCACAAAGAGTAAACCATACATATGCAAATGTAAATATTTTTTTAGGTCAAGAGGTCCCAGAATGGAATGTCGATTGTGACAGAATGGTGTAAATGTATTACAAATGTAGGCCGCAACCTCACTGAAGGGCACTTCAGAATAAGGTGCCAACCTAAGTAATTTGGGGAGTGAGTGGAATTTGTAAGACTAAAGGCATAGGCACTGTACATGAACACTGCAGTCTAGTGGATAAAGTTGTTTTTCACAGGGTGATGGGTTACCCATTCTGATACCTCTACACATGTGCAGTGCAACTGAACAATTAAGTGAATGGATGGTGGATGGTGGGAGCCAGGTTTCTCACTGTTGGAGAAGAAACGGAAAAGCAAGGAGAGGAGGCTAGAATAATCCATGTGGTCATAGAGTTGGATAAATCATCGTGAATTCATATTTACCTTAACATATGGGTGGTTACATATAGAAACATGTATAGATATGTATGGCTGCCCCAGTTAGTACACACACATATATCTCCTTGCTCTGTCTGCTGAGGGCCTAGAAGTAATGATGCTCTAACAGCGATAAGCACACCCAGCACCCGGATCTTGGTTTCTAATATCTTCTCCAGTAAAAGCAATCTTAGAAAGACGACTGATTCTTGAAATGAGCCAGGAAATATATAGGATGATCCTGGAGCATCTTGGAGCGCCAGAAAGCAGGAAAGCGTCAAAAGAAGAAATCCAGTCTCTATGGGGATATGTCAAAGGGACACAGGAGCCAATTGAAAGAGCTCCCAATGGCCAAAGCTGGAAGAATCTGAGCCAAAACTTATATAAAGCAATATTGGATTATAGCCCAAATGATAAAATAATTATCTATCAGTCCAAACTGATACAAAAAATGATTGAATAGACAAACAAACGGGGCTAATAGACAACGTTTCTTGCAGAAGAATTTCACATAATTTTGTAGCTACTCCATCTTTAAGAAAGTGGGGCGTAACCCCCCACTCCTTAGGGTGGGTTGCACGCCACAGAGACTCCCTTCAAAGAGTATAATATTGAAAGGGAGAAAAAAATAGTAAATCTGACAAACACTGTCCCAAGCCAGGTGATCAAGGTTAATGTCAACTGTGAGGTCATGCTGAGAGCATGTACCCTTGACAGGGCGTGATGAGAAGGGCACCCTACCTCTCTGGTCTTTCCCCTCAAAACGCATAACCCCAAATCTCATAACCATGAGAAAACCATCAAACAAAATCCAAATTGAGGAACATTCTAAAAACTACCTGACCAATACTCCTCAAAACTGTCAAGGTCATCAAAGGAAAGCAAGGTCTGAGAAACTCAACCAAAAGAATTCCGAGGAGACATCATGACTCCATGTGATATGGTGACCTGGAAGGAGTCCTGGAAGAGAAAAAGGACATTAGGGGAAAACTGAAAATATCTGAGAAAAGTATAGACTTTAGTTAATTAAAATGTATCAAGATTGGTTCATTAGGGCTTCCCTGGTGGCACAGTGGTTAAGAGTCTGCCTGCTGATGCAGGGGACACGGGTTCGTGCCCCGGTCCGGGAGGATCCCACATGCCACGGAGCGGCTGGGCCCGTGAGCCATGGCCGCTGAGCCTACGTGTCCGGAGCCTGTGCTCCGCAATGGGAGAGGCCACAACAGTGAGAGGCCCGCGTACCGCAAAAAAAAAAAAAAAGAAGAAGAAGATTGGTTCATTAATTATGACAAATGTACCGTACCAAATGTAAGATGCTAATCATCAGGGAAACTGGATGTGGGATGTACCAGAACTCTCTGACCTCTGTCTGAGCTCTCAGTTCACAATAATCCTGTAAATCTAAACTGTTCTATAAGTTAAAAGTTTGTTAAAACAATAATAACAGCCCAAAATTTCCAAATTTGAGGAGACACATAAACCCAAACATTCAAGAATTTTTTTTTTTTCAGAAGCAAATAGGTTTATTCTGTATTCAAGAACCTTAATGAACCCCAGCACAAGAATGACTAAGAAAACGACACCAAAGCAGATCCCAATCAAATTTCTCAAAATCATTGTTCAAGAAAAACCTTAAAATATGCCAGAGGAGAAAACGACACGTTCTGTATAGAGGAAAGAAGATAAGAGCCACTGGGATTTCTTATCAGAAATAGTGTAAGAGATAAGACAATGGAACAGGATTGGAAGAAAAAGACACTGTCCACCTAGAAGTCCATATTCAATGAAAATATCTTTCCAAAATAAAAGTGAAACAAAGACATTTTCAGACATACCAAACCTATGAAAAATTAATTTTCAGCAGACTTTCACTACAAAAATGGGTTTTTGAAAAAATTGGAGTATAATTGTTTTACAACGTTTTGTTAGTTTCTGCTGTACAAGGAAGTGAGTCGGCTATATGTAAACATATATCCCCTCCCTCTTGGACCTCCCCCCCACCCCCACCCCCATGCCGCCCATCTAGGTTGTCACAGAGCACCGAGCTGGGCTTCTTGTGCTTTAGAGCAGCGGTCCCCAACCTTTATGGCATCAGGGACCGGTTTCATGGAAGACAATTTTTCCACGGATGGCAGCACGGTGGCGGGGGGGGGTGGGTGGTTCGGGTGGTAATGTGAGCAATGGGGAGCAATGGGGAGCGGCAGACGAAGCTTTGCTCGCTAGCCCACCGCTCACCTCCTGCTGTGCAGCACGGGGGTTGGGGACCCCTGCTTTATAGCATGTTCCCACTAGCTATCTATTTCATGCATTGTAGTATATATATGTCATTCCTAATCTCCCAATTCGTCCCACCCTCTCCTTCCCCACCTGTGTCCACATGTCTGTTCTCTACGTCTGCATCTCTATTCCTGCCCTGCAAATAGGTTCATCTGTACCATTTTTCTAGATTCCACATATATACATTGATATATGAAATTTGTTTTTCTCTTTCTGGCTTACTTCACTCTGTATGACAAACTCTAGGTCCATCCGCAACTCTACAAATGACCCAATTTCGTTCCTTTTCATGGCTGAGTAATATTCCATTATATGTATGTACCACATCTTCTTTATCCATTCATCTATCGTTTGACATTTAGGTTGTTTCCATGTTCTGGCTATTGTAAATAATGCTGCAGTGAACATTGGGGTACATGTGTCCTTTTGAATTATGGTTTTCTCAGGATATATGCCCAGTAACGGGATTGCTGGGTCATATGGTAGTTCTACTTTTAGTTTTTTAAGGATCCTCCATACTGTTTTCCACAGTGGCTGTATCAATTTACATTCCCACGAACAGTGCAAGATGGTTCCCTTTTCTCCACACCCTCTCCAGCATTTATTGTTTGTAGATTTTTTGATGATGGCCATTCTGACTGGTATGAGGTGATACCTCATTGTAGTTTTAATTTGCATTTCTCTAATAATTAGTGATGTTGAGCATCCTTTCATGTGCCCCTGGGCCATCTGTATGTCCTCCTTGGAGAGATGTCTATTTAGGTCTTCCACTCATTTTTTGATTGGGTTGTTTGTTTTTTTGATATTGAGCTCCATGAGTTGTTTGTATATTTTGGAGATTAATCATTTGTTGCTTCATTAGTAAATATTTTCTCCCATTCTGAGGGCTGTCTTTTCATCTGTTTATGGTTTCCTTTGCTGTGCAAAAGCTTTTAAGTTGAATTTTGGCAAAAGCTTTTTCTGCATCTATTGAAAAGTTAAATAAAGACATTTTCAGGGACTTCCCTGGTGGTGCAGTGGTTAAGAATCCACCTGCCAATGCAGGGACACAGGTTCAAGCCCTGGTCTGGGAAGATCCCACACGCCACAGAGCAACTGAGCCCGTGTGACACAACTACTGAACCCACGTGCCACAACTACTGAAGCCCATGTGCCTAGAGCCCATGTTCTGCAATAAGAGAAGCCACCGCAATGAGAAGCCCATGCACCGCAACAAAGAGTAGCTCCCACTCACCACAACTAGAAAAAGCCCATGCGTGGCAACGAAGATCCAACACAGCCAAAAATATAAATAAATAAATAAATAAATTTATTTTAAAAAAAACATTTTCGGACATTCAAAAGATATGAAAAATTAATTTCCAGGAGCCATTCACTGTAAAAATGTTAAAGGAAATTCTTCAGGCAGAAGAAAAGTGATACCAAGTAAATGTATGGATCTACTCAAAGTAACAATGAGCACAGAAATGGTAACTACATCAGTAAATACGTACTTTTTTATTATTTAAGTATCTTTAAAATATAGCTGTAGCTGTGATAGATGTACCATAATAATGCAAGATGTTAAGAATGGGGAAACTGAGTGTGGAATACATGGGAACTCTGTACTGACTCTGAAAATTTTCTGAAAATCTAAAACTACTCTAGAATAAACAGTTTATTTAAAACTTGACTAAAATAAAATTAATAACTGTATAGTGTGGGATTTATAGCATGTGAAAGTGAAATGTATGACAATGGTAGTGTAAAGGTGGGGGGGGGGAATGGAAATATACTATCGTAAGATTCTTATACTACATAGGATATGGTCTAATATCACTTGAAGACAGACTGTAATAACATAAATATGTATACAAGACATCCTGAAACAACCACGAAAATAGCAAAACAAATGACTATAGATAATAAGCCAACAAAGAAAATAAATAATATCATGAAAAACACTCAAATCAAAGATAAAACAAATAAAAAACAAATTGTAAGGGACTTCCCTGGTGGTCCAGTTGTTAAGAATCTGTGCTTCCACTGCAGGGGGCAAGGGTTCGATCTCTGGTCGGGGAACTAAGATCCCACATGCTGTGTCGTGTGGCCAAAAAAAAAAAAGAAAGAAAGAAAACAAATTGTAAGATGATGAATTTAAATCCAAGCATATCAACAATCACATTAAATATAAATGGTCTAAATACCCACATTAACAGGTAGTGATTGTTGGAATGAATAAAAAAGCAAGACCCAACTATATGCTGTCTACCCCCAAAATGCACTTTTTTACGTATAAAGACACAAATAGGTTAAAAGTTAAAGGATGAAAAAGCACAAGCCAAGCTACCACTAATCAAAGAAAGCTGGGCTGGCAATATTAAAGTTAGAGAAGTAATAAGAGTAAAGAATATTATCAGGGATAAAGAAGGTCATTTCACAGCAATAAAAGGGTCATTTCTTCAAGAGGATATAACAATCCTAAATGTTTATGCACCTAATAATAGAGCTTCAAACAAATGAAGCAAAACTGATCAAATTACAAGGAGAAATAGACAAATTCATGTTATGCTAGGAGATTCAATACCCCACTTTCAATAATAGAAATGCACAGAAAACTGATAAGATATAAAGGATTTAAACAAAATATTTGACTGACTTGACTTAACTAATAGAACACTCCACCTGACAACAGCAGAATAAGCATTCTTCTTTTTAATATTTTTTATTAAAGTATAGTTGATTTACAGTGTTGTGTTACTTTCAGGTATACAGCAAAGTGATTCAGTTATATATATAATATATATATTTATATATATATATATTTTATATATATATAATATATATATAAATATATATATATTATATATATATATAACTATATATATATTATATATATATTATATATATATTATATTATATATATTATATATATAACTATATATATATATTATATATATATAATATTATATATATTATATATATATAATATATATATTATATATTATATATATATAAATATAAATATATATATTATATATATTATAAATATATATATTTATATTATATATATAATATATATAAATAAATAAATATATATATTTATATATATATATTTTTATATATATTTATATATATATTTATATATTTATATATTTATATATATATATAAATATATATATAAATAAATAAATTTATATATATATATAATATATTTATATTATATATATATAATATATATAAATATATATATTATATATATATATAATATAAATATATATAAATATAAATAATATATATATTATATATATATAATATATATATTATATATTATATATTATTATATATAATATATATATAATATATATATAATATATATATATTATTTATATTTATTTTTATTTATATATTATTTATATTTATTATTTATATTTATTTATATATTTTATATATTTTATATATATAATATATTTTATATATATTATATATATTATATATTATATATTATATATATATATTATATATATTATATATATATATTATTATATAATATATATATATTATATAATATATATATATTTATATATAATATATATATTTATATATAATATATATATTAATATATATATATATTAATATATATATTATATATATAATATATAATATATATATGCTTTTTCAGATTCTTTTACATTATATGTTATTATAAGATATTGACTCTAGTTCCCTGTGCTATACAGTCAGTCCTTGTTGGTTATCTGTTTTATGTATAGGAGTGTGTACCTGTTAATCCCAAACTCCTAATTTATCCCTCAAGCATTCTTTTCAAGTGTACAGAAAGCATTTACCAAGATAGACCACATTATGGCCATAAATTGAGTCTCAATGCATTCAAAAGGATTCAAGTCACACAAAGTATGTTTTCTGACCACAAAGAAATTTAAATCGGAAATTAAATTAAATCCAAAGTAAGCAGAAAGAAGGAAATGATAAAAATCAGAGTAAATCAATGAAAGAAAAAATCAATAAAACCAAAAGCTGGTTGTTTGAGAAAAATGAGAAAATTGATAAACTTATAACCATATTAATCAGAGGAGAAAAGAAGAGAACACAAAAATTGGCAATTTCAGGAAGGAAGAGCCATTACAGATTCTATGAATATCCAAGGATAATAACGGACTATTATGAACAACTTGACAATAAATTTAACAGCTTAGAAGAAATAGACAAATTCCTTGAAAGACACAAACTACCGAAGCTTGTACTAGAAAAAAGTAGATAACCTGAAAATATATCCCTATATATTTTTTTAAATCCAATTTGTAGTAAATATTCTATTCTACAAGAAAACTCCAGGCATAGACGGTTTCACTGGTGAATTCTACCAAACATTTAAAGAAGAAATGATACCAATTCCATACAAACTCTTCCCAAAAATCTAAGAGGGAGAAATATTTCCCAGCTCAGGCTATGAGACTAGCATTACCCTGGTATAATATATTAAAAGGTAATATGTCATGGTCAAACGAGGCTCAGGGATGCAAGGTTGATTTAACATTTGGAAATCAATTCATGTCATTTTCCATATTAACACACTAAGAAGGAAAAATATATTACCATCTCTATGTATGCTGAAAAAGTATTTAATGACATATTAATACAATATCCATTCCTGATAAAAAATCTCAGCTTCAATACAATCTCAACTACCACCCAGCAACCTTTTGGTGGAAAATGATAAGCTGATTTTTTAATTCATATGGAAATTTAAAAGACCTATAATAGCCAAAACATCTTTGAAAAAGAACAACAAACTTGGAAGTCTAACACTGTCTGATTTCAAGACTGATTATAAAAGCTACAATAATCAACACAGGGTGGTATTGGCATAAGGATAGAGGGATAAATCAATGGAACACATCAGAGAATCAATAAACAGACCCACACATATGAGGGCAACTGTTTTTGACAGAGGTGCAGAGGCGATTAAAAGAGAAAGCATAGTCTTTCCAACAAATGGCACTGGGACAATCGGATATCCACGTGCAGAGATTTAATAAAGAAAGAACTTTGACCCATACCTCATACCACCTACAAAAATTAACTCCTAATGAATTAGAGACCTAATATAAAACCTAAAACTATGAAACATCTAGAAGAAAACAAAGGAGAAAATCTTTGTGACCTCGGGTTAGGCACCAAAAGACTATGTTTTGGTGTTTGTCCCCAAAAGCAACTTCATAAAAGAAAAAAAAATGGATAAATTGGATTTCATAAAAAATTTAAACTTCTGCTCTTTGAAAGGAGGTATTAAGAGAATGAAAATATAAACCACAGACTGACAGAAAAAACTTGTAAATCATATTCTGACAAAAGACTTGTATTCAGAATATACAAAGAACTCTCAAAACTCAGTGGTAAGAAAACAAACAACCCTGTAAAAGTGGACAAAGAATTGAAAAAAACCCTTGACTAAAAAGATGGTAAGTAAGCCCAGGAAAACATGCTCAACATAATTAGTCATTAGAAAAACGCAAATTAAAATTATTAGCTACAACCACACAGCTATTAGAATGGCTAAAATGTTTAAAAACTGATTATACCAAGTTTTGGTGAGAATATTAGAAACTAGATTCTCACACAGTACGTGTGGGATTGGAAAATGCTACACACACTTTGGAAAACAGTTGGGCTGTTTTTTAAAAGTTTAAACAGACACCTACCACATGACGCAGGCATTCCGCTCCTAGGTGTTTATTCAAGAGAAATGAAAGTAGACACACGAAGACTTGTACGTGAACGTGAACATTTACAGCATCGTTTGTAGCCCAAACTGAAACAACCCAAATGATCTTTAACAAGCAAACGTCTAAACAAAATATCCATTCATATTAATCACCAGTAAAAACGCACGACCTATGGATGCGTGGAACAGTCCTGACGAATCTCAAAGTAAGTATGCAGAGGGAGAGAAGCCTGACAAAAGAATACACACCGCAGGATTCCATGGACGTAAAACTCCGTAAAACGTAAAACGAAAACTCACCTACAGTGATGGAAAGCAGATTGGCGGTCACGAGGGTGTGGAGAAAAAGGAACCCTTGTACACAGAGCATGACTCCTTGACAGCTTAGCAAAAGGTGTATTAGGCGAAGCCCACATGGGCTGCTTGTGCTCTGCCGCCCTCCCAGGGGCGGTGATGGTTGTGGACTAAAGGGCAGCTTTCGGGGGAAACTTCCCAGTGGGCTAAGCTTTGAGTGCTGTACCTGGTCATCCATTCTGAGTGGAGAGAGAACCGAATTTGTGATTCCATATCCAGCAGTTTAGGCTGTTGGTCCAAAGGTCCTGGTTCCTGGGGTGGGGGGGAAATGCCTCCGCCAGGCGACACTATTAAACCTAAAGGAAGAGCTGTCACCTGGTCACGGGGGCTCCTGGGCCAGCAAACCTGCAGGGGTGACGACACTGAGCATCACAATGAGGTAGGCTGCTGTTAGCCCATGGGTGCGGGAAGGAGTGTTTCTGGGGCTCAGGGGATCCCCTGGGGCATTCTTGGAGCCCCCATACCCACACTTTACTGCAAATGCCCAAGTCCCCCAGCCCAGCGTGATAAGTCATGGAAGCTATGGATGACCAAGGAGGCAGGTGTCACCTAGAACAGGTGACAGCAGAGGGAAATGATGGCATGGTTGGGATAGGGTGCTCCAAGGAGAATCAGAAACCTGACCCACCTGCCCCCCCCACCCCCACCGCTGGCCCGACTGACCCCCAGACTGTCAGTAAGGCCCCATACGTCAGACTCAATATCCCAGTCTGCCTGCACTTCCAGGGATGGGCCTTGGGGGCTACGGGCCCCAGGTGGCATCAGAGGCTCCCAGGAACAGGCATAAGAGGTGACCCCAGGAGAGGGCCAGGCTGGGGAGCACCCTAGAAGGAGTAGAAACTCCATAGTCCCAGACCACCCCAAGCGTCCCGCTTAGGACATGCCCCTGGCAGTTCCAGAACCTCCAAGTTGAGAACGTGTCCTAGACAGGGCTTGACCTCAACGTAACGGAGTGTCTGGGGCCAGGTGCCCACCCCTTGGGTCCCTGGTTGCTCCATTTGGGCAAAGGGCTAAGGATGGGCGAGGGCCCCTCAGGAGGGCATGGTGAGCTCCCATGGGAAGGGGCTTGTGAGGCTCCTCAGCTCCTCAGAAGCAGAAGTAAGAGGAGACTTCCAGCTTCTGCCTGGGATGCGGGATGCAGAAGCTGGAAGGGCACCCCTCTCTCCACAACAGTGAAAACAACAAGAGGCAGCAAACAACCTGAAATTCACACCCATGGAAACTGTCAGAGAGCTGGGGCCACAGGGCCCCTGCAGGTGCACCTGCAGGGGAGACAGGCATGACCACCTGCTGACCTGGGACAGAGGACACCAGGAGAAGCATCGTCTAAAATTCGTGGTAGCTGAGCGACGGTTCAGGAGAGGATAAAGAAGCCCTGGGGCTGCAGATAGAAGGGAAATGCACCCCCACTTGCAGGGCCCCGTGGACCTTGGGGACACTCACAGAAACGGGTATGATTCCCATGAATACATGGTTTGTGTGTGGGCCTGGGGCAGTGGAACGGCAGACACTGAAGAAAACCCCCCAGGCTACTCTCCCCCATCTCCCCTGTGGGGCACAAGCCTTGAGATGCTGGGGCAAGTGCAAAACACACTGTCACACTTAGCGCACTGGTGAAAACCCACTGCATCTGGGGGAAAGAATCATAAGGACCCTGCATCCCCAGCAGAGAGATAAGACACATACCACCCTGATTACAGCTGCAGGTGGGGCTGGAGCCCTGAGAAGCCTATACCCACAAGACATAGGTTTAATCAGAAAAACAGAGAACAGTCCCAACCCCATCGCCAGGCTGACAAGTAGCAGGTGATGTTGGAATATCACTGGGAAAGTTCCAGGAGTGTAGAAAGACACACCACCTGAGGCACAGCACAAAGTAATACTTGAGGCTGGAGGTGGATCTGACACGGGAAAAACTATAACTATTTCCACACTAAACGCAAGGTGATGCTAGAGGAATTTGATGTGGGTGGTGGTGTTCTGAGGGTAACCATGGCAACAAAAAACCCAAACCCAGCTCCACTCTCAACTAGACTGACTGCAAACCCCACACTAAAAAAACAAACAGACAAACAACAACAACAAAAATGGCAAAAAGAAGGAGATCATCATTTTCAGGCATAAAACTATTTACCCAAGTTTCTGCCATCCTCCAAAAGATGTCTGGATTTCAACAAGAGTTATGAGGCTATTAAAATAAGCAAGAAAAAACAACACACTTTCAAGACAAAGCCATCAGAACAACCAGACTCATTCGTAGTACAGATGTTGACACTGTCAGGACATTATAAGTAACTGTGATAAATATATTAAAGATTCCAATGGGAAGGAGGGCGGATTGCAAGATCGGACAGAGTTCAGCAAAGAGATGGGAACTCGAAGGAAAAATCAAGTGAAAACACTAGAGCGAAAACCACCGTAACAGAAGAGATGGATTCATCAGTAAAGCTGACCCAGCCGAGGAAAGAATCAGTGAACCTGAAGACAGGGCCACAGAAAATATCCAAACTGAAGTGTAAGGAAGAAAGATAATGAAAGGAGAAGGAGAAAAGCAGAACAAAGCATCCAAGAGCTGTGGGGTAATGTTGAAGGAGAGAGCACAGGCATAGTTGGAACCTCAGAAACAGAAGAGCGGAAGGATGGTGCAGAAGAAATAACTGAAGACATAACAGATGAGAATTTCACAGAATTATTGACCAACAATAAACCATACAGCCGGGAAGTATGGAGAACACCAAGCAAGATAAATACCATAAAAAAAGAAACTACGGTATATTGTATTCAGACGCTGAAAACCTACAACAAAAAATGAAATCTTGAAAGTAGCCAGAAAATGAAGGTATGTTCCATTCAGAGGAAAAAGATAAAATGAACAGCATACTTCTTATCAGAAACCAAGTAAACCAGGGCTGAAAGGGAAAAAAAGACTCTTGACCCAGAAGTCAACACCCATCACAAATATCTTTCAAAAGAGGAAAAGAGGGCTTCCCTGGTGGCGCAGTGGTTGAGAGTCCACCTGCCGATGCAGGGGACGTGGGTTCGTGCCCCGGTCCGGGAAGATCCCACGTGCCGCGGAGCAGCTGGGCCCGTGAGCCATGGCCGCTGAGCCTGCGCGTCCGGAGCCTGTGGTGCGCAACGGAAGAGGCCACAACAGTGAGAGGCCCACGTACCACAAAAAAAGAAGAAAGAAAAAGGAAGAGAAGTAAAGTCTTTATCAGAAATGCAAAAACTGGATAATTCATTGCTGGAAAATCTTCTTTATAAGAAACGTTAAAGGAGATTCTTTGGGCAGAAGGATTGTGATGTCAGATAGAAACTTGGATCCACACAAAGAAAGAAAGGGCACTGGAAATGGAACAAATAAAAGTAAAAATAAAATTTATTTCTTCCTCATTTTAATTGCTCTAGAAGATAACTGACCATCTAAAGAAAAAAATGGTGGTAATGTAGTGTATGTTTACAGCATAATGTAAAATCGAATTTATGGAAACAATAGCACAAATAAGGGAAGAATTGAGAATATACAGTTGTAAATTCCTCACACGACACATAGAGCAATGTGACGTTATTTGGTACATGTCGATTGATGAAAGACATGTATCATAAAACCTAGGACAGCTATTAATTTTTTTAAAAAGAGATTTAAACAATAAGGCAATAGTGAAGATAAAATGGAATACTAACGTCAGTTAATCCAAAAGAGGGCAGAAGCGGGGGGAAAACAAACAACAGATGGAACAAACAGAAAAGAGCTAACAAGATTGTAAAGCTTAATCCAAACATATAGAGAATCCCATTCAATTTAAACAATCTCAACGAACCAATTAAAGAGATTGTCAAGTCGGAAAACAAAGCAAGACTCAACTAGATGCTGCCTATGAGAAACCCACTTCATATAAAGACATGAGTAGGTTTAGAGTAGAAGGATGTGGGAAATATGCCATGCAAACACTTGTCAAAATGAGGCTGGAGTGGCTACATCCATCTCAGACAAAGCAGACGTCAGAACAAGAAATATTGCAAAGGATAAGAGGGAGATCACGTGATGATAAAGGGATCAGTTTTCCAAGAAGAGAGAACAATCCTAGATGTGCAGCTTCCAGACAACAGAGGTTCAAAATACAGGAATCAAAAAGTGATCAAAAAAAGTCAACATCCATTCAGGATTTAAAAAAAACAACTCTCAGAAAAGCAGGAATATAAGAAAACTTCCTTAACTTAATAAAAGGCATCTTCTAAAAAGAAAAGCTAACATACTAAATGGGGAAAGATTGAATGCTTTCCCCCAAGATTGGGAAGAAGGCCTGGCTATCCTCTCTTACTGCTCCCATCCAGTGTTTTACTGGAGGCCTAGCCAGTGTAGCAAGACAAGAAAAAGAAACAAATGACATACAGACTGGAAAGGAAAAAACAAAACCATTTCTATTCACAATGACATGTTTATATAGAAAATCCTCCCCAAAACTTCAGGAAACTAGAACTAGTAAGAGAGTTTAGCAAGATCTCAGTATAAATACAATATACAAAACTAATTTATTTCTGTATATTAGCAGTGAACAATTCAAATTTTAAATTTTAAAATGTAGCTCCACTTAACAATAGCATCCCGAAAATGAAATACTTGGGTATAAATATATAGCTAAAACTGTGTAGGTACTTTATGCTGAAAACTATAAAACACTGATGAAAGAAATCAAATGCCTAAATAAACAGAAAGGTAGTCTATGTTCATGGATTGGATGATTCAGTATTATTAAGAGGTCAACTCTCCCCAAATTGATCTAAAGATTTGCACATCCAAGCATTTCCCCAGAAAATTTTTTTGTAGATGGCAATAAATTGATTCTAAAATTCATATGGAAATGCAAATAAGTTAGGATAGTTAAAACAATTTATAAAAGGAACAAAGTTGGAGGACTCACTCGACCTGATTTCCCTTCACTCTTCTATATATTTATTATTTACTGGTTTTACTAAAAGCTACAGTAATCAAGACAGTGTGTTACCATGAAGGGAAAGACTCATAGATCAATGGGACAGAATAGAAAGTCCAGAAATATGTCCACACAAATGTGGTCAATTGAGTTTTGGCCAAGGTGCAAAGGCAATTCAATGAAGTATAGTCTTTTCAATAAATGATACTGGATCAACTGCACATCCAGGTGCAAAAAAATGAAACTTGGCACACACGTCTCACACCTTATATGAAAATTAACTCAAAACAAATCACATGCCTTTATGTAGATATAAAGCTATAAAACATCTAGAAGAAAACATGGGAGAAAATCCCTGTGACCTGGATAGCCAGGGCCTCCAGCCTCAGCACTACTGACAGAACTACTGACATTTGGGGCCAGATAATTCTTTGTTGTGGGTGCTTGTCCTGTGTACTGTCGAATATTTAGCGAAATATTTGACAACGTGACAATGAAAAATGTCTCTCCAGACATTGCCAAATACCCCCCCGGGGGCAAAAGGATCCCTGGTTGAGAACCACTAGGTTAGGCAAAGAGCTCTCAGACATGACACCATAAAAAAAAAATGGATACATTGGATTTTGTTAAATTTAAAACTTTTCCTCTGTAAAAGGCAATGTTAAGACATTAAAAGGCAAATGGCAGACTGGGAGCAAATACTTGCAAATCACATCTCAGATACAGAACCTGTACCCAGAACAGACAAGGTCTGAGAATATACAAAGATACACATATACATACAAAGAATTCTCAAACCTCAGTAATAAGAAAACGAAGCAATTTAAAAATCAGCAATGCAGATACGGGATGGCAAAAAAGCACATGGAAAAGTGCTCGACACCATCGGTCACCGGGGAAATGCAAGGGAAAGCCACGAGGACACTGGGCTATGCCACTGCAAAGACCAAGAATAAAACCAAACAATAGAAACAGAAAGGACAGTCCCAGTGCCGGCGACGGTGGGCTGGGCGGTGGCCTCACATTTCTGGAGGGGGGCCAGGCGGTGCCGGGGCAGCGCACCTGCGCTCCTGGGCAGCGGGGGCCTTCTGCACAGCTGGAGGGGCTAGGAATGCCGGGTGGGGGGCACTGGGAGAGCAGAGGCAGCCTCGGGGCGCCCGGCTTCCTCACCCAGCCCAGGGAGGCTAGGGCCCTGTTGGCACAGCCCGAGAGCAGCAAGGCCACACCTCCTCCAGGTGTGTGTCTGTTTGTGGATTTGTCTCTATGAGTGTGTGTCTCTGTGTGTGTATACAAGTATGTGTCTGTCTCTGTGTGTCTCTCTGTGTGTATATGTCTCTATGAGTGTGTCTGTGTACATGTATGTCTCTGTGTGTGCACGTGTGTGTCTGTGTCTGAGTGTGTGTATGTGTGTCTCTGAGTGTATGTCTATGTGTGTGTGTGTGTGTATGTCAGAGTGTTGGTGTGTCACTGTGTATACGTATGTATGTGTCTGAGTGTATGTCTGTGCGTGTGTATACAGGTATGTGTCTGTGTGAATATGTGTGTGATGTGTGTATCTTTGTGTGTCCCTCAGTGTGTGTGTGTACATGTTGGGGTGTGCGTGTGTGTGTGTGTGTACGGGGGAGGGAGGGAGGGAGGGAGGGAGGGCTGAGGCTGGGCTGGGCGGAGGCTGTGGTTACGAGCCTTCAGATGAAGTGGAACAGGAAGAGAAAGCTGGAATCCATCCCCGGCGGCAGCGCGGCACTGCCCAGAACAGGTTGGACCTGACCGAGCACTGCCCGACTGCCCTGGGGGCTGGGGCTGGGAGGGGAAGCAGGGGTGGTGGCAGTGGGAGCCTGGCTGCGTCCCTCCCCCTGAGGCAGCCCGATCCTGGGTGCCCCATCTGCCTGAAGGTTCCCTGTCCTACAGTCCCCACCTCCTGGAAGCCCTCACTGCCCGCCCCACCCGCAGGGCTGTCCCCTTGGCCGACTTTTGACGCCCATGTCAGATCACCTCCTAGCACCTACAAGGGCATCGGAGAGGCTGGGAACCCACGTATCCAAGAGGAGAGGGTCCCAGAGACACTCATCCACACACCTCCCTTCCAGGTCCCCACAGCCAGGGACTGAGGACCAGGGGGTGGGCCTGCCTAACAAGGGAGGGTCCTCACCTCCCCCTCACTCCCCAACCCGAGCCAGCCCAGCCCACGACCAGCGCCATGCAGGGGGTCCGACCTCAGGCAGTGGGTTGGTTTCTTCTTCTTTTTCATTTAAAATTGGTGCATCTATTAATTTTAACGACACTCTGCCTCCTTCCAAAAGGGATGTGAGGAGAAGAAGCGGAAAGGGGCTTCTTGGAATCCAGCCCCACTCCCCTGAGCAAAGCTGCCCGTGTGTGTCCTCTCCTTGGTAAGAGCTCTGGACCCAGACAGCCCTGGCTGGATTCCAGCCCTGGAAGCTTATCCCACGTCCGAGAGTCTCAGTTTCCAAACCTGTAAAATGGGCACAACACCCCAGGATGAGCTGAGCAATGCTGGGGCACAGCGCAGGCCCTGGCTCTGTCACCAGGGGCAGTCAGACGGGGCTGGAGGGGTAAGGCACGTGCTAACCACACTAGCGCGCACACAGCCACGCATGCCCAGTCGTCCATCTTGGCCACGGACTCACACCCACCCAGAGAAAGATGCACGCCTTCCTCTGAGGGATCACTCCACAACACCGCCTGTGGAGCTGGGCCCATCATGCCCGAGCTCCTGTGCGTCCCAACCCCAGTGCCGAGGGGGAAGTGACCCTCAGCCTGCCAGCCGCTCCCACAGAACCCAGGCTCTGGCCCGGGGCAGAAGGACCCAGGACCCCATCCCTCCCCTGGCCCCTGCAGGAGGGTGTGGATAGCACAGAGACCCACTGGGGGAGGGGACTGTCAGGGCTGGGGGTTGGGAGCGGATGGTCAGGGAGAGCCCATGGGGCCTGGGAGGCCTTGCAGGGGATGCGGGTAGGGTGGGTGAAGGAAGGTGAACTCGGCACAGCTCAGATCTCCCTAAACCTAGCTGCCGGAGCCAGGCTTGGCCTGCCAGAACCCCGCCCCCTTCCAGCCCACAAAAGGCATTCAAATGAGAGACAAGTACTTGAGGCTGGAGATAGGTCCAGCCCAGCCTCCCTCGTCAGGCAGCCGCGCTGCTCCCAGGCCCTCATTTGGGTATTAATTGGACTTCGTTTAGAGATTTGCATGTTTATCAGTGCGGGAAATGGCCAGCCACTGGGGGCCAGGCCTGGACGGGGCCCCAGGGCTTGTAGGCAAATGCCAGGTGGGCAGTGGGGGGGACTCAGGAGCCCCGGGTGGCGGTCAGCACCTCCTCAGTAATTTCGGGTACCAAACCTGAACTGCGGGGAGGCCACCCACGTGGGGCCTGGGCTGTGCTGCGGAACTCGGAACCTGGGGCCGGGTCTGTATGCCATACAGAACCCCGGTGGGACAAGCAAGGGGAAGAAAGGGGCCTGATGACGCCAACCGCCCCCTGACACGGGCTACATCACCCCACCGAGGGGACAGCTGTCAGGACCGATGTCACAGGTAGTGGACACTCAGGGACCTTCCCTGGGAAGGCCTGGACCCTGTCCCACCCTTCTCAGGGCTCGCTGGGGCCCCAGGACAGGCAGCTCGTCCAAGGCCACCCACGCCTCTCTGTCCTCAGTGGTGCCCACGGTCCCTAGTGGCCCGTGCCTCTCGCCCGGCCGGCTCCACTGTGCCTCAGGGGCCCGGAGAGGACAGTGCTTAACCCAAGGGATGAGGCTGTGGCAGTGGAGAATGTGCCCGTGGGGTCCTGGGGGAGGGGGAGGGCAGTGCCCCTGGAGGCCGGGGTTACTGGAAAGCCCAGCCTGTGATGGGCTGAATTGTGTCCCCAAATCCCTATGTTGAAGCCTTAACCCCCAGTACATCAGAATGTGGCTGTATCAGAGCTGGGCCTTTACAGAGGTGATGAAGGTAAAATGAGGTCACTAGGGTGGGTCCTAACCCCACAGGACTGGTGTCCTTATAAGAAGAGGAGGTCAGGACACAGACACACACAGAGGGACGACCCCGTGAGGACACAGGGAGGAGACGGCCGTCTACAGGCCGAGGAGAGAGGCCTCAGGAGGACCCCCACACCTGGATCTGGGATTCCAGCCTCCAGGACTGGGGACAGCGAACGTCTGCGGTTTGAGTCACCCGGCTGTGGCGTTGGTCACAGCGGCCCTGGCAGACGCACGCACTGCCCCCCCCCCAGCTGTCAGGGCCCCTGGGTTCGTGCTGCAGCTTTGCCAAGCCCACCCTGGGTACCTTAGCTCTGGGGCCTGGTTTTCCCCATCACTGTGGAGAAAGGGCCTTGCTGATGGCAGGCGGGCAGACAGGGGCTGGCTAGGAAACCCCACGGTGCCCCCGGTTCGTGGCAGTGTGCGCAGACCTGGCACCCACCCAGGCTTCTCCCTCCACTTGGTGTGTGGCCTTGGGCAGGGGCTGCTCTGGGGGTGCTGACCGGGGGAGCCCCTGAGCAGGCCCCTCCCTGCCTGTGAGAAGCTGGAGTTCAGAGCTCTGGTGACAAAGGCCCACTTCAACGTGTAAGAGGGGGCTGCGGTGCCAGGCTCAGCAGGGGGCACTGCTGGGGGCAAGGTCGCCAGGCTGATGGCAGTTCCCGTGGCGTCGGAGACAGATGCCTTGCCTGGCCCCCCTCCCCAGCCAACAGATTTGCCGCAGCAGCTGGGGATGGGGGTTAGGGTGGGGCCAGAGGGGGTCCTGGGAGGCAGGAGGCGGGGAGGCCGCAGCTCACAGACGCTCCCCCATCCGACTGCACCAGCCCAGGCCGAGGGGAAGCCAGAGGAGGGGGCAGAGTGCTTGGCCCCAGTACAGCTCCTCAGGAGACCCCAGGGCCCACGCAGGCCTCTGCCCCCGCCCCTTCATCACGTGCGCCTCCCCATGTCCCCCCAGTCGGAGGGTGGGCATGTCCGGAGGTCTGAGCTGGCTTCCTGCTTCCTCTCTGTGCCCCCGCCTGCTGACGAGACCCTCTCCCACAGTGTTCCCAGCAGAAGCACAGCAAAACGGAGCCCCTCCAGGCCGAGGGGAGGCGGCAGTGGGGGCTGTGATGGAAGCTTCAGCTGCACTGCGGCTCAGAACCCCAGCACCTCTGGGTACCTGTGGGCCTCGGGCAGGTCACTGAGCCTCCCTGTGCCTATCAGGGGGCTGAGACCCCTCGAGGGGGCTGGGAGAACGAGGGGCTCCCAGGAGACCCGGCCGCACCATCACTCCGAAGAGCTCAGGGCTGACTCACAGCCCACAGGCTCAGGGACGACAGTGGGCAGGCGCTGGGCGGGCCCCAGGCCCACTCCCCATTTCCATGCAGCAAAGGCGGAGGGTGTGACCTTGTCTTCCAGCCACCCGCCCCGGTGCAGCCCCCAGAGACAGCCACTCACCCCAACTGTCGCTGTTGGGAAAGGGTCCACAAGCCCTCCTGGACCCCTTCATCCTTCCGCCCCACCTCCAAAGCCTCTCAGGGCCACCCCCGACCAGCACCCCACAACGCCAGCGCTGTGGTTGGGACCCTTCTCCCGTCCCCCCCACGCTGACTCCAGCCTCCTCCTGCCCTCCCCCCACCCCCCACGGGCTCCCTGCCCCCACCCAACAGTGGGGGCGGGGAGACTCCCTTCAACCCACGGGGCCCTAGCCCCGCCTGGAATCCCCCCACGCCCCTCCCCGACCAGCAGAGCCTCAGCCTCTCCAAGTGCATTTGAGGCTCAACCTCTTCCTCACGAAGGGGCCTCTCCTGGTCTGTGGCCTCAGAGCCCCGGGACCCTCCCTGCTCCCTGGCAGCACAGCGGCTGGCCCTCTCCCCAGGGTCCCACCCCACGGGGATTTAGGGACCTGGAGGGAACTAGAGCAGGGAAGGAAGGCAGGGCTGGCCCGGGACACGGGTGTGGGAGCAGACACAGCCCCCTGACCTTATTCAGGCTACTCCACGCCAGCCCCACAGGGAGCCCGCCACTTGCCTGCCCCCCCTCCCGAGCCCTCTAGGCCATACTGGACCACTCCCCTGCCTTCTGGTGAGGACACAAGTGTCAGTGTCACTGAGGAGGGGTCTGAGTGGCCCCTCCCCTGCCCTCAATGCCCATCTATCCCCCAGACTCTGCAGGAAGGGAAGGTGAGCGCATGGGCCCCGCAGCTGATGCCCTGTCCCTTCCGTGGTGGAGCGGGGCGGGCTCACTCCCATTCCGGGGATCCTTTCCGTGGAGCAGGGTCTGGTGATGCGCTTCGTGCTGGCCGCCTCCCCACGTGGCCCCCCAACCCCAGCTTGGGAGGGGTGCTGCACCACGGCCGCCTTCCCAGCCGTTGGAGCTCGGTAGACACACAGGCCCCGTGTTTGCCGGTGAAGGTTAACGCGAGCGGGGAGGCGCGTGCGCAGAGGAGATGCGCACCCCTTGCGCGTGCGCACCCCTTGCGCGTCCGCCCCCTCGCAGGAACCAGCGGTCGCGTGGACCGGCAACGTGCGAGCCCAGGGAGACCCGAGGCGTGTGTGTTGCATCCTCCACCCAGCAGCCTGGGCGCCCACAGCCCCAAGGGCCATGTTCTTACTCCAACCGGAACCTGCTCGAAGTGCAGAAAGACGTACCACGTGCACGCCCACGGGAACCATCGTCCCTCCTTCCTCAAGTGACTTCCTGCACCGGCCACCACTTACGGGGAAAATAACCACAGAAGGAAAAGGAGAGATGGGGGAGTCCAGAGTTCCTTCCTTTCAGCTCTTCCTCAGGCACAAGCTGAAGGGAGCGGGTGCAGGCAGAACGCGCATACCAAGGAGGGAAATAAAAACAGCGGTGAAAAAAATAATAAAATAAAGAGAAATAAACTAAAATAAAATAATTGGTGCTAGTTTTGTGTGGCGTCTCGACTATTCCAATAACATAAATAAAATAACGTACAAGTGCAAATTGCAAACTACGAATGGCGTCATTTCGGTGATTCTGCATCATAGCAGGTAACACTCTTTATCTCTGCATTTAAGATTGGCATCGCACAGTATAAAAATTCATGCTAATAACTTAAACTGTTAATTTTTCTTTACTTAGAACGGCATTAGATAGCAAGTTTAAAACACCATAAGTCAAGAGACAGACCGTGGAAAAAAGGAAAAGGCTTTCTATCTCAGCACCTGTAACATCAGCTTTTCCCAATTTTGAACAAGGCTGCCTGGCCGTCATCTGGCCCCGCAGGTGGCCGTGCAGATGCGGAAACGGGCCCTGGGCGGGGAGGAGCTGGCGAGTCGATTCATTTGCTTCCAAGTGCCAGGGAGCCTTCAGAGGCAGACTCAGGCTAGCTGCAAGCCCCGCCCACCACCACCCGCCACCCGCCACCAAAACCAAAGCCAGAAGGAACAGATAGACGTCATCTTCCCAGCGGGGGCTATGGGTGCGTCCCAGAGGCAGTGAGGCTGCCCTGGAACAGGCAGGAACCACTGAGGTTTTGACTGCCCCTCTCGGGACCCACGTCCCACTGGTTCCAGCACACAGGACAGGCCAGCACTGCAGCCTCTATTTCAGGGACATGGCTCCGAGATGCTGAGTGACCTGGACAACACCCCAGGACCCCTGTTGTTTCCCGACCCCCCCCCCCCAGAACCAGTGTGTCTACCAAGGGCCAGACGGTACCTGCGTCCCCCCTAGAACACAAGCTCCTTGAAGGCAGGGTTTCCCTCGGGCGCTGATGCACCTGGAATACAGAGAAGGAGTCCGATAAAGGTTTCAGAATGAGTGGGTGTGGAACCCCAGCAGACCAGATAAGGAGGGCCTGGACGCAGGGACCCGTGCTGGGCCCCAGCCTCCAAGAGGGTGGTCCTGTGTCAGCAGGTCCCCCATGTGGGTGGCCACCGGGGACACATCATTCTCTGAGTGGGTGAGTTTCAGCCACAGAGACACTCCCGGGACTACAAAGCAGGGTTCCTTGGGGCGCCTGCTGTCATGAATAGACAAGACAACGTGTGGACCCCCAGTAGCAAAGCACCCCCAGAGGGCCCCCCGGGGCTGTGGTCACCCAGGCTGTGCTACGCCACCGCGCATCCACCCCAGCCCTGCCTGATTCAGAGCTGTTGTGAAGATTCCCCTGGTCCCACCCAGCTTTACCCCAAGGCTGAAGCACCATTCCCCTCGCACCACAGCTGGGGTCCCCGACCCAACTCCACCGCTCAGCCCCTGGTCACCTTCTGTCTGCAATTGGCTTCCAACCTCCAGATGGGGGCAAGGCTGGACCACAGGCTCCCAGGAGATCCCTGCTGACCCCACTGCAGAGCCGATGGCTGGCTGACCACCTGGCCAGGTGGGGATCCCTGCAGATGTGCTGACCTAGAACACGGAACTGCTAAGGTGTCCTCCCCAGGACAGCCCCAGGCAGCCCCACCCTCCTGGAAGGGGACCACTGCAAGGACTTAGGAAGGAAGCCATCCCAGGTTGGAATCCCAAGCCACATCACCTTCAAGCTGTGACCTCAGGCACCTAATCTTTCAGAGCCGCCCTTTCCAATTATGTAAAATGGCGCAGTGAATGGTACCCGGTAAATGACAGCTGGTGGCGGAGGGGGGGCAATTTCTAACTAGAGTGAGCAGGCAGGCCGGTGTGCCCGGGTGACACACCTGTCATCCTGCCTCATCAAACACAGCCCCTTCTTCTCTCAAAACTGAACCCGCTCAGACCCTCTGGTCCAGTCACCATATGTGCGTCCTCATGCGATGCAGTGTGAGGGACACGGCACAGCCTCTGAAGTGAAGGAACCAAAAACCAAACCAGAATCTGATCACGCATCTGCTTCCGACCCACCCGCTTCCAATTACAGAAAATACGGGGACAGACACTCGATAATATTAACACCCAGGGTGGTGCTGTCAGCAACACCCGGAACACGGATGACCTCGTCTTCTCAGTAAGGGGACTGGGGGAGGGACGCTCACACGTCTTTAATTCCGGTGCGGATCTGCACCAGATTCTCATTCTGTAAAACCAACTGTGAAAAACGGAGGCGATCAGAGGGCTGGGCCACTGCTGGGTGTTCCCCGAAATGAAAGCGCTGTTGTTCATTCTGGGTGGACCGTGGTATTGGGTTTCCCCTTGGAGGCTCACATGGTGAATCTGCAGGTGAAACCACGTGATGCCTGGGATCTGCGTCAGAACCACGTGGGGGTGGGAGCGGTGGGGTGGATGGGTGGGAGAGGCCTGGTGTTAACAGTTTTTGGTGCTGGTGATGGGGGCTTCTCAGAGGCTTCTCCAGGGTCCGGCACGTCCATCGTCGACAGGACCACACGTCTGATTCGACAGCGCCGCTGTGGGTTAGAGCCTGTACGCCCTGCTAGAACGCAGGCCCCATGAGGGCACTGGTGCATTCTCAGTGCCTGGTACAGAGAAGATGTCCGATAAGAGTTCTGGAACGTCTGCATGTGCTTGGAATTTTCCATAATAAAAAACAGGAACACATAAACGGCACCTCTTATCCTTCGCAGAGCTTCACCGCCGGCCCCAGCTCCCCTCCGCCCGCCCCCCCATGCTTTCCCCCTCCACACCCAGGCGTGGTCCCACCCTGCCCACCTGGTGCCACTCTGTGTCCTGGGGGCTGCAGGCCTTTGCCTGGGTTCAAGGTAAGGAGTCCCAGGAGAGCCCAGAGCCAGTGGCTCAGTGAGGTCACTGACTGTGGTGTGGATCCCCGGGAGAAGGCTGAGGGGTGGTGCTTGCTGGGTGGCCATGTCACATGCCTCCTTCTGTCCCTTGCATGAGGCTGGGTCGCTCGGCCCTGCAGCCCCCAGCCACAGCTGCTCTGCTGACCCCCACCAAGTCTGAGCCTCATCAGACCCACCAGCCCTGTCGCCATGGTTACCCAGGAGCCATCTGCTCTGCCAGCACCCGGCGCCCCCCCTCCCAGGGTTCCAACGGCTTTGACCCAACCACTCCCTGCCGGAGGAAGGGGTGCTTTCAGCATCCTAAAGCAGCACCGGGGATCCCTGTCAGCCTCACACCCATCCCTGCAATAAGAGAGCTCTGGGCACAGCGAGACTTCAAAGCTGCCGAGGCCCTGGTCAAAGGTGGAGCTGAGTAATCCCCTGCGGGCCCTCTGGGCTCAGGGAGCCCGGGGGGCCTCCTCCTTGCCCTCAAGGGAGGCCCTCACAGCCCCCGCCCACAGACGGGCAGGCAGAGAGGCCTAGGCCTCTGCAGCCTGCAGGGCACAAGTGGCCTGGAAGCCACGGGCGCAGCAGCTGAGGGCCGAGTACGGGATGCTGGACGCTGCCGGACACCTCTCCTTAAGTCCTCCCGCAACTGTAGGTCACCCCCATTTGCAGGTTGAGCAACTTGCCTGGGGTCACCCAGCTGGTGGTAGGCAGCGGAGATCTGAACCCAGCAGCCTGGACCCCGAGACAGAGGGTGGCCTGGGTCAGACCCCCTCAGGCCCAGCCCTACACTGGGCACTTGCCCTAGATCCCCGAGCCAGTCAGCAGCGTGCGGACCTCAGCTTCCGAACTGTGAAGTAGCCCTGCCTGGACCACCCGCCAGCCTGCTGCCACCTGCCAGGAGCTCCCAGCTCCACACGGCACCTGTGAATTGCTTTGGCACGGTGGCAACCAGGTTGGACTCCCAGACCTCACTTCTCTCTGCCCGTCCACCCTACAGAGGAGGGAGCGGAGTCCAAGGAGGTGCGACCACAGAGGTGGGGCCTGCTGGGTACAGGGTCTAAGCCGCCAACCTCCCACCCATACCGGGCCCTCACCTGGGAAATGGGGGGCCTCGGGATATGGAGTGGGCACCCCCAACACCACGGATACACAGCACCGATTTATTTATAAGATCCACCCTCCCTAAAACAGGTTTTCTGACACAGGTCTCTCCCCAACTGGCAGCGCTGCAAGGGGACACCCGCCAGGGACCCTGCCCCTCAAGGGCTGCAGCATGTTCAGATCTTGGCCAGGTTCAAAAATTCCAGGAAGAGGGAGTGGGCGGGAGTAGACAATCTTTATTGGGTTCCAAATCTAAGGATTCTTTGCACAAAAAGAAGTGTTCATACTGTCAGTGTCCCTGGGCAGTTCAAGTTCATGCGTAAAAAATAGACATCTGTGTCGGCATAAAATCCTCTCCCCTTCAAACCTCCAAGTCTTGGTGCCGCAGACCCGTTCCAGTGGAAGGCCTCCGGGGACAGGGTGGCTGGGGTCCGAGGAAGCTGCCGCCCGGTTGATGTCAGGCTGGGCCGCTTCTACACTAGCCCTTGGTCAGGCTGGACGGCCGGGGAGGGTCGGCGGGATCCCCGGCTCGGTGGTGGCTTGGCCCGCGGGAACGGCGGGGACGGAAACGTGATCCATTCCAACGCGCTGGCTCCCAAGTGGTGAGCCCGCTCGCGGCCGCTAGGAGGGAAGAGGGAATAGGCACGCGCGTTAGTGTGGGGTCCGGCCCGGGAGACCCCGCCCAGCCCGGCCCTGCCCCGCCCCCACCTCCCACAAGCGGAGCCGGCAGTTTCGTTTGTTCAGTGGATTTTGGAGCTCGGGTCCGTGGGTGCCTCGGTTTCGGAGTACGGCCCAGCCAGGGCGCGGGGCGGGGCGGGGCGAGCGCTCGGATCCGCAGTGAGTCAGGGATCCGCACCCCGCCGACTCATTTCTGCCACCCGGCCCGGCGCGCGATTTGCAATGCAAAGTCACTCCGCCTCCAAGCGCCCGAATCTGCCCCGGATCCGCAAGCCCTTGGGGCCTCACCCGCCCGAGGGCCGCCCCCCTCCGTCTCCCCACTCCCACTTCGGCGGCGGAGCAGCGAGGGGAAGTTTTGCAATCCCGGACAAACAAACGCTGGTCTTGCACAGGCTTGAAAAAGTTTGGGGGAAATGAAGAGTGAGCGAAATCCAGGCCATCGCCCGGGCCTGAGGCTGGGCTCCGCGGGCTCTCGGGGGCGCGAGCTGCGAGGCCGTTTGCTCCACCACGCCCGGCAGCCCTGCCTCTGACCCTCCCTCTTCCCCGCCTCTCGGCGCTTACCTTGCTGGGACGAGAGCTCAGTAGCCCCCTAACCAGCTGGAGAAATCGAGAAGCTCGCGCTCCGCGGGGCTCAGCGCGCCCTCACAGGTGCTGTCGTCCGACGAGTAGGCGGAGCGCGGGGACCCGGGCTCCGAGCTGTGCTCGCGGCCCGGGGACGACAAGGCGCAGGAGGGCGAGGCGGCGGCGGCCCCGGGTGGCCCGTGGGGCAGTGGATGGCGCGCGGCTGGCGCCAGCAGCCCCCTGGCCAGCGCGGCGCGCACGGCATCGTGCTCGGCCAGCAGGCGCTGCAGCGCGCGAATGTACTCCACCGCCGAGCGCAGCGTCTCCACCTTGCTCAGCTTCTTGCTGGCGCCGCCCTGAGGCACGTGCTGCCGCAGCGCCTGGAATCCTAAGTTCACCAGCTTCACTCGGTTGCGCTCCCGCTCGTTGCGCCGCGCCACGGCCGCCGCTCCACTCCCGGTCTCCACCGCGCCTGGCCGCCGCCGCCGCCGGCTGCAGCGCAGCAGCTCTGGAGACTCCGGTCGCCGCCGAGCGGCGCAGCAGCCCGAGACACCAGGCGCAGGGGGCGCGGGCCGGGGCAGCGCGCCGCTGTCCATCGCGCCCGCATCCACTCGCCCCGCGCCTCCTCCGAGTCCCTGCGCGCCGCAGGAAGGTGTGGGGCGAGGAACCGAGGGCGGAGGAACGACGGTCAAGCCTCAGCGACGATCTGGCACCGTGCTGCCAAACGACTACCCAGGGTACGTGGTGCCAGGTCGTCTGGGGTCCGGAGACAACGAGGCGCAGGAGGCCGAGAGGTGGCGGGCAGTGCGCACCGGGGAGCGTGGGGCGCTCGTGACTCGCGCGTGCTGTCGGACGCTCCCCAGGTCTTCCCCGCGCGGCGCAGGCGTCTCGTTTTTAAATGTATAGATAACCCTCCTCCGCGCCGCCACCGCCTCCTTTCTCACGCCCTCCTTCCCTTGCCTCGCCCTCCCGCCACGCTTCGTCCAACCCCTGGCGCACACAGCCTGCAAAGACCAAGCCGTGAGCGCGACCACACCCCGCCCCCCGGGCACAGTCCGCAGGTCCCCAGTGGGTCCCGGCTCCCAGCAGGTGTCCATGCGCCCCCCAAGATGCAGTACGCAGGTGCCGTGTGCGCACCGACCCCCAAACTGCTGTCCGCAGGTCCCTGGTGCGACCCCTGCCACGCTCGCCTTTGGGGTAGGGCAGGTCTAAGGCCACAGAGTACCCATCCCTGGGTCGCGTGAGACCCCGGGGAGCAGCACGCGCCGACCAACCTGCACCCGCGCCCCGCCCCCTGCGGCCGAGGGGCGGGGGCCGGGGTTTCAGCCAGTGGCGGGCCACCCGTTTGGCCAATCGCGGCGGGCACCACCCCACACCCGGCCCCTGGGAGGAAGCCTGTCTGCCCGGCGCGTGGCTCCCGGGAGCGTCTCTAACAAAGCTCGGCGCCTGCGCGGCCCCGCCCGGCCCCTCCCGGCGACCAGGGTGGGCGCGCACTCCCACGGGCGCCTGTTCCTGGCCGGGCGCACACCTGTTTATGACTCCACCGGGCCTTCGAGAGGGGAACGCAGCCCTCCGGGCGGGGCGGGGCTTGAGAGGTGGTGAAGACCTGGCGCGCTTGGGTAGGGCGTTCAGGTTCCCGGGGCGCTTTTCCCCAACATCCCCTCCACGCCCACTCTCTGCGGGTGGTTGCCGTGCGCCCCGGGCCTTGGGGAGCCTTGAAGCGGAGCGCCTGGAGGTTGGCACAGACCGCTTCAGACTTGCGTGGCTGTCGGCCTGCCTCTCCCCTCCGCCCTCCCCGCCGCCCCCGCAGCTTCCTCCGCTTTCCACGTTCCCCCCAAATCTTCCTCCCTTCCTGGTCCAGTTCCCTCCGGCCGCTCACCCGTCGACCTGTACCCGCCGTCGTGGCCCCTTTTCCTCACTGCCATGCCTCCAGCACCATCCACCAACCCCCTGCACTGAGATTGGCCTGTGGGGGAAGGTGGTGGGGCCGCGGCCTTTCCAGCGTCTCCCAGCGGAGGTGAGACGTCAGGAGACTTCCTCCCTGACCGATGGGGGTACATTTTGGGGTATGAGGGGGCAGGGACTTTGGAAGTGTGCAGAATGCGCCGTTACTGGGAGAGTGTTGTCCTGCCCCGCGGCCTGGGAAGGCCAGTCAAGTGGCTGTGCCCTCAGGAGGCCACACCCAGCAGGTTTTTCCCAAAAAGTGACCAGACCCTGCTGGGCCAGGACCTCTGGGAATGGAGGCCGGGGGCGGGCAGGCCCAGCTTCCCGGAGCCGACTCACTGTTCTGGGGGCGGGGGGGAGGGACCCAGGACCCCTCCCAAGAAGTCCGCAGGGCACACGGGCGAGGATTTACTGCCCACTTCATGGCGCCCACCGGCTCCCCTTAACCCTGCAGGATTCTCCTGGCAAGTCTGCTTGACCTTCCCGCTTTAGGAGGCTACCTGGAGGCCAGAACTTGCCAGGAGCAAGGGGCCCTGTTTGTCTTAGGAGGAAGCTGTGACTCAGAAAGGACATGGAATGTGTCCACAGTCACACCTCTGGCCAGTGGAGCAATCAGGTAGGAATCGGGTCCCTGCCTGAGTCCAGGTGGCCCGATCTTTTTCCCTTTCAGAGCGCAAGGCCTGACTCACCTCTGCATCCTCTCTCTGGTCAGAGCCCACCCTCTCCTTCCCTGAGGCTTATTTGCCAAACCCCAGCCAGATGCTTGTCCTTCCTTCCCTGCCTGTGCCCAGGGTGCCAGGAAAAATCCCGGAGTCCTGCAAACAGGGCCCTGCCTGGACTTGCACTGGGCCTCCAGGACCTGGACAGCCTCGGGTGCTGCCTTTCCTCCTACCCCATCTCCTGGGCTCTGGCTTTGCTCCCTCCCGCCCGTCCTCGGCCTCGAAGCAGGAGGGACGTTACGGAGGCGAGTTGGATCACGCCTTGGCCCTGGGGATGAAGCCCGGGCCCCCTGCGCTCTGTCGCCCCTCTGGCCCCCTGCCCAGCTCTGACGCCACATCAGCTGGAACCCTGCCCTGAGCCCCCTGCCCTGTGCTCCATGCTGTGTGTCACCCATCACACCTGGGTGTCCATCGGAGGGCTCTGCACAGGCAGAAATGTGCCCTTCTCTATGCCCACAGGATACCCGTGCCCAAGCCGTGCGTGATGCTGTTTCGCTAAGGGGACCTCACATCCAGCACAGAGGATCAGGAGACGGTGCCACTGGAGCCACGGCCATTCGGGGGTCGGGAGGTGGCCGAGGGACAGAGGAACCCACAGCGTCCAGGCCCAGCTCTGCCGCTGACACTGAGGGGCCCCGTAGCCCAGCGTCCTGCTGCCCGATAGGGGTACGGCAGCCTCTGCTCCAGGGGTGACCAGGGCTGAGCACTCGTCAGCTCTGAAATCACCTCGGACTCCATGGGACTGGGGTGCAGACCCCGGAAGCTTGGGGTGCCCCGGGGACGCACAAGGTCCAGAAGGTGCTCTTCAGAGAGGCTCTGGGTCCCCTTCTTGAAGCGATGGGAGTTGTCTGGACCCTCTGGGGCCTCCCCCGTGGCGGACTGGACCAGGCAGAGGCCGGGTGAGCTCCATGCCCGGTGAGGGGGGCCAACAGCCGGCTGGCTTGGCCTGGGCTCTGCACTCTCTCGCCTGTAGCCCAGGGCCTCTGCTCACCTCCCTCTCCGCCCCCCTCCAGGGCCTTCCTCACGGGCTTCCTAATTGCCTTCTCTGGGTCAGGTCACAGGTGGCAGGCGAAGAGCCCAGCTGGGCCGGGCCGGCACCTTCTCCAGGCCCACAGGTTGTGCTGCAGCCCTCGTGCGGGAGTCCCACCTGTGCGCCCAGGTCACTTGGGAGCCCGGAGCCTTCGGAATCCAGCTGTGGAGAGGCAGGAGCCATGGGAAATGAGGTGCTTCCAGACCCACTGAGGGTAGGGTTCTCCAGAGAGACAGACAAACACAGTGCATAGGAAGAGATTATTATGAGGAAGCAGCTCACATGATCGTGAAGGCCGGGAAGCCCCACGTCTACCGTCTGCACGCTACACACCCACAAAACCTATTTGCTGGTGGAATCCAGTCCAGGCCTGGAGGCCTGAGAACCTGGGGAGCTGGTGGTGTAAATCCCAGTCCAGGGGCCGGAAGTGATGAGGTGGGCAGGAAGAGAAAAGGCAAAGTCCTCCCTTCTGCATCTTTTGCTCTAGTCAAGCCCTCAGTGAACTAGGTGATGCCCACCCACACTGGGAAGAGCATCTGTTGTACTGAGTCCACCAATTCTAACCCTATGACCTCATCCAGAAACAGCTGCCCCCGACACACCCAGAAATAAAATTTAATGTGAACACCCATGGCCTGGTCCAGCTGAGACATACAACTGAGCTGCACACGTCCACCCCTTGCCGCCTCATCACCTGTGCCCGCCTCCTCAAACCGCACCTGGTCCCCAAACAGAGTCAACACGAAGATCATAATTCTGCCTCACAACTGTCCTGCCTACAACCGAAAACGCACAAACCCCTTCCTCAGAGGAGGAGGTGAAGCCTCCCCCTCTCCCCAGGGCTGACGTCCCGCAGCTTAAACGCTAGGGTGTAAATTCCCAGGACTAAATGCTGGGATGCAAAGTCAGTACATCTTATGTGACATGGCAAAGGGAGAAGACAGGAAAGAAACAAAGATAACACACACACACACACACACACACACGTAACCGAGCAGGATCCTGGGGGGCTTCCCGGAACAGACCCCCTCCATGTCCTCTGCTTGCCTTTTGTCTGTAGAAAAACTTTAGTCAAAGAATAATTTTAATCAGAGAAGTGAGAAAATGCAGAAAGAAAACAGTCCAGCAAGACAGACTAATAATAGTTTAGCCATTAAACAAAGTCAAGGACGTTTGTTCCTCCTCCAGGGCTACAGATCGTATTCCGAGCCACATCCTTGAGCTGTTTTGCAGATACTGAAACCCCCACTAGGTGGAAGAAGTTAACTACATGCTGACCACCAGCACGTAGACCCCACACCGGTTGGAACCAGAAGGTTGATAATGTTGACTCCTGATTACCTCACCACCAACCAATCAGAAGAATGTCCACCAGCTGATCACACCCCCCAACCCGCCTCCCTCACCCTGTCTTTAGAATCCTTTCCATGAAAGCCTTTGGGGAGTTCGGGCCTTTTAAGCACTGGCTGCCTGGACCCCTTGCTTGGCGCCTGCAGTAATGCTGCACTTTCCTTCAGTACGACCCGGTGTCAATAGATTGGCTTTACTGCACGTGGAGGAGGAGACCCAAGTTTGGTTCCGTAACACTTATAGCAAAAGAAGGAAGTAAGTACGACAATTACAGTCCTCATTTCTGTAACTGGTCTCGAGGTTGTAACTCATATATATAACTATCCTCTCCCACCACCCACTGCATATCCCTGTCCCTTCCGTAAGCACCTCAGCTGGTTGTGGTTCTGTACCTGGTAGTCAACCCAAACCTTCGTTCCTAAAGGGTCTGGGTCATCAGTGGTCCTGCCGGGATTGGGTTGTTGTCATGTTCCCTTGGCCTCAATCCCAGGGCACAGTAACACTAAGAGATGCCCTAAGGGATCTCCTGCGTCCTGCATGCCCTTTCTTACCTCCGGTGTGGAGGGGGCATCAGCCCAGTTTCCCCCTGGTGGTCAGGCTCAGTCATGCCGGCCAGCACAGTAAGTCCCTTCTTTGCCTGCTGAGACATGAGGAGCCCAAAGTGGCCAGTGAGTCTTAACTTCCAGTTCAGAGGAATCATTGCTGCGTTTCCTGGTGGAGGCATCCCTCCCTCTGGAACTAAGACCTCTAAGAGCACAAAGTCTCAGGACCAGGAAGTAAACGTTCTCCTGGTGGGTCACTAGGGTAATAGTCAGGGGTGCCACTGCCTTTTCCACCCATCGATTCCTGGACCCAGGAGTCTTGGCTGGGAAACAGCGCCATATAGTGGACACGGACTCAGAGCACATACAACCTCCTGGAGCCCTGCCCCAGCCCCGCAAGGTATTGCCACCTGGCTAGTGCCATAACTGAGTCTTCAAAAGGCTGCTCCGCCATTCTTTCAAGCCAGGATGCTTCAGGATGGTGGGGACATGGTGAGACCAGCGAACTCCACAGGCAGGGGCCCCTGCCACTCTCCCTTAGCTGCAAAGAGGGTTCCCTGATCAGAAGCAGTGCTGTGAGGAATACCAGGAGGGTGGGTAAGACATTCTGCAAGTCCACGGTTGGTAGTTTTGGCACAAGTATTGCATGCAAAGAAGGCAAAGCCATACCCAGAGTAAGTGACTCTTCCAGTGAGAACAAAACACTGCCCCTCCCATGATGGAAGCTGTCCTGTCCTGTCACCAAACCAAACGTGGGTCCCCTCGCCTGCCCACAGTGAAGCCAATCTACTGACACCAGGTGGTGGTGAAGGAAAGTGCAGAAAGTGCAGCATTTATTGCAGGTGTCAAGCAAGAAGTCCAGGTAGCTAGAGCTTAAAAGGCCCAAACTCCCCAGAAACTTTCAGGGGAAGGATTGTTAAAGGTTTCTAAAGACAGGGTGAGGGAGGGGAGGTTGTGGGGTGTGTGATCAGCTCGTGGACGCCCTTCTGATTGGTTGGTGGTGAGATAACCAGGAGTCAACATCACCAGCCTTCTGGTTCCAGCTGGTCTGGGGTCTACATGCTCGTGGGCAGCGTAGAGTTAACTTCTTCCACCTGGTGGGGGTTTCAGTGTCTGCAAAACAGCTCAAGGACATGGCTCAGAATATGATCTATAGACCTTGAGGAGGAACTAAAGTCCTTGACTTTGTTTAATGGCTAAAGTATTATTATTTTTTCTTATCTGACTGTTTTCCTTTCTTACCGCATTTTCTCACTTCTCTGATTAAATCTACTCTTTGGAACTCGGGGAAGGTCCAGGAGGCTAAAGTTTCTCTACAGAGAAGAGGCAGGTGAAGGACACGGTGTGGGGGTGGGGGGGGGTCTCTTCTGGGAAGACGCCGTAAGATCCTGCTCGGTTACACTCTGGTGTAATTAACCAGCCACCAGGTAGCTGGCTGGTCGCCCCGGGGGATGGTCCCATATCGGGGGTTCAGTGTTGGTCTCTGCTGCTGACAGACTGGATACTCAGCCTTGGTGGGTGGAACCCATGTTGCTGGGCCCATGTGTCACCTCCATCCCTGCCACCATGGCCGCTTTTCTGATAAGCCCACTGGGCAATGACAGAGTGGCTGGGAAAGAGGCTGACCAGGATCCACAGGACAGTTCTCCTGTCCACTCTATTATTAACATCTTCTGCTGAGGTCACCTTTGGTGAGCGTTCACATGGGACACGAATATTTTCAGGGTTCTTGCCAATCCACACACCTCTTCCCCAGATCTCCTTGTCACCAATTTTCTAATCATGTTAATTCTAAGTCCCTGACCACCCAGCCAAACCACTGGCCACAGCCCATGGATCTGGTTATAATCACTCAACTGGCCATTTCTCCTTCCAGTCAAGGTGCAGGACCAGGTGCACTGCCCGAAGCTCTGCCCACTGGAGCGCCCTTCACCGAGTCCGTGAGGGATGTCCCACCACTGGTGGGTGGAGCCTGCATATCAATCAGGACCACCTATAACTAGACCTCGTCACCTCTTCCTCTGTCAGTGGATCCTAGGAAACACCCCTGAGGCCATAAGTTAAGGCTGGGAGAGAGAAGGCCGTGTAGCGGGGGTGAGGGCCGTGGGCACCTGGGCCACTTCTTCAGGGAACCTACTTGTGCCTTCAGGGCTCGCCTCTACGCCACTTCCATTGGATGGTGGAGTGTTTTTTTCTCTACATGCCCAGCTTTATAGCTCAGTGGGTCAGATAAAGATAGCACCCAGTTCATGATGGGCAGGTCATATGGTAACTCGGTGACCCATGGTTAAGTGTTCAGTTTCTGCTAAGGCTAGTAGCAGGCCCGGAGCTGTTTCTCAAGAGGAGAGTAGTTATCTGGGTGGATGGCAGGGTCTTGCTCCAAAATCCTAAGGGCTTGCCCTGTGATTCACCTCTAGGGACTGCGAAAGACTCAAAGAGCATCTCTCTCTGCCCTGACACTTCAGGCGCCACTGGATCTGCTGGATCATGTGGCCCCAGGGCAGCACAGCCTGGACCCGGTGCAGAGCCTTCTCCTGTGTGGGCCCCACCCCAAATGAGCAGTTGTCCAGGTCAATCAGTCAATGGGCTGGAGTAACACACCCAAATGAGGACTAGGCTCTCTCCAGAATCCAAGAAGTCCCATTGGCGTTGGCCCCATTTTTTGGTTGCAGGAGGAGCCAGATGCAACCATCCACCCTTCACCTTAGAAGGGATATCTTGCCGCTTTACTGGACCCCCTAGAAATTTCACTGAGATAGAAGGCCCCTGAATTTTTTTTTTTTTTTTTTTGCGGTACGCGGGCCTCTCACTGTTGTGGCCTCTCCCGTTGCGGAGCACAGGCTCCGGACGCGCAGGCTTAGCGGCCATGGCTCACGGGCCCAGCTGCTCCGCAGCATGTGGGATCCTCCCGGACTGGGGCACGAACCCACGTCCCCTGTATCAGCAGGCGGACTCTCAACCACTGCGCCACCAGGGAAGCCCCCAGGCCCCTGAAGTTTTGTTGAATTTATTTCCTACCCTCTGACATGCAAATGGCATACCAATAAGTCTGGAGTAGTTGCTGCTTCTTGCTCAATAGGTCCAATCGGTATAATGTCATCAATGAAGTGGACCAGTGTGGTGTCTTGTGGAAGGGAAAGGTGACCAAGATCACTGTGAACTCAACTGTGACCCAGGGCTGGAGATCTGACTTACCCCTGGGGTAGGACAGTGAAGTGTACTGCTGGCCTTGCCAGGTAAAAGGAAACTGCTTCTGCTGGGCTTCATGGACAGGGATGGAGAAAAAGGCATCTGTCAAATCAAAAGTTGCATGCTGGGTACCAGGGGATGTGTGAATTTGCTCGAGCAATGAAACCACATCTGGTACAGCAGCTACAGTTGGAGTCACCACTTCATTAAGCTTATGAGAATCCACTGTCACTCTCCAAGACCCGCCTGTCTTCTGCACAGGCCACATAGAATGGGGTTGTGGTGGCATCAGCGCCCCTTCACCCTTCAAGTCCTAGATGGAGGCACTGATCTCTGCAATCCAATCAGAAACGCTGGTTGTTTCACCATCTTCCTTGGTAGAGGCAGTTCTAGCGGCTTCCACTTGGCCTTTCCCTCCATTAATATCCCTCACTCCGTGGGTCAGGGAACCAATGTGTGGATTCTGCCAGCTGCTGAGGATTTCTATTCCAGTTGTGCCTTCTAGTGGGATCGCTGTGGATGGACCTGAGCTGGAGCTGCCCTGACCCCCTGACCTCCAGGGGCCCCTGTCTGACTGGGGGACCATGGGGAATTTTGAGGTGTCCTGGAATTGGTGTCAGTTCAGAGCCAGTGTCCAGGAGTCCCTGGAAAGCCTTATTATTTCCCCTTCCTCAGAGCACAGTCGCCCTGTAAGTGTCTGCAGGCCCTCTGGGCAAGGCTGGGAGAAAGACTGACAGCATCCATTTCCAAGGGTGTCCTGGGTCCTTCCTCAAGGGGACCCCGCCTCCCTTTCCTTCAAGTGTCCTGGGGCTGAAAACTGGCTCACGTCTGGGGATTGACTGAGTGGCCACGACCCTCTGATTTTACAATTCGGGATAGACATTTGTTCACTGGACCTAGGACTTCTCCCTTATCCAGATGTGGTGAGAATCCAGCAGGCTTCCTGCTCAGTTCACGTCCAGGAAAACCAGGGTCAACCAGCCGAGGCCACGGGTCAGCACGAGTCTGACTATTCTGACCTCTGCCTCTGCTCTGCCATCCGTGCTGGTCACCACGCCCACCTCGCCTTTGGCAGTGAGTGCCCTCACTTGGCCCCTGCACCCTGGGATCCAGGGACCCCACTCACTTAGGTTTCCTAGTTGGGTGACTGCAGCTCCCACTGTGAGGTCTGGACAGCAGAGAACGGAGCCCTCTGAGGATGCGGTCTGAGGGGGTGCTGGGGCTCTCCATGGACATACTCCCTGCAGTCGTGGTGAGAGGGTCTTCTGGGTGGGCAGATCTTACACGACAGATCCACTCTGACATCCTATATCCCTGAGCCTTTGACCAAGGGAGGGAGGCCATCTCCAGTTCACCCGTTATGGGCCATCTTTTGGTCCCTGTTTCAGCCAAGTAGCTAAACCAACTGTCAGAGCCCTCCCCCACCCACAGAGCTGCAGCATGAGATCCAGAATCCGTGCTCAGAGGACTCACGTCAATAAATTCTGTCCGGCAAACTTCATCTTCCTTCCTCCCGTATCCCATACCTTCCGTTTCCATCTCACACATTCCCTTGGCTTTTGTCTGTATAAATTAGAAAACTCAACTCGTTCTTCTGGAACGCAGCACACCTCGTCATGAGTCACACTTTGTACATCACCTTTGAGGACCTGCTGGGACTTGAGTCTAGTTATGGGTCTAGAAGTAAAGGGGTGGTGAGGGTGGGTCCTGAGGAGAAGCAGCAGAGTCTTCCATGGCAACCGCCTCTGGGGAGCTGTTAGCATCTCCCCAGGCAACGCACAGTTAACCCCTCCAAATGGAGGTGGAAGGGTCCCCACCCATTAGGAGTGGGGAGACCTCTTCCACTGGCAAAGGGGCTCGTCAGAATTTAAGGGCTCAGTATCCCCTGCTCCTTCAGAGTCTTCCCACACATCCTCACCCCAACACACAGTCTTCCAGTCCTTCTGCTTTCACCGTAGACACCCTGCGAGACTGGGAGTTCACTTTACGTTGTGAGTCAGGATGAGATTCTGCATTTGGTTGTCAGTAGTCTCAGCCTTGCAGTGGTAGGAGATAAGGCTTTCCTCGGACACACACAGAAGTGCTCTTAGGTCATTTATGGGGCACTTGAGCTGGGAGCTCACAATCCTGAACTCACCCTTTTCTTAAACCACTTTGTCCAGCAAAAACCAGGAGCCACCAGCCGATGTCATCATATTCTTCAGTTTTCTAAAGGTGTTCAAAAGTATTCTGTACAGAGTAATGCAGCTCCTGGCTTCGCATAAGTGGATTATGGGGAGGGTGCAGGTACTGTGGGCATCTCTCTTGCCAGATCCCGCCATGGACTGTCAGTGCTTTCTCTCCGGCTGGAAATAGAGTCATTGGTGTCTTTAAATCCCATCGAATTAGAAAGCTGATTCCAGGAACCCGGAACCAACTCAGAAAATTCATTCTTAACATTCTTTACGCTCTGGAACCATGCTCAGTACCAAATCTGTGTTAGTTGGGGTTCTCCGGAGGAAGAGAACCAATAACAGATAGAGTTTTGCCTTGGTAACTGGGCTCAGGCAATTATGGGGGCTGAGAAGTCCCACCATCTGCCGTCTGCAAGAGGGCCACCCAGGAAAGCTGGTGATGAGATTCAGTCCAAGTCCAAAGGCCTTGGACCGCCAAGGACAGAAGGTCAATGTCCAGCTCGAGTAACCAGGCAGGAAGCAGAGAATTCCTCCTTCCTCCACCGTGTGTTCTATCGGGCCTCGCTGGACTCACCATCCACACGGGGAGACCACCTCCTCTACTGCATCCATGATTCAATGCTAATCTCACCTGGAAACCTCCTCCCAGACACCCCAGAATCGTGTTTAACCTGGGCACCTGGTGGTCAGTCACGTCAGCTCAAAATTAACTATCCCAGCTGAGAGAACAGATTCAAAGCCTGCTCTGGAGAGAAGAGCCTAGGGTCCCCACGTGGAAGGGGTGTTGCTAGGCCTTTCCCACCTCCAGGGCTGTGAAGTCCCCATGGGAACACATGCTGGAAGAGCCCCAGGCCTCCCAGGAGAAATAGAATGTGAACCTTAAATGTAACTGAATTATCTAATAGCCATGTTAAAAAAAAAAAAAAAAAACTAAAAAGGAACAAAAGAAATGCATTTTCATGATATATCCAAATTAATAGCATTTCAACATGTAATTGATATAGAAATCATTAAGGAGATAGATAGTTCACAATTTCTTTTCATACTAAGTTTCTGAAATCAGACGTGTATTTTTTTGTACTCACAGCGCATCTCACTTAGGACCGGCCATTTCAAATGCCGAAAAGGCACGTGTGGCTCGTGATTACCACGTTGGACCACACAGATCTGGACAGAGGCATCATCATGCCTCATTGTAATACTACATTTTCTGCTCTGTATTTGGTGCCTTGACATCCTGGGGCTGCGGGGACCCTGACGAGACTGCCCTTTCCAGGACTGGCCAATTCCTAGAGATAAAGGCCAGGCTGCAGTGCTCCTTTCATAAGCAAACCACCCCCTGCAGAGCTCACCCCCACCACCTCCTCCACTGGCCTCTCACGCTCAGGACTGCCATCCCCTGCCCTCATCCTCCCAGATCATCCCCTGCCCTCGTCCTCCCAGATCAGGTGCCAGAAAGCCAGAGAGAGACCCTGTGCCCCAGAGCCCCTTGAAATGATTAAAACCAGCCAATGCTAAGCTTGTTCACCCAGCCTTGCCTCTTCCTTCCCACAGAAACCACGATAAAGGTTCCTGCCCACGTTTCCCCCCTTCCCCATTCTCCTTCTGCCTCCTGACCCAGCCCAGTGCATCCCATCACCTGCCCCCTCCTCTCGGAAACTGTAACTGTCTTTTCAATGACATTCGTCTTCTGCTCTGTTGGTCTCGCTGTACCTGAATAATAGCAAAACCTACATTTTAAAACACCCGTTGCCTCACGTGACAGACAAGCAAACTGAGGCCTCTTGCCAAAGGCAGACCAGCCAGTGGGGGAAGAGACTCAGCCATCCCATTGCTGAGTCCCTTTGATGTGGCCTCCTAAACATCCCTCCACCCCCCTGAAGCTGAGAGGGCTCCCGTAGGTGTGACCCTGAAGACCGGTCAAGCCCGCTTGGAAAGCAGCCACCCAGCCCACCGGTAGGGGAGAGGTCTCCCCTCCACCAAGTCCACCTCGTGCTTCCATGAACAGAAAGCCAGGTGGATATTAGACCAAAAGGAAAGTGCAATGCAGTCATGACAAGACAAATCCTTCAGGCCACACTTTCTAACCACAGTGCAGTAAAGCTAGAAAGAAAACATCCCAAGTATAGTCACTAGCAGGGCAAAACAAAAAGAGAAAAAGCCTCTAAATAAATCTCAGCCTAAAGAAGAAATCAAAACAGCAAAGCATAGGGACTTCCGTGGTGGTCCAGTGGGTAGAACTCCGAGCTCCCCATACAGTGGGCCCAGGTTCGATCCCTGGTCAGGGAACTGGATCCTGCATGCATGCCGCAACTAAGAGTCTGCATGCCGCAACTAAGAAGTCCACATGCCACAGCTAAAGATCCCGCATGCTGCAACGAAGATCCTACATGCTGCAACTAAGACCCAGCACAGCCAAAATTAACAAATAAATAATAAAATATTTAAAAAACCCAGCAAGCATAGGCTTTTTGAAAATAGTCACGAGAACAATTTCTAATATCCCCAGAACAATCACATAGCTTTTGGTGGATTTCCTAGAAAACCAGAGAGATTGGGTGAGAATGGACAAAGCATTCAACTCAGGAACCTCAGGAAAAGAAAAATCCAAAACAAATAGAAGAAGGAACAAGGCTAATTAGTGGTGATAAGGGAAGAAATTAACAAGACAGAAAATAGTCAATAACTTAGTCAATAAAATGAAAAACTGATCTGTTAAAAGACCAACAAAGTAGGCAAATTTAATTAAAATAAATAGAAGAAACATTTCTTAAAATAACAGAAATATGAAAGGTGACATAAGCACACATATGAAAAAGATTAAAAATTAAAGACTTCCATTTCTGACCAAAATGGAATAAGAGGAGCTGACTTTATCCTCCCCCTTCCCCTAAACAATAAAAAAGGGCCAAATTCAAGACGCTGGACAGCAGGCAACAGATAACAGTGGCCCTCGAGAGATGAGACACATATTGGGGGAGGGGCTGCGGCGGCCCTGATGCTGCCCTGGAAGGGCATCCAGGCTGAGATGCAGAAGAGGTACCAGGCAGAGCCCAGTGGAGTTTGGTTGAGGAGACAGAGCACAGAGCCCTAGAAGGCTGAAGCAGCTGGAGGGCTCATGCCAGAGACCCAGAGAGGAGAGGGTTCCCCAGAGGTCTGCAGAAAGCCCCCCTCAAGACAGCAGAGAACTGCCCAGAGCACACAGGTGAGGAAACTACCAGAGGTGGGGCAAGAATTGCCCTAAAAGAGTAGAGAGTGGTGCTCTCTCTCAGGTTGGAATAAGGCTTCTCTGTCAGCCAGGGTGGGAAACCTAGTACCTCATGGGGCATGCAGTAGGGTTCACAGTAGTCTCTTGCCTTACCAGTGGGGACAATTTTCCCTAAACTGAGCACAGCCCCAGTCCTGGCTGACCCGGAAGACTCAAATTGTTTCCAAGTACCTCAACTCTGTCTCAGTACAAAGCTAGAAAATAGGAAAACAAAAATACCTAGCAAAGAAAAAGATAAAAGTTACAATGTCTAATATCTGATCACAAATGCCAAGCATGAAAAAAATCAGGAAAATATGACACATAATGAAGAGATAGATAAATAAATCAATACCCAGAACTGATAAAGATATTAACAAGGGCAAGGAAATGAACAGACCAGGATATTAAAACAGTCTAATTATGACTGTATTTCATAAGCTGAAAAGTTGAGATATGAAAAAAGACCCAAATTGAACTTCTACAATGTCTGAGATGAAAGATGCACTGCACTGGATTAACAGCACATTACATATTACAAAAGAAAAAATTAATGAACCTGAAGACGTAGGAATATATGATATCTAAAATTAAGCGTAAAGAGAAAAGAGATTTGTTTACAACTATAAAGGGCACCAGAGAGCACTGGACAACTCCAAGGGGTCTAACACACAAGTAATTGAAGTCCCTGAATAAACAGACGTAAAGGAGGGGACAGAAAGATGGCTAAAACTTCTCCAAATTTCATGAAAATGACAAACCCACAAATCCAAGAAGCCCAACTAACCCTAAAAACAAGGAACATAAAGAAAACAACACTAAGACACAACTTAATCAATGGTTCAAAATTATAGTGAAGAAAAAATAAAATTTAAGCAGCCAGAGGAAAAAGACACATTACATATGTACAGAGGAATAAGGTATGTACAAAGGTATTAAAATAAGGACAATACAGATTTCTCATCAGTAACAATGCAAGGAAAAGACAGTGAAGCATAACTTTTAAAGTGCTGAGAGAAAAAAATCTGTCAACCTAGGATTCTATACCCAGTGAAAGTACCTTGCAAAAGCTAAGAGATATAGGGCTTCCCTGGTGGCGCAGTGGTTGAGAGTCTGCCTGCCGCTGCGGGGGACACGGGTTCGTGCCCTGGTCCGGGAGGATCCCACATGCCATGCAGCGGCCGGGCCCGTGAGCCATGGCTGCTGAGCCTATGCGTCCGGAGCCTGTGCTCTGCAACGGGAGAGGCCACAACAGTGAGAGGCCCGCGTACCGCAAAAAAAAAAAAAAAAAAGCTAAGAGATATAAAGATTTTTTTTCAGGCATTCAGAATCTGAAAGAATTCATCACCAGCAGACCTGCACTACAAAAATATTAAAGAAGGTCTTTCAGGAAGAAGGAAAATTATACGAGAGGGAATTATAGATGTACAAAAAAGAATGAAGAGGACGAGAAATGGTAACTGTATGAGTAAATATATTTAAATTGTTGTTGTTGCTTAAATATTTTAAAAAGATAAGCCATTGTTTAAACAAAAATAATAACAACTTAGTGTGGGGTTGTGAGCATGTGTAGAAGTAAATTGCATGACAATAGTACAAAGGCCAGGAGGGAGGAATGAAAGTAACTTTTGTAAAGTTCTTATTCTACGTGTGAAGTTGTGTAATATCACTTGAAGGTAGACTATAAATTTAAGATGTGAACTACAAACCCCAAAGCAACTACCAAAATAAGAAAACTAAGGGCTATAGTTAATAAGCCGATTAGGGAACTAATGGGGTCATTAAAGATTACAATATTTAATTAACTGTTTAAATCCAGAAAAAAAAAATAAAAAGGAGCAAAGAGAAGATGGGTAAATAGGAAACAAAGAGTAAGATGACAGACCTAACCAAATCAATAATCGCATTAAATGTAAATGGTCTAAATACACCAAGTAAAAGGCAGATACTGTCATACTGGACAAAAAAGCAAGATCTAACTCTATGCTGCCTTTTAGAAACACACGTCAAATATAAAGACACAAATATGTTAAAAGTAAGACAATACTCTGACAGGCAGTAGCTAAGGAAGCCCCGATCATCCTGGTAGTCACATCCAAGGCTGAGTCTAAGGTGAGATGAGTGAGGCACTTGCCTCAGTCAGTAAATTTAAGAATGCACCCTCTCCGATAAACTCATCAATCAAGATAAATAATATCTTAATGCAGTATTTTTAAAATACAAATTTATGTAAAAATATTCCATGAAAACCAAAATATAAGTTTCAAATACAGGATTAATAATGGTACCATGCCATGCCAAGCCCTACTGGAGTCTGAGGCAAAGGGAAAAAATTAGTCCTGTCGGAATCCTTGACCCAGAGGCACCCAGCTAAATCACCAGTTTTCTGGCCCACAGAAAACTGTAAGATAAAATATTTTTTATTGTTTTAAGCCACTAAGTTTTGGGGTGTTTGTTATGGAACAATAAACAATTAGTACAGATTTCAAAAGCTATTCTGTGTCAAAATGAATCAAAAGAAACCTAGAGTCACATACATTAAGAAAAAAGAAAGATCTCAAAAAATAAAATTCTAACATTACACCTCAAGGAACTAGAAAAAGAAAAACTAAGCCCAAAGTTAGCAAAAGGAATGGAATAGTAAAGATTAGAGCAGAAATAAATGAAATAGAGAATAGGAAAACAGTAGAAAAGATTAACAAAACTAAGCGTTTGTTCTTTGAAAACATAAAGAAATTGACAAAACTTTAGCTAGATTAACAAAGAAAAAAGAGAAAGAATTCAAATAAATAAAATTATAAACGAAAGAGGAGACACTACAGCTAATACCACAGCAATACAAAGGATCATAAGAGACTACTATGAACAGTTATTCACCAACAAATTGGACAACCTAGAAGAAATGGATAAATTCCTAGAAACATTCAACCTACTGAGACTAAATCATGAAGAAATGGAAAATCTTAACAGACAAGTGAGTAAGGAGATTGAATCAAAAACCTCTCAACAGAGGACCAGATGGTTTCACTGATGGATTCTACTAAACTTTTAAAGAAAAATTAATGCCAATACTTCTCAAATTCTTCCAAAATTGAAGAGGAGAGAATACTCCCAAACTCATTTTACAAGATCAACATTACTCTGACACCAAAGCCAGATAAGAACACTACAAGAAAAGAAAACTACAGACCAATATCCCTGATGAATATACAGACAAAAATTCTCAACAAAATACTAGCAAACCAAATTCAACAGCACATTAAAAAGATTATACGCTATGATCAAGTGGGATTCATCCCTGGGATGCAAGGATGGCTCAACATACACAAATCAATCAATGTGATACACCATATTAATAGAATGAAAGATAAAAGTCATACGCTCATCTCAATAGATGCAGAAAAAGCACTTGACAAAATGCAAAATCTTTCCATGATAAAAACTCTTAACTAAGTAGGTATAGAAGGAACAAACCTCAAAATAATAGAGACCATATATGACAAGCCCATGGCTAACATCATAGTCAATGGTGAAAAGCTGAGAGCTTTTCCTCTAAGATCAGAAAAAAGACAAGTGTGCTCACTGTTGCCACTCCTATTCAACAAAGCACTGAAAGTCCTAGCCAGAGCAATCGGGCAAGAAAAAGAAATAAAGGACATCCAAATCAGAAAGGAAGAAGTAAAATTGTCTCTTTTTGAAGATGACATGATCTTATATATAGAAAATCCTAAAGATTCCACAAAAAAAAGAAAGAAAAAACCTATTACTACTAATCAACACATTCAGTAAAATTGAAGGATACAAAGTCAACAGACAAAAATCCGTATGTTTCTACACACAAATATCAAACTATCTGAAAAAGAAATGAAGCAAACAATCCCATTTACAATAGCATCAAAAACAAGAAAATACTTAGCAATAAGTTTAGCCAAAGACTTGTACAGTGAAAACTATAAGACATTAAAGAAAAAAATTAAATAAGACACAAATAAATGGAAAGCTATCCCATGTTCATGTATAGGAAAAATTAATATTGTGAAAATGTCTATACTACCCAAAGCCATCTATAGATTCTATGCAATCCCTATCAAAATTCTGATGACATTTTAACAGAAGTAGAAAAAAATCCTAAAATTCTTAGGGAACCACAAAAGATCCTGAATAGCCAAAGCAATCTTGAGAATGGAGGCACCACACTTCCTGGTTTCAAACTATACTACAAAGCTATAGTAATTAAAACAGTATGGTATTAGCATAAAAATGGGCACAATGACTAATGAAACAGAATCAAGAGCCCCAAATAAACTCACGTGTATATGTAATATTTAATAAAGGAGCCAAGAATGCTCAGTGGAGAAAAGATAATCTCTTCGATAAATGGTGTTGAGAAAACTGGACAGCCACATGGAAAAGAATGAAACTGGAACCCTACTTAATATCATTCACAAAAATTAACTCAAAATGGATTAAAGACTTATATGTAAGATTTGAAACCATAAAACTCCTAGAAGAAGACAAAGGTGGTAAGCTCCTTAATACTGGCCTTCAAAATGATTTTTTGGGAATTACCCCAAAATCATAAGCAACAAAAGGAAAAGTAAACAAGTGAGACCACATCAAACTAAATGGCTTCTGCACAGCAAAAGAAACAATCAACAAAATGAAAAGACAACCTACAGAATGGGAGAAAATATTTGCAAACCATATATCTGGTAAGGGGTTAACATACAAAAGATATAAAGAACTCATAAAACTCAATAGCAGAAAACCCCCAAACAATCCAATTAAAAAATGGGCCAAGGGCCTGCATAGACATCTTTCCGAGGAAGAGATACAGATGGCCAGCAGGTGTTGAAAAGATGCTAATCATCAGGGAAATGCAAATCAAAACCATAATGAGATATGACCCTACACATGTCAGAATGGCTATCATCAAAAAGACAAGAGATCGCGAATTCTGGTGAATATGTGGAAAAAAGGGAGCCCTTGTTCATTGTTGGTGGGATTGTAAATTGGTACAGCCACTGTGGAAAACAGTATGGAGGTTCCTCAAGAAATTAAAAATAGATTTACTATATGATCCAGCAATCCCATTTCTGGGTATATATATCTGAAGGAAATAAAGTCACTCTCTTGAAGAGATATCTGTACCCCCATGTTCATTGCAGCATTATTTACAGTAACCAAGACGTGGAAACTGCCTAAGTGTCTACCAGTGAATGAATGGATAAAGAAGATGTGGTATATTACTAGAATTAATGGAATATTATTCAGTCGTGAAAAAGAAGGAGATCCTGCCATTTGCAATGTAGATGGAACTTGAGGGCATTATATTAAGTGAAATAAGTCAGGCAGAGAAAGAGTAATACTGTATAATATTATTTATAAGAGGAATCTAAAGGAACCAAACTCATAAAAACAGAGTTGAATGGCTGTTGTCAGGGGCTGGGGGTTGGGGAAAATGGAAAGATGTTGGTTAGAGGAAACAGAATAAGTTCTGGGGAGCTAATGTACAGCATGATGACTGAACTTAACAAGACTGTACTATACACTTGAAAGCTGTTAAGAGAGTAGGTCTTAAAAGTTCTCACCACAAAAATGGTAAATATGTGAGTTGATGGATGAATTACCTAACCTGATCATGGTAATTATTTTGCAGCATGTAAGGATATCAAGTCATCATGGGCACCTAAACTTACCCAATGTTATATGTCAATTATATCTCAGTGAAGCTGGGGATAAAAGAAGAAAGAAAGCTGGAGTAGCTATTTTAATATCAGAAAAAGTATATTTCAGAGTAAAGAATATTACCAGGAATAAAGAAGTTCATTTCACAATAACTAAGGGGTCAGTTAAGAAGATAAGAATCCTAAATGTTAATGCATTAAGGAAAACCTGATTGATCCACAGGGGAAACAGATAAATCTGCTATTATAGTTGGAGACTTCAATACTCCTCCCTTCGTACCTGGTAGAACATATAGACAGAAAATCCAAAAAATATAGAAAAGGTAAATAACACTATCAACCAACTTGACCTAATTGACATTGATAGAAAATTCCACCCAATAACAGAAAAATATACATTCTATTAAAATGCACATGAAACAGTTACCAAATTAAACTATCTTATGGGCCATAAAACAAGTCTTGAAAAACATAAAAGGATTCAAGTTATACAAAGTATACTTGTTAACCATAATAGAATTAAATTGCACTAATAATTAGACTAATAATATATCTTATTATATCTGGAAAATCTCCACACACTTGGAAGTAAAAAATAGATCTAAACAGTCTATGATTCAAAAATAAATCAAAAGAGAAATTAGACACTACTTCGAACTGAATAAAAGTATAAACATAATACTTCAAAATTTGTGGAATGCAGTACTTAGAGGAAAATTTTAAATGCCAACATGTATTAAAGCTGAATAAAGGCCTCAAATCCCTGACTTCAGCTTCCTTAATTAATTAGAAAAAGAAGAGCAAAGTTAGCACAACATAAGTAAAACAAATGTAAAAAAACAGAAAACAATAGAGAAATCAGTGAAATCAAAAGCTGGCTCTTTGTAAAATTCACTGAAATCAATAGAGGCCAAAATGACCAAGAAAAAAAGAGAAGACGCTAGTTACCAATGTCAGGAGTGAACTGACATCAGTACAGATTCTATAGGTATTTTAAAAATAATAGAGAATGTTATGAACTTTATGCTAACAAACTCATCAGTGTAGGTGAAATAGACAAACTCCTTAAAAGACACAAACTACCAAAACTCATTCAAGAAGAAATAACCAAAATAGCCTCATATCTATTTAGTAAATTAACTTCGTAGTAAAAAACAAACATCAAAAAAACTTCGTATTTTTTTCCTCCAGGCCTAGATAGAATAACTGGTGAATTTTTTCAAATATTTAAGGAAGAAATAAAACCAATTCTACCTAAACTCATCAAGAATAATTAAAAAGGATGAAATACTTCCCAACTCATTCTATGAGATCAGCATTATACTGATACCAAAGCCAGACAAACACAACACAAGGGAAGAAAACTACAGATATTCCTCAGGAACATACAGGCAAAAATTCTAAAGAAAAGCTTAAGCAAATCAAATCCAACAATACAAGTGGGGTTTATTGTAGAAATGCAAGTTCGTTCAACCTTTTAAAAAATCAACTCAATTAATTGACCATATTAAGTTTAAAAATAAAAGTCATATCATTATTTCGATAGATGCAGAAAAAGCATTTGACAAAATCCAATAGCCATTCATAATTTTAAAAATCCCAGGAAACTAGGAATCAAAGGAAACTTTCTCAGCCTAATAAAGGGCCTCAAACTTAATGGTGGAAAACTGGCTGATTTCTCTGTAAGATCAGGAACAAGACAAGGGTGTCTCTTTTCAAGACGTCTAGCTAACATTGCTCTGGAAGTTTTAGCCAGTGCAATATGGCAAGAAAAAGAAACCAAAGGCACTCAGATTGGAAAATAAGAGCAAAATGTTCTTATTCATAGAAAACATGATCTACGAAGGAAATCTGACCAAATCTGCAAAAACATTACTCTAATTAAAGTGAGTTAGCGAGGTTGCAAAACACAAGACCGATACAGAAACTCAGTTGTATTTCTATGCACCAGCAAAAAACAACTGGAAAAAGAGGTTTAAATTGCCCTTTATAATAACATCAGAAATATTAAATACTTAGGTATAAATATGGCAAAAGATGTGCAAAACCTGTACACTGAAAACTACAGAACGTTGGTGAGAGAAACTAAAGACCTAATAGATGGAGCGATACACTATGTTCATGCATTGGAAGACCCAATAGTAAGATACTAATTTTCCCAAAGCTGATCTAAGATTCAACGCAATCTCAATCAAAATCCCAGAAGATTTTTTTGTAGAAATTGACAAACTGACTTTTAAAATCCAGGTGTTCTTTATGACTCATATAAATTTATTTCATGCCTCAATTGATATATTATTTTATCTGTGAACGTTTGGAAGTTATCAGGTTAGGATGGAACATATCATAATTTTTACCATTAAATTAACGAAAAATTTTTTCATTTAACGGCTTTTCACATCCCAGAAGAGCTCTCACAAACAAATTAATAGTTTTAAGCATGGAATCAATGTATACAAGAGTCTGTCTCCAAGCTCTCTACTCCCTATCTTTGGTCTAACTTTGTCCTGGTGACAATCCCATGCGGTTTGGGGTTTCGTATTAGGCTCCATCAGGTGCCTTAATATCAGACAGGGCAAGCCCCTCTTTCTTGTCCTTTTTATTCAAAGCTGATCTGCCTACTCATGGACTTGTATACTTCGATATCAGCATTAGGGTAAGTGACTTGGGCATTTCAGACCCCTAGCTGAGATGAGAATTGGGGTGGCACTGGATATCTGGGTTAATTTTGGGAGGTTTGACATCTTTGTCATATTAAGGCATTCCTACACGAAAAGTCTGTCTGTGCACTCCCAATGACCTCCACCAGCGTCCTTATTTGAGTCTAGAATGTATCACAGGGAGGCCTGGCATATTTCTGCTCCACAAACTCCTGGATGCTCTCAGTTTTGTTACGGTTATGGGTGGTGTCTTGTATGTTGTATTTTCTCGTTGGTGATTGCAGGGATGGAGAGAAGATACTCGGTCTCTCCCACTTTCATATCTCTTACAGATCTCCCAGGATTTATTTATCTACTGTTTGAGAACTTTGTTGGCAAAGTGGATGTTACTGTGGCAAATATTGTAAATATTCCAAAGCTTAGTGCCTCTGAAAGTGTTTTTATTCTGCCTTCACATTTAAATAATAATGATACCCTGGAAAGTCCACTGTGCAAAGTTATTCATCCTCTGTGCTTTCTGAATGTAACTTTTTCTCCTTGTATGCAGCGCTGCCCTTGAGAAGAATGATGTGACTCTCATCCTTTCAGGCAGTCTGTGGGTTACTCTGGAACATTCTAGAACTTTGGTCTTTGTAAGTGGCACGATGACGGGTCCGGTTTCGTCCTTTTCTGTCCTGTTTGGCCCCTGAGCAATTTTTCTCATGTTTCTTTCCTTCTGAGGTACTTAATTTGGTTACTTTTTCAAATATTTCCTCCTGTTTCTCTTTCCCTCTGTGACTCCTCTCATCCAATCAACGTACGTACACTGTTCTCCCTACACGCTCAGCGTCCCCTTTCTGTTTTCTATCCCATTATTCTTCCTGAACCGTTCTGAGTTCCTCCACCTGCCATTCCATTTCACAGCATCATAGTAAATGATTTATGTAGGCGCAAACCACCAAATGATGCTGAAACAGTGAGTAAGTTTGAGGAGCACCAGGATATTTACACAGTTTCAAGGTTCCTCCCCACAAAATATAAATGACAGAGGGCAAAATATTAACCTTACCCTGTAACTGCAAACCTGCCGCTACGACGCCAAGCAAATGTTCAAAGTTAACATCTCCAGGTTGTCTCTCTTGGCCACGATGGAGCAACCAGGACCACATTGACCTACTGTCAGCGCCCAGAAAACAGGACACAACACGTGACACAGTGGTGTTCAAACACAGACAACAGGGAGTGAAGCATCCGTGAAAGAAGGGAAACAACCCAGGGGAACCCCGTGACTCTCCAGCTGAGCCCAAGGTCTCATGAACTTGGGGGAGCAGAGATCAGAGTTCAGGGAGGCTGAGGCAGATCCGTGGAGGGAGGGAAGGAGAGAGACAGAGAGAGACACATCGCAGACACACACGCACACGCACACACTGGAGCACCACGGCCTTTGGTGTTCCCGGCAGATCCGTCCCTCCCTCCAGGTCCTAGGGATTGATTCTGGGTGTCCCCATCTAGCGGCCAATTCTGACGCTGCGACGGTCATTCCACCTCTCCCTGGAAAGGAGAGTGGATGGGGCGGGCAGGACCGGTGAGTCCAGCTGACAGATGTTGCAGTCAGATGAGCAAGGTCGTAGGCTGACGGCCATGAAGGAGAGAAGCACAGTTGTATGAAATATTCTGGACGCTCTGCGAAGAAGCCAGACACAAAAGGACACGTCCTGTACGATTCATCAGATATGTCGGATGTCACATGAGAGGACCAAATCCCAGGAAGTCCCTGGAGGAGTCACACCCATAGACGGAAGGTGGGACAGTGGGGACCCGGGGCTGGGGGAGGGTGAGGGGCGTGAGTGTTTCATGCGGACAGAGCTTCAGTTTGGGAAGATGAGAAAGTTCTGGAGGCGGACGGTGGTGATGGTTGCACGACAATGTGAGTGCACTTAATGCCTCTGAACTGTGCACTTAGGGTTATGACGGTAAGTTTTATGTTGCGTGTGTGGTACCACAATCTTAAAAAGGAAGAAGGCCTGGCACGTGGCTCTCATGGACGGGGGGAGGGGGAGTCACAGCTGATTCAGGGTTTCTGCCTGGGGTGGGGCAGAAGGCTGGCCACAGGGGTGGGGGGAGGACTCAGGGGAAGGCGCGGGCTCCCTCTTGGACACGTGGAGTTTGGGATGTCTGAGAAGTATCCACACAGAAACGGGAGGTGGGCTGTTGAAATGTCAGCGTGGGACACAAAGCGGGGGGGGTGGCTGGAGAGTCCCCTGCGTTCAGAGCCATTTAATCCCCAGGAACTGATGATGCCACCCAGGGAGCCAGAGGGAGAAGAGAAAGGGGTGCAGACCCAAGGAACCCCAGGATTTCAGCCAGTGGGAGAGTGGAGGGGTCAGCAGGAGACTGAGAAGGGGCACTGACTTCAGTGCGAGAGACAAGGACTCTGCAGGGTCCGCAGCGCCACGGGCTGCCCTGCCCTAAGAGGACACCAGGGAGGACGGAGCCGTGTCTCTGGGTTTGGGAGCTCAGAGGTCACTGGGGCGGGGGGGCAGCAGCCCGACGGCGGGCTCCCAACTGCATCCTCGCATCAACAGGACCCCGGGACTGATCTGGAATCTGGGTGTGACCCCCTACGACCGTGGTGTGGTTAATCAGAGCCCGAGCAGCCCTTGCCTCTGCCGCGAGCTGGGGCTGCCGTCGGGGGGCTGGGCAGCCTGGCCTGGAGCTGAGGGAGGGGACCAACCGGGCCAGAGGGCACGATGGCTCCCTGAGCAAATCTCTGAGCATACGGAGAAAACGATCACACATCCCCTCTCACCTTCCACAGCTCGCACGGGTCACATGACCCAGACCAACCTGGAACCCAGCAGGGAGGGCAGCCCTGGGAAATTCACTTCCAGTTCAGCTAAGGTGACACCCTGCCAGTCCACCGTGGTGCCCCTCCCCTTGGCATCCCCAGGCAACCCTTCTCTTACAAACTCAGTGTTCCTGAGATGTAACTCACACACCATGAAATTCACTCTTTTAGTTACCAGTCCATGGCTGTCAGCATCTTTGCAGGGTCCTGCAACTACCAGCACCACCTACATACGGCTAGAACTTTGTCACCCCCCCAAAAGGAAACCCTGTCCCTACCAGCAGTCACTCCCCAACCCCCTCCCAGCCCGTGCAGCCAAGACTCCACTTTCTGTTTCTGGATTTTTCATACAAATGAAGGCGTACAAAACCCCATGCACCTTTTTTGATTGTTCTTAACTTCCAAATAAAGAAAAAGTAAAATCTTGCTTCTGCCTATCGAGGGGTGACTATATGTGTACAACCAAAAGCATGCTCCCCTCCCCCCCAGGGAGAGGAGGTCCCTTTATCCACCCTGGGGTGGTGTCTTCTCCTCTTCCAGCCAAGTCACATTCCCACCCTGACATCCCAGGATCCACCTGCTGGGGCAGATGACGGGCCATAAACCGAGGTCACATCCCCCAAGCTCTGTGGCTGGCCACGCGGCTGCAGCTGGCCGCTACAGCCACCGTCCCCCATGGCCCCCTCCCCATCCCCTTTGCCTCCACAGGCACCTTGGACAGTGGCTCCTTGCCTCGTGGGCCAGTTCAGGCCTCTTTCCTGAGGGGTCTGGGCCAATGGCTGTAACCCTCCATTGATTCCCATCACGGGACCAGAATCTCATTCTGCAAGGGACTGTGGGCTTTCCAGACGGGTTCTGCCTCATCCCCACCGTGGAGTAACCACTGGTTCCCACCTGAAGGGACAGGTCACTCCAGCCGTACGGTCACCCCTCTTTGCCTGTCGATCATCTGGCACGAGGACCCCAAGGTGGCCGGGTTTAATGGACTCCTCGTGTGTCCCTGGTGGGAACCCTCCTCCCTCGGGAACTCGAGTGTCTAGACCAAGAAGAGCTAGAATTGTGGGCAAAGACTGCACTGGGGGCGTGTCATCACGGTAAGAGAGGTCATTGCCGTCTCTCCCTCGAGAGTCCCAGAACCACACGGTGTTGCCGCTCAGCAGGTGCCATCGCGCCGTCCCGTCAGGCCAGCTGCCTCAGGGTGACAGGGCCCACTGCCCCCAGCCCCCCACCGGCTGGGAAATGGGCTCCTTCGCTGGAAGAAACATTCCGGGAGACCCATGATGGTGGGTCAGGCATCCCACTGGGCACAGGTCGGGTGTCAGCAGACGTGTGTGGACAGGAGAGAGGATCTATACTCAGAGCATCTCTTCTAGGGAAGCCAAGCGGTGCCCCTCCCGAAGTGGAAGCAGCCTGCCTCACCCTCGCCCCCGGGATGCTGGTGCGGCCCTTGGACCATGTTTGGCTCTCAGTGTCAGTCTCTCATCCCCAGCTCGCGGACGGCCCTGGGGAGTGGAGTCTGTGTGCTGAGCCCACCCATCACCTCCATCGCCGTGGCCACAGCGAGCCTTTTGGGCAGTGATGGAGATGGGGGCGGAGGCTGGCTGAGGTCCACAGAAGGGCCGGCGGTCTGCCTGGTAAGTGAGAGTCTCCCCGGCCGCGGGGGCAGCTCAGCGTTCACACAGGCCCCAAACGCCTCCACGCTCTGTGCCCTGTGGGGAAGTCTAACCACACCCCTCTTTCCCAGACCTCCTGCCGCCAGTTTTCTAATCGTGCCCCTTCTGAGTCCCTGACCATCTAGCTAAACTGTTAGCAGCTATGATCGGTGTAGACCTGTAACTCCGACCTATCCTTCCCGGCAAAATCAAACGAGGAGGTGCTGTTGGAATTCCTGGCCCAGCGGGTGCACTTCCCCTCACCCCTGTCCTCAGCGGGGTTGGAGCTCCGGGCCTTCCACCTTCAGGTGATGCCCCTACATGGCTCGGAACCACGGGAAAGCCAGGCCCAGGCTTTTCCTTCCTCGATCACCGGGTCACAGGGAAGATCCCATGAAGGCAGAGGCGACACAACGTGGGGGGGGGCACAACAGGCTTTCCCGCCACTTCTTCACGTGGCCTACTTGTGCCCTCAGAACCTGCTCTGAGCCGTTACTGTAAGCACCCCTTCTCTGACGGTGGAATACAACTGTGCATGCCCAACTTCACGGCGTAGAAGCGTGGAAGCCCAGCTGCATGGTCTGGTCTGGTCTCCTTGGTGGGTCAGATGACACCCATTCCTGATGGACAATTCAGGTCTCATGGTAGCTTGGTGGCCCGTGGTCACACGTTCAGTCTCCACTGAGGCCCAGAAGCAAAAGCCAGGATCTGTTTCTCCAAAGGAGAGTTATATCCTCAGAGGATGGTGGGGCTTTGCTCCAATCCTAAGGGCGCTGGGCTGTGATCTACCTACAGGAGCTGCTGATGGCTCCAAAGAGCGTCCTCATCTGCCACAGACCCCTCAAGCTCCCTGGATCTGCTGGTTATACGTATAAGGCCCTCGGGTACCTTGGCTGGCACAGCAGCCTGGACCTGCTGCGGAGGCTTCTCTCGCTCTGAGCCACGCTCAACACAGACAGCTTTCCGGGGCATTCGATGAACGGGTCTCATGTCTGCGCGGCCTCCAGAGCCCGAAGAGGTCCACGGGGCATCACGCGTCCTCTTAAGCCGTAGGAAGGGCCGGATGTGGATCTCGACACGCCCCAGACACGCCCCCGACCACGGGACCCCTCGAGCGGCACCAAGGTAGCAGGCGCCCAGTTCTGTGGGATTGGTTTCCCATCTCCGCCACGGCCTGTGGTAACACGGTGTCTGAATGATCGCCACTTCCTGCTCACCGGGCCCAACCCGCACGATGTCCTCAAGGCAACGGACCAGCATGATGTCCTGTGGACGGGAAAGCTGGCCGAGAACACCAGAGCTCACACGGTTGACCAGACATAAGACAACTGGGAAGAGAAACCTCCCCACCCGCCCAGGGCTCAGGAGACGCTGCCCAGGGCGGACATGTCTGGGCGGCGGGGACAATGTCAGAACCAGGGCGAAGGGCAGAGAGGAAGCCAGAGACTGAATTCAGGGTCTCCCCCTGGCCCTGAGCCCCACCTGAGGAGGGTGACCCAGCCGGCAGAGCCCCACACGAAGGGCTGCGGTGTGGTGATGCGCCCACTGGCGGCCCAGGCGCTCCTCCCTGGCTGCGAGGGGCCGTGTCACCACCCCTGTGAGGCCTGCAGGGTCTCCTCTGATGGAAGAGAAGGGGGAACCTGTCCCTGGCCTCCCTCTGGGTGGCTGTTAGGAAGCAGGGTGGAGGCTGCCACCTCCTAGCCCAGGAGAAGTAGCCTCGCTGTAGGAGGCTACAGTGCCAACACCCCCTCCCGGATCCCCAGAGGTCACTGCCCAGGTAAACTGAGGTGGCCGGCAGAGAGCAGGCTGGAGCAAGGGAGCAAGGGAAGAATGAATGAAGGGTGGATGGGGGAAGGAGCAGGTGGGCAGGAGATCAGGGGGCAGGTGAGCAGGGGGCAGGTGGGCAGGAGAGCAGGGGGACACGTGGGCAGGAGAGCAGGGGGACACGTGGGCAGGTGAGCAGGGGCACAGGTGGGCAGGAGAGCAGGGGGCAGGTGGATAGGTAGGCAGGTGAGCAGGGGAATAGGTGGGCAGGTGAGCAGGGGGACATGTGGGCAGGTGGGCAGGAGAGCAGGGGGCAGGTGGGTAGGTGGGCAGGTGAGCAGGGGGACAGGAGGGCAGGTGGTAGGTCGGCAGGGGGGCAAGTGAGCAGGGGGATGTGTGGGTAGGTGAGCAGGTGGTAGGTGAGCAGGTGGGTAGATGAGCAGAGGGACAGGTGGGCAGGAGAGCAGGGGGCAGGTGGGTAGGTGGGCAGGTGAGCAGGGGGACAGGTGGGCAGGTGGGCAGGTGAGCAGGGGGCAGGTGGGCAGGTGAGCAGGGGGACAGGTGGGTAGGTGGGCAGGAGAGCAGGGGGACAGGTGGGTAGGTGGGCAGGAGAGCAGGGGGACACATGGGCAGGTGAGCAGGGGCACAGGTGGGCAGGAGAGCAGGGGGCAGGTGGGCACGTGAGCAGGGGGATAGGTGGGCAGGTGGACAGGAGAGCAGGGGGATAGGTGGGTAGGTGGGCAGGTGAGCAGAGGGGCAGGTGGGCAGGAGAGCAGGGGGCAGGTGGGTAGGTGGGCAGGTGAGCAGGGGGACAGGAGGGCAGGAGAGCAGGGGGCCAGGAGGGCAAATGGTAGGTGGGCAGGGGGGCAAGTGAGCAGGGGGACGTGTGGGTAGGTGAGCAGGTGGGTAGGTGAGCAGGGGGCAGGTGGGCAGGAGAGCAGGGGAACAGGTGGGTAGGTGGGCAGGTGAGCAGGGGGCAGGTGGGCAGGAGAGCAGGGGTACAGGTGGGCAGGCGGGCAAGTGAGCAGGGGGCCAGGAGGGCAGGTGGTAGGTCGGCAGGGGGGCAAGTGAGCAGGGGGACGTGTGGGTAGGTGAGCAGGTGGTAGGTGGGCAGGTGGGCAGGGGGCCAGGTGACATCACTGAGTAAGTGAACATCTTGGAGACAAGCAGTTAATGGAGTGGAGCTCGGGCCAGCCTGGGGCCAAGAGTTGACGATCCAGTGAGTGGACGGGCAGAGGCGACACCATACTGCCTGCGCCCCTCTGTGCCGTGACACTGGGGTGGCAGTCAAAGCCATGTTTTTAAATAAAACTCATCTGAGAACAGTTTGGGATTTACAGAAGAGAGCTGCAAAGATAGTACAGCGAGTTCGCCTATACGACCCCACCTGCAGCGTCCCCAATACCAACGTCTGACGTGAGTGTGGACATTTGTCACAATGATTCAGTTCACATGGCTCCATTATTATTGACTGAAGCTCATCCTTTATTCCGGTTTCTTTCGTCTGTACCCGCTTCGCTTTTTCTCTTCTGGGACCCCATCCGGGATTGCACACACGTCTGGTCATCACATCTCCTCCAGCTCCTCTGGGCTGTGGCAGTTTTGATGACCCTGACAGTGCGAAGGAGGACTCCCGGGTGTGTAGCAGGACGGCCCTCTGTTGGGGTTTGTCTGGTGTTTGTGTCATGATTGGACTAGCGCTGTGGGTTTGGGCAGCAAGACCACAGGGGTGAAGGGCCCACCCGTCCCATCCCATCAGGGCACACGCCCTCAACACGGCTTACCTCTGCGATGCTGTCTGCGCTCACCTGGCTGAGGTGTGCTTGTCAGAACCGGAATGGGGACCAGGAGGAGGTGCAGCCACACCTGACAGCTGGGAGTGAGGGTCCCATCCCTGGCAGCGGAGGATCCACACACATTATGTGGAATTCTTCTGCACGGACGGTTTCTCTTCTGCCCCAGCGGTTTATTCAGTCCTTTATTTGGACCAGCGTGGATTCACGGGTGTTTGCTTAATATCGCGGGTTGTCATCCAATACGTTATTTGCTCTGTTGCTCAAACCATCCCAGCTTTGGCCACTGGGAGCTCTGTCAGCTGGTTTCCCTGACAAAACAGTTTTCTATTGACCAAGTAATTATTAAATGAGGGCGGAGAAGGGGGAGAAAAAGGAGGTCACTGGCCAGCAACGAACACGACACAAACACACGTGGGTGCACACAAATGCACAGGCACACATGTGCACACACGTCTTCCGTGGACACAGAGAAAGGAGGCAGCCTAGGCCTGGCCCTCAGCGCAGGGTCCGTGCGGGGTGGGGGTCTGTCCCCTGGCCCAGCTCCTCCGGATGGAAGCTGCTGCTTCAGGCCCCCTTTGGACAGCTCTGCCCTCACGAGGGGGTGGCCACCCCAGGTGCCAGAGGGAATGGGCGAGTGGCTGAGGGTCAGGCAGCCGGGCAGGGCCAGCGGCTTCCCCTGCAGATGCCACTCCTCTCGCAGACAGGCTGTCGAAGTGGGAAGGTGAGGTTCAGCCACGGAAAGGGGTTCCCTGGGGCAAGTGTGGATGGTGCCCGACATAGGCGAGGCTCCCTGCCAAGCCGGTGGGCAAGGGGCAAGGGGCAAGGGGGCCACGGTCGGGGGCTGCGGTCAGAAGCCTGGTCTTTAGGGGGTCTGACCCGGGTTCAGTCCCCACCAGGCCAGTCATCAAGGAAGCCTCATTTCCTGCCCACAGAGGGGTGTGGTGCCGCTTTGGGAAAACACAGCGAGGTCATCTGTGCCAGGTGCCTGGCGCAGGGTAGGGGCTCCACAGGGCAAGGTCAGGAAGCCAGGCCCAGGTCAGGAAGCCAGGCCCGGCCCTGCTCCAAAAGATTTGCCCCGAAGTCAGAGAAAGATAATGCCAGAAATGAGGCAGGCACAGTGACCTGGGGCTCATCTCTGCTGCAGGGAGGGTCCAGGTGGCCAGCTCCCCAGCCCACGGCCCCGCTGCCCCTGGATCCTGGACTTTCACTCTCGCTGCGCCCCCTTGGGCCACACCTGGGCTCCCCCGGAGCGACCCACGTGTGGTGACATCGGGGACGCAGGGCAGGGATTCCTGGGGGCCAGGGGGCACACGGGGGGCACTGGGATAGATGAGGGGTCCTGGCTGGCCCCTGCTCTGGGCAAGGAGGTGGCGGAGCTGACAGCCAGCCCAGAGCCCCATTCTGCTGGTTTCTAGAAGGCCAGCCACCACCACGCCCACGGCTATCTGGGGCACTCATCCTCCCCGGCTGAGGTCCCCCAGGGTCCAGAGGACCCACATTACGAGACACTGAATGGGGGCCACTCCAGCATGAGAGGTGAGCCGTGCACAGGTGGCCAGCCCTGGAGGACCACAGCAGGGGCCCTAGTGGTTCCAGCTGGCCCAGGCGGGACCCAGTGAGCGCCTTCACCACGTGTCCCCGCCGGGCCCACATTGGGCCCAGCGGCCCAGTTAGCACAGCCTCACGTTCATTTGGGTTTGCAGCCGTGCCCCATCCCCGGGTTCACGTGGTTTAGTTTGCTTACAGATGCGGGTTTTGACAAAGCCTCGGTGTGGGTACCGGTGAGGGCCCAGCACCCCCCAACCCCCCGCGCCCTCCAGGTGGCCCAGCCCTAAATTACTCATTTGTGCCGCTGAGGCATCAAAAATCAAGCTGCTTTTTCAAAACTTTTGATGTCACAGAACATTTCAAAAGATGTTTCGTAAGACAGTGCTTCAGTAAGGACGTCCGGATCAGACCTTCTCTCCCCAAGTCCCCCAGGCAGGACTTAACGGGAGGGCCAGCCTCTGCTCGCACACTCCAGAGACAGGAAGCTCTGTCGCCCCCGCGCATGTGCCCTCTCCCACCTGCCCACCTCCACCCAGGGTCCTCTGCAGCCACGCCAGCAGCACCTTTGGGAGAGGTCTTGTTTATCTGCAAGCATCCTGGGGTCTTGGGCCAGGGGCGGGGGCAGCAGGGGGGCAGAAGCTGGCCTCGCCACCCCTCGCCTTCCTGCCTGCCCTTCCTCTGGGGTCCCCGGAGGCTCAGCTCCTGGTGTGCTGGCAAACAGACAGACGGGCGACCAACGTAACCCAGCTCCTGGGCGGGCAGCTGTGGTCTGAGGCCCCCGCCCAGTTGGAAACCACAGTGGGAGGGGAGGGGAAGGAAGAGAAGGGCAGGGGAGAGCAGAGGAGAGGAGAGGAGAGCAGAGGAGACCTCCATGGGGCCTTGGAGTCGAGTCAGGGTGGCCAAATGCCAGATGCTTGTCACCAGCCTCTTTGTCTTGGTAACAGGCAGGCTGGGCAGGGGCAGGAGGCGGCGGGGCGTGGGGGGGGGGGGGTGCTGAGCCGTGTTCCCGGACCTCTGGAACTGCGGTCCCCGCCCCGACCACACCAGCCCTGCCGCCCCGGCGGACATGCACCTGGGGCTCTGGTGGCGGACTCCTGGCAGCAAAAGGATGCCCCGTGAGCAGTGCCTGTCCTGCTGCCGGGCGACATGGGCCCTAGAGAAGGCCTGAGGGCCTTGGTGGGCTGGTGAACTGGGCTCAGAGGGGCTTTCCCTGGGGGAGCGGGGCGGGGGCCGGCCTCCCGCTCTGGAAGGTGCTCTCGTGGCGGGGGGAGAGAGGCAGGCTGAGAAGGGCTGGGTGGGTCCGTTCCCTGCTCCGCAAATGAAATGATGCAAGGTTCCAGGCCCTTGGAGAAGATGGACAGCGGGTGTGCGTGTTGCAGGGGAGGGGGGATGTGAGTGTGAGTGTGTGTGCTGGGGTGTCTTGTGTGAGTGTGTCTGTGTGTCTGTGTGTGCGGGGCGGGTGTCTGTGTCGGGGAGTGTCTGGGGCAGAGGTCTCCCTGAGACCACCCCCAGAAACGCCCAGAGGCCCCGCAGCCGATCCTGTCTCCTGTGGGACCCGGAAGCTGGAGGGAGGCTGGCAGGGGGACGGGTCAGTGCCCAGCCCTGCCCCACACGCTGGGTCTACCCCACCCCCAGCTGCTGGGCCTCGCTATGGCCACCGCGGCAGTGCTCACGTACTTCGGGCCTCACTTTGCTGTCATCGGCCACGCATCCTCAGAGAGGACCCCCTATGAAGCTTTGCACCTCTGGGGTAAGTGAGGCTCTGGGCGGGGCAGCCACTATGGGGGAGGGGGCTTCAGGAGCAAAGGTGGCTGGGGAGGAGCCCCAGGCTGGCGTGAGGTCTCCCGAGTGGAGCCGGGCTGGGGCAGGCAGTGGGGTCAGAGGTAGAAAGGGCCACCTGGAAGTCCCAGCTCCACTGGGCAGAGCCTGGGGTCTGCCGAGGTCTCCCGCCCTGGGACCCCGGGGACAGCGTGGACGTGTCGGGTGGTATCTGGACCCTGCCCTCTGTGTCCAGGAAGGGGTGCTCACCCGTGATGAGGCCTTGAGCATCAGAGATGGCGTCCTGTCCCCCCTACCCTGCCCCCGGGGGGCTTGGCCTCCGGAGAGAGCACACTGGAGGCCAAGGAGGGCGGCTGTGGGGGAAGTCGAGGCTCAGGGGGTTGGGGCTGGTGGGCCCCACCCCAGGCCTTCTGGTGGCCGCAGGCCTCATGTTTTTACCCTGAGCCCTGAACCCCAGACTCCCTAGAGCAGGAAGCCTGGGGCCGGGTCTGGACTGATAAGATTACAGCCACCTTTCAGTAGGGCCTGGGGGCAGGGATGTGGGCTCTAAGATAGCCCCCGGGGATGGGGGGACAGGGGGGACAGGAAGCTAGGAGGGAGGGCGGGGCCGGCATGGAGGCAGATGGGTGGTGGGAGGTACACCCCTGCCTCACCAGACAAGGCCCATTCAGAGCTCCCCAAAGTTCAGCACCCCAAGTTGACTGGCAGGTTGGATTTCAGACCTTGGCTCTGCACATGGGACCCCTGCCCTGGGCACGCTGACACCCGTCTCTCTCCACTCTCAGCCTTCTCCACAGGAATCGCCCTGGCCGCGCTCCTGACCCTGGGGGCCGTGCTGAGTGCCGCAGCCACTGTGAGGGAGGCCGGGGGCCTCATGGCTGCGGTGAGTTCTCTGCGTCCCCAGCTCCCCCAGACGGGATCTGGCGGGGCTGTGAGCCCACGGAGCCTGCCTCTCCCCTGTGTCCCGACAGAAACTGAGGCTCCAGGGATGTGGGCCAGCCAGGACCCCTCCACCCGGGACCGCCAGGGCCCCTCCACCCGGTACAGTCAGGGCCCCTCCACCCGGGACCGCCAAGCCCCCTCCACCCGGGACCACCAGGGCCCCTCCACCCGGGACCGCCAGGGCCCCTCCACCCATGACAGCCAGGGCCCCTCCACCTGGGACCGCCAGGGCCCCTCCACCCGGAACAGCCAGGGCCCCTCCACCCGGAACAGCCAGGGCCCCTCCACCCGGAACAGCCAGGGCCCCTCCACCCGGGACCGCCAGGGCCTCTCCCCCGGGACAGTCAGGGCCCCTCCACCAGGTGCCTATCTCACCCCCATCATCCATTGGGGCCTTGAAAGGCAGAGCTGACCCTCCCAGGCCTGGGCACTCTTTCAAAGGCCCAGGGAGGGCCTGGTTCTGTGACACTGGAGTCGCTGCATACGTGGTTTGGGTGAATGCCATCCCCTTACCAGGAGGCCAGGCCCAGTCGATCACCTGTAGGCCAGGACTGGGCAGTGGCCCCGAGGCGGCCTGCAGTCGGGCTCCTCCTCTGCAGCCCCAGCTGTGGGGTCTCCCCACCCCTCGAGCTCCCACAAGCCACTGACCTCGCCCCACAGTGGTGGCCCTGTGTTGCCCCCGTACCTGTTCCTCCACATGGCCCTATCTTGGTCCACCGGCCTGTCCTGTCGCTCCACCTGCCAGCCCCGTCTCCCCAGGGACCACGGGCCTACCCGCTCTGGGCTCAAGCCCCTCCTCTCACCTGAACTGGGGCCTCAGCTCCTGGCTGCTGCCCTGTGCTGTCACCTGATGCACACCACCCCCCAGAGCCTTCTCGGGCTCCCCGAGGCGCGTGAGACCAAGTCCAGCCTCCCTGTGCCTCCACGGGTCCCTCCCGCTTTCCTACCCCCGGCCCTCTGCTCCGGCAAACCCACCCCTCCCCTGGGAGTGGTTTGTGGGGCTGACAACCCCTGGGAGCTCAGGCCGGGGCTATGTTTCCCCGGGTGGCCTCTGAGGCCGGCAACCCTGGGCTCCCTGAGGGCAGCCCTCTGGGTCCCCAGGGCTGGCGGGGCTCTCGGCCCAGCCTGTGTCAGCAAATGCTGGTTGAATGACTCCTGGGTTGTAAACATCTCCAAGGGCAGGGACAGAGTCACCTCCTGGAGCCGGGCCCCGGCCCTGGGTGTGCTTGGGGAGTAGAGGGGCATCCGGCAGCTTGAGCCCTAACCAGGACCCCGCAGGAGCGTGGGCAGGGCAGTGCTGCGTGGGCGCACTAAGACCCGGGCCTGTGCAGTCTGGCTGGGGTATGACGGGAGGGAAGGAGGCCCCAGTGGCAGCTGACCAGGCAGGTGCACTGTCCTCCCAAAGGGGAGCCCTGAGGCGTGGGGCTTGCCAGAAGGCCTCAGGGCTGGAGGTCAAGGCTGCTGGCGGGGCCAGACCCAGGGGTCCTGGCGAGGGCGGCCCGGAGAGGCCAGCGCCGAGGCTGCAGCGTCGGCCACCAGGCGGCGCCATGCTGCTGGGCTCAGAGCCGAGGCGGGAAGATGCCGAAGGCTCCTGTTCCCAAGGTTCCTGGCTCAACGGTTCTGGGCCCAGCCGGTCACCAGGGCCTTCCCCAGCTCCCGACCGCCCCAGCTCTGCACCCTGATCTGGGGGCAGGGGCCAGGGAGCACCAGGGTCTCTGTTCCGCGTCCCTTCCCGTTACTTGGGTCGGGCCCCACGGCCGCCTGCCTGCTGCACCCCAACCTCCCGCCCTGGACCCCCAGCCTGGATGGCAAGCCCAGCACGGCCCCGCGGGGTCTGGGAGACCTCACGCCCCTACTGCCCGCTGAGCCACGGCCGTGTGTGTGCATCTGAGTGTGCGTGTCGCGTCTGGCATGTGTCTGGCGCGTCTGGCGTGTGTGAGCCCGCGTGGAGGGCCGGGGGGCGGAGATCTTTCCCACCCGCCGCTCCCCCGCCGCTTCCTGCCCCCCCAGCCCTCTCCCGCACCAGCGTCACACACAGGAAATGAGAGGCTCGCAGGCTCGCAGCAGGGCTGGCAGCAGCGCCGGGGCAGCCATTTTGATTTATGTCTGTGGTTTTGTTTAGAACAGGGAGAAGGGAACCGGTGGGGACTGGGCCCGGCCGCGCCAGCGCCTCAGCCCCGCAGAGGGCCTGGGGGGCCCGGCGGGCCCATCGCCGCCCAGGACCCTCCATGCAGGCGGACTGGCAGCGGGAGGGAAGGGGGTGATGCTCGCTTTCCTGAGGAATGAGCCGGTTCCTGGAAAATGCTGGTCCCCTGAGCTGGCTCTGGGCCTCCAGCCTGCTGGGCAGTGCTGAGCAATGGCTTCCAGATGGGAAAGGCGGCCCTCGGCCAGCCCGGGGGGGGGGGGCGGGGAGGAGGGAGAGGGGGGAGGAGGCAGCATCTCCGGGCTGTCCTGAGACTGAGGCCTTGCAGACCCCTGGGCAGGCAGGCGGGAACATGGGGTGAAGGCCGGTGGGCCGCCCGCCCCTGAGAAGAGCCGGAGGTCCCTGCGCCTGCACTGAGTCTGGGCGCTGGCGGGGTGGCCCACTCTTAAATGGAGCCTGGTGGACCCCCACCCCCACCCCTGTGTGGACTGTTTCTTCAGCCCCGTCCAGCCCGGGCAGCGTATGTGTCCATCTGCATCCGGGGTGTCCCTCCATTCCATTCCAGGTGCCACCCTGAGTGCGGCCCCTAGGTTGGGAGAGCCTGGCCGCAGCCACGGACAGCCCGGGGTGGCTGAGGTGGGGCGGTGACACCAGGCCTCCGGACCCCCCGGGCCGTGTGGTCAGCAGGCGAATTGACTGTCCAAGGCTCCAGAAGGAGCCTCAGCCCGAGACCCGAATCACAGGGTCACCAGCACAGAGTGACAAGGCAGACAATGGGTGGGGGGATGTCCCCAAGGCAGCATGTGGGCCAGGGTTCCTAGTCTGGGATGACCCTCTGAAACGACCCACGAAAGAGCTTTGGGGGCACATGTGCATTTTGCGGGGAGGGGCCGTAAAGTTCATCAGCTTCAGAACCCCCCTGAGAGACGCGCCGCCAAAGCCCTGGGGCCCAGGGGTGTCCTCCTGGCCACGCTCTCGCCGAACGCCGGCTCTGAACCCCCGGGAGGCATGTTTCAGAGAACAAAAGCAAAGCGGCGGCCCCTCCTCCAAAGGCCCTCCCTGTTCAGGGGGGCCGGCAGCCCCTGAGCCACCCCTCCTGCCCAGGCTTAAAAGGGGCTTGTTTCTTCTCCGGGATCCGAATCTCAGGCTCGGGAAGGCCCTGCCTGGCCCTTCCGGGGTCAGTGCCCTTCCCGGCAGCAGCCGCAGAGGGCAGGGGTCTCCCTCATCCCAGGTGCTGCCTGCCTGCATCCCTGGGGCAGGGGCTGTGGCACTGCCATTAAGGCCCCTCACGGGAGCTAAAACCAGCAATACGGGGTCTCCCGAGAAGGGCCAAAAGGAGGGATGGAGACCAGTGTGCCCACCGCCCAAGGCCTCCCGCTTGGGCAGTGGGGAGCCGCCAGGCCGCCACCACGGCGCCCGGACTCACGGCCCCTCCTCTGCCCCAGGCCTTCCTGTGCTTCGCCCTGGTGTTCTGCGCCCTGGTGCAGGTGGCCTTCTGGAGATGCCACAACCCCACGCAGGTGAGCACCCCGGCCCGCCCCCATCCCGCCGGCGAGGGTCCCTCAGGGATGAGAAAGTGGGTTCCGTGCTTCCTCTCACCTGCCGGTCACCACTGTGGGGACATTCTCTGCCTGGGGGTGAGGCGGGGACGCAGAGACCAGAGGGCCGGTCCTCTCCTGGGCTGGGGACAGCGGATCCCCAGAGAAGGAGGGGAAGCAGGTACAGGCCTTGGACACCCCCTTCTCACTAAGGCCCCCCTGGGCCCAGAAGATGGGACCTGGGGGGTTGGAGGGAGGCCCCCCAGCTGGCCTAAGGGATTGATTAGTGGGGGTCGGTTCCAGAAAATGCACTGGGGGCTGCTCTCCTGACGGGGATCGGGCCAGGCAGGGGGAGGCCTTGTCCGGGCGTGGGCGCTACAGGACAGTGGAGGGGACGGCCAGGCCTCCTCCACAGGACGACAGCGGCCCTGCAGTCCAGGACTCGGGCTGCCTGGAGGTGGGACCGTTCACGTGACCCTACTCCTTCCATTTTCACTCTGGGCTTTTCCCAGGGACGTGCGTGTCGGTGGTGACCGTGGTAATGGTGGGTGTGGGTCCCCATAGCAGGGGGCTCCTTTGTTTCTTCCTTCCTTCATCCGTTCATCCGTCCCTCTGTCCTCTGGGTGCCGCTGGTTCAGCAGGGCTCCGGGGCGGCTCAGGGCTGGGAGGCAGGGATGCCCCAGCTCTGGGGCAACACGGTCACGTAGGGCCCTGGCCCCCAGAGAGCAGGGCTCGAAGACTGCAGGCCACGGGTCTAGGGTGGGCGCTGACCCCGGGGAGCAGGGCAGGACCACAGCTTGGGAGGGACTGCTCCCAAGGGACACAGGGGGCTGGGGCAGCCTGGCCCTGCAGAAATTCTGTCTGAACTCTGGGTCCCGAGACGGAGCTGAGAGCCTGCCCGGGAAATGGGGCTGGCCAAGTTCATGAGCAGAGCTGACCCCTCCCAGACCAGGGCTGGGGGTCAAGGCCAGACCCCCTCTGGCCGGGCAGAGGAAATGGGTGCCCAAGAGGCTCAGGGAGAGGGGCAGCGACCCCAGACTGACTCACATGTGGGGCCCGGGGACTAGTGGGGGCCAGGACGGTCCACAGTTGGCCAGTACCAGGCCAGGGCACAGAGCGAGGCCGGCCAACGCCACTGCCCTCCAGCACCCTGTGCCCACGGCCCCCCAACAGGATCAGACTTCTCGCCCCAGCTGAGCTGCGAGCCTGCAGGGCAGCCCCCCGGCGCCTTTCCCAAAGGGTCCTCCCCCCCCTACCCCCACCCCCCGTCTGCTTCTCAGCATCTGTCCCAGGCCTCAGGCCCCTGCTCCTCCCCGGCTGAGAGGTGCCGGAGAGCAGCCTCCCCCTGTCCGCAGCAATGCACACAACCCAGGCAGCAGAACTCACCCCAGCCTTCACCTGTGAGAGCCCAGCCCCAGGCAAGACCCTGAGGCAGCCCCCCGAAAGAGCTGCGGGGCCAGCGGGTAGGGCCACGGAGAGGGACGGGAGAGTCCAGCCCCACGGGCCCCATCCGGCTGGACTCTCTGAGACCCTGATCAATCCTTTCTTCTCTCACTGGGACTCAGTTTCCCCATGCACTCTGTAAGGACCAGGGAAACCAAAGCCAGTCCAGCTGGAGTATACCCGGTTTCTGGGCAAAACCCTGTTCCAGCAGGTGACCCGCAATGATTTTTTGCCTGTGTATCAGGAGTCCCAGCGGCCCCGACCCCCCCTGTTGCCCAGGCGCCCCCCCCCCAAGATGTTCACGCAAGATGCAGCCAGGTAGGAGGCTGAGCTCGTGCTGTGTGCTTTTAGGTGTGTGATTACCCACTCTGGTCTTACCTGCAGTAATGGGCCTAGTTTCTCCCCGCTGCCCTCTGCCTGCTCCGTGCTCCTTGGAGTTGATGAGGCCGTCACCAGACCTTCCAGGGTGGTGGCCATCCCCTTGGTGTGCAGATGGAGGGACTCAGGCCCACGGGGGTGGGGGTGGGGGGTCAGATCGCCCTGGCAGAGGCCGGGCAGGAGGGGTCCACCATCCAGGGCTCTTCGCCCTGACTCAATGCCTTTTTACCCTTCCCTGCCCAAGGGTCACCCCAAACTGTTCACCACCACCTTGGCATCATCTGGGGTCACCCAGATGGAATGCCAGATGGAGAAAGGGCATTTCCTCTGGCTCTGGAGGGGTCGGAGCCTGGCAAGGCAGCCTCAGCTCTCGGTGACCAGGGAGCGCTGGGCCCGGCTGGTGTTTTGGCCTCACAGTTCCCATCCCCCGAGAAGCCCGGGCGAGGTCTGGGTCACCGCGTGGGTGGTCCCGGCCAAGACAGCTGCCAGGGTGCCCTGGGCCCCCGCTGCAGCTCTCCTGGGGGGCGGCTGCAGCCCATCCTTTCTGCCCTGACACTGTTTACAGCTCTGAGCCCAGGATTTGCACTTCTGCAGGGGAGGGGCCATGCAGGGGCCACAGGCCATAGTCTGCCTGGGGTCCCCGCTCCGGGAAGGGGAGGGGGCAAAGCGGATGTCTCCCAGCTGGCCTCTTCCGTGTCCCAGCCCCTGCCGCCATCCCCGACAGAAATCTTCCTGTCTGGTCCGCGCTCCAGCTGGCCTTCAGCGTCCAGCTCTCGGGGTCCTGCCTGACCCCAGTCGGGGCTGGGGCTTCCTCCGTGTCCGGGCCCACGTGGGCCCACAGGAGGCCGGGATGGGGCAGCTCTGGCTTCAAAGTCTGGGGTCAGCCTCTCACCCGGTGCCCTTGGGATCAACTAGCCTTCCTGGGCCTCGGTTTCCTCATCTGTAAAAGGGGCATGAGAACCCCGATGAGGGGGCTGCTGAGTGGTGGGAATGAACCAGTGGGACCCACCTGCACCCCCTGAGCCCAGGTCTGTCCTCCATCACTGGGGCCAGTGCAGAGCTGGGCACTGGCCAGGGCACGGGCCCCGAGCAGCAGGGGCAGGAAAAGCCACCCATCCTGTGCCCCCCAACCCCGGGAACCTGGGCAGGTGCCTTGGCATCAGGGCCAACCTGGGCCAGACAGATCCCAGCCCCGCTCCTTCCTTCCACGAGATCCTCCTGGAGGCCCAGGGAGCAGAAAAGCACAAAGGGCCAAGCTGTTTGCTCCAGGGGATCTGTTCACCCCCATTTCTCCCCCTGCACCTCCCCTGAGTGACCACCTAAGATATCCTGAAACACGGGGTCAAGATGGGAAACCTGGGGACAAGGAGAGGACAGGGACCGGCCACGACTCCTGGTGGCCCAGAAGCCAGGCCGCAGACCCTGGAGCGGGGGCACCTCCCCGCTTCCCCCGCCACTCACTCCCCCGCACCCTGGGGCGCTCACTCCCTCGGGGCCCTGGTAGGCGCCCTGAAGCTGGGAGGGCCGGCAATGCAGGGACTGGGTGGCCGTGCTGTGAATACAGAGCACGAGGGCTATTAATTATGTTCCTGCAGGAGCCTGAGAGCCACTCTGCCACAGCGCCCTGTCCCCAGACGGGCTGCGGGGCAATGACTTGCCTGGCTCCACTTAATAATTCAGGCACAGATTAAGTACAGCGCTGCCGGGAGCCCCAGAGAAAGGCTGTCTGTCCTCCAGCTCCCAGGTCTGGGCCCCTCCCCCATAGTCCAGCGGCCGCCAGGACCAGCCCTGGGGCACAAGGCCCTGGTCTGCAGACCACCTGCCGCTCCCGCGGGCCACCCCCTCTGCAGCCATTCTCCCCCGCCCCCCCCGCCCCCCCCCAGGTTTAGCAGACAATGGGGAGGCAGAGGTCAATGGCAGGGTGGGGAGCCAGGCTGGCAGGGACGCCCCAGGCACCTGGTTTGTATTCAGCGGCCCAGGCACTCCCGTCCTGAGGGTTGCCCCCTGGAGCCCTGGAAGATGGGGCTTAAAGATCGGGGCACCCTGGCAGGGAGCACCCAGGTATCAGGGCCCAAGGGCCTCTGAGAGCTCCCAGCCCACCCCCAGTTTTCTCATGGAGAAACACAGCCCCTGAACCTGGTGATGGGGGGAGCAGACAGTAGAGCACCACCCAGGCCCCCAGGCCTCGGGAGGGTCAGCCTGGCCCCCTGATGCCAGGCCCAGGGGTCTTGGGCAGGGGCGTGGCCTTGCCAGATCTGCTTCTTCATCTGAAGGAGAAACTCGCGCCCCACTTCTGGGGTCATGGGGAGAGACGCGCAGCTCAACCACCAGTGGGTTTGTTCCTCCCGTTCATGTTTCAGTAACAACACCTCCAGAGGGGCCAGGGTCTCCCTGGGCCCTAGTGGGCCTTGGGGGTGGGGATGAAACCCCGAGGGTGGGCTGAGCTGGCCTCCCTGCCCCGGCCTCCTGCACCACCGACCCCGAGCCAGCTCTGCTAGCCCCTCAGTCCTCACCAGGACCCCCTCCCACGAGGACGCAGTACAGCCTGGCAGGTCTCCACCCCCCTGTCACTCGAGGAAACGAAGGCCAAGAGAGGGCCCCCAGCCAGGTCTCCCGCAGCGGTGGCCAGTCTGGCGCCTGGCCCCCAGCCCAGGACACTGCCCACCTCCCACTGGGTGGGGAACAAAGCGGCTGGCTGACTCTGTGGGCAAGGTCTCAGCCGGGAGGGTTAACGAGCCCTGGGAGCGATGTTCAGTGTGGAAATCGGTCTGGTTCCTACTGGACAGCACTGGGCGAGACCGCCTCCCTGCCCACCTGCTCCCAAGTCCTCCAGGCTGGGAGTGGGGAAGCCGCCCTTCCTTTCTGGAGGGTGGGGCTGAGTGGCCAGAGCAGGGCACCCCTGAGCGCCTGTCAGCCTGTCCCCGCTGTCAGCGCAGCATGGGGATGGGAAGGGAAGGGAGGCAGGGCGCAGGGTCTCTGAGGTGGGAAAAGAGGCATCAGAGGGCAAGGGAGCTCAGAGGCCTTGCCCATGCCAGAGGCCAGCGAACCCACTGCAGTCACAGAAGTCTTCCTGGAGGAGGCAAGATTCCGGTTACTCTCTGATGAAGTCACTTGGCAAGGGGAGGGCATTTCGGTCTGGGGGCAGCACGAGCAAAGGCACAGAAGGGGATGCTTAGCTGGGCAGAGGCAATGAGGTCTGAGTGAGGTGTGAAGGCAGAGCCGGCCGGGCCCCTGTTGCTACCCTGCTTCTCCTTCGTCTGCCCCCAAGGGGCCTCGTCTGCCCCGGGTGCCCTTGGCCAGCTCTGGGTAGCTGCCTGGGCTTTTCAGAACCTACCTGGGCAAAGACCTGGAGCATTCCTGGGGAGCTGAGCTCCTGGCACGAGGCCACTCCTGGCCGTCTCCCCCCAGGGCCCACCGGGGGCTTTCCCTCCCCACTGCCTGTTTCCAGATCAACAGAAGCAGGTGGACACTTCGGCCAGGGCCTCCTCCCACTGTAAGACAAGAGCTGGGGGGTGGGTGGCCAAGCTCGGGCCTCTGGTTTATCCTGCAGGACCCCCCAGGGGCAAGAGTGGCATTAACGGCCATTCTTGGGGGGAGGTCCCCACAACTGAAGTATGGGGACCCCTGTGACCAGCCACCCAGGGGACCCAGTCTCCGCTTCCAGGGAGCTCTGCCCCATGGAAGGAGAAGGAGGGGGCCAGCGGGACATCACTCAGCACCCGAGGGCCAGGCCCCGCCTTCGGGGGGCTCCGTCGGGGGAGGGGCTTCACCGGCACAGGGGCCTTCCCGTGATGCTCTCGGGACAGGTGGAGGACGCCGTGTTGGACGCCTACGATCAGGTGTACGAGCAGGCGGTGAAGAGCTCGTCAGGAATCTGGCGGCAGGAGCTGGTGGCCATCCAGGACATGGTGAGTGTGGTGGGGGAGGCCCCCTCCCTGGGCAGCCCTGGACTGGTCAGCCTCCCCAGGTGGGCTGTGATCTAGAAAATGGGCAGAGGTAGCCCCCCAGAGCCAGCCGGCGGGGGGCCAGGTGCTGAGCAGAAGGTCCCAGGACACAGGTTATCAGTGCCCCTTGGGGGGAGGGGGAGGGGACAGAGAGGTCCTGTCCCCCGTCTGCCCTGGAAGGGCAGCTGCTTCCAGAATTTGCGGGGCCCAGAGCAGTGCAAGACCCCTTGTCCAAAAGTGATGAGGAATTTCAGGATGGTGACGGCACAGCATTCGGTGGGGCCCCGGTGACTGCTGGCCAGGCTGCCCGGAGCCCGGCACCCCCTGCAGAGTCAGCAGCCTCGCCCTGAGCCCCGGTGCTGGCCTCTGGGGGGCACGGGGGGGTGCCCTTCGTGCCTCAGTTTCCCCATATGTCCAACAGGGACCCTGGGGTTCTCAGAGCGAACCGCCTCCCTCTTCTCTCCCTGCAGTTTCAGTGCTGTGGTAAGAGCCCCCCCCTTGGCCTCCAGGAGGGCTCGGAGGCTGACCTGTGTCGGGGGCAGGAGGCCGCCAGACAGGTGAGGGGGAAGGGCCTGCAGAGACCCCGGGGGGCTCAGCCCCAGATCAGGGCCACTCCCATGCCTTGATCCTTGACCCTGGGGGCTGCGCTGGGCTGGGGGGACTTGACGGACGCAGGCCCGGGTCCTCTCCAGGCCCCAATCACTCCCTCACCCCTTCACACAGTTCCCAGCTTGGGGGCTCCCCACGGCCAGGCACAGTGTCAGGGACCGAGACCACCCCCCATCGGAAGCCTCTAGGAGGGCGGGGGGCAGGTGGGCAGCTCTGCCTGCGTTGGGCTGGGGGCAGGTGTTCGAGGGCCCCTGAAGGCCGGAAGGGCGTTTGCCAGAGGGTCAGCCTAGGCCAGAGTGTGGCCACGAGGGCTTCAGTGACGAGAGACAGAGGCAGGAACGCTATTCTTCAGGATGACGGCGGCCCCCCTCCCCCCACCCCGCCTCCTCAGCTCCCCTCCCCCGCTGTCCGGGAAGCAAACACCCCTATCTCTGGCAAGAGGCTCCTGGCCACCCTCCAAGAAACGGACAGGAGGATGCGAATGGCTGGAGGCCCAGCCAGGGACGGAGCCAGCACAGCGCCCTGGGCTCTCGCGCTGGGAGGGGCGAGGGCAGAGGAGGGCCCTGCATGCAGGGAAGGGGGTTCGGGAGGCCTGTTCACGCCACCCAGGGAGAGGCCTCAGGTCCCCGTCTGCAAAGTGGGAGCAAAGTCTGGTTTCTTGTACCTTCTGGGGTGGTGGGGGCCACGGGGAGACTGTAAAGGCCTTGTGGGTGGGGACACCTGGGGGAGGGGGCGGGAGGGCAGGGACGTTGTCCTAGATGGTGGTCTGACCCCGGGGCTGCCTTCCAAGAGGAAGTGGGACCACGCTGGGGGACCAGACCCGATCAAGGGAATTCATGGACAGATGGACGGACAGTCAGACACCAAGCCGGCCTCCTTTCCCCCGGCATCCCAGCCTTGACAATCGAACCCTGCATGTCCCACAGCACATCCTTCCCCAGCGTGCCCCCAAATGCCAAGTCCTTCCCCAAAACCACATGCCACCATCAGAGTGGTTCAGAGTTGAGACCGTCACCTCCCGTTTCCTTGGAGACAGAGAGCCTCTGCGGATGCCACGTCCTGGAGGGGCCGTGGAAGTTCAGGATGGAGCCAGGACAGCCTGGGGACACCCATGCCCCTACCTGTTAGCTTGTGTCCTCTCCTCACCCACGCTCTGTGTCCCACCCTGGATGGGGTTTGCGGGGTCCCAACACAGGCAGCTCAGGGGACGCCCAGGATGGTACCCACTGGACCCCTGGGGGCCCCACAGGCCCCGCAGAGGTGGGCTCCACCCTGCTTGTTTTTGCCTGTTTTCAATGCCAGTCCCCAGAGCTTGGGGTGGTTTTCCCCGGGATGTGCCGCAGCCCGGCTTTCCATCTCCCTAGCGTTTGTCCTAGTGGGCTCTGCAGCTCCACGCCCTGGGCTGGGAGGGGCGGTCGGGGGCCCACGCGCGCTGCCCTCTGCGCAGGACTGCCTGCAGGGCATCAGGAACGTCCTGAGGATGCACAGGAACGTCGCCTCCACCCTGATCAGCCTCGGCCTCGCCTCCATGGTACCCTCTCACCCCACCCCCGCCCCTCCCCCTCCTGCCTGTGCCCCCCCACCTCAGACAGAAGGGCAGGGCTGGGCAGCCCCAGGTCAGATCGCGGGTCTTGGGGACCAGCAAGGCTTGCCCTGAGCAGGGAGCCGGGAGGAGCAGGCCCGAGGGGTGACAGGGCCTCCCTGATTCCCTTCCCTAGACGGCTGGGAGCCCTGCATAGCCCAGTGACCTCCTCGGGGGGCGATGAGCCCCTCCCCTGGAGCTGCTGGCGCAGGTGCCTCCACCTCCCCCAGGTGTACGTGATGCCGCTCAGCGCCTTCCTCTGGTTTGCCATCCGCTCGGGCAAATACACCCTGAGCCCACGGTAGGCCCGCCTGCCCCTCCCCACCTCCCCAAAGGGGTCCTACAGCCCTGCAGCTGGAGGCGGGCAGGCAGAGAGCACGCCCCCCCCACCCCACTCCCAAGATCTCTGCCTCTGCCCAGCGAGTGGGACCCCTGGACCACGGGCCAGGCCAGTTCTCCAGAGGAGGTGCTTTGGGGGAGGCTGGGCCCACTGAGGGAGGGGCAGCGTGCACTCCACCCTGCAGCCCTCATCCTGGCCGAGACCTGGCCTCACAGCTGCCGACTCCACCGACATCGAGAGACGGTGCTTCTGGGGCCCCCGGCCAGGACCGCCCATGAACAGGGAGCAGGGAGGACCCAGTCCCAGCAGCCGAGCAGCGCCCCACCACCCCTCAGCGCTCATAGAGTCCCTGCCTGCCGCCTCCTTCACTCCCTGACTCAGCCACTCCGCCCTGGCCACCTGGGTGCCCTCCCTGCCCAGGCATCCCGCCCGGCCCCTCTGCATCCTCCAACAGCCTCACGGTCCCTCTGCCCCTCAGGGCCCGTGGCTGCCAGCCCCAGGAGCCCCACTTCTACAGACGCTGCCAGGAGGGGCCCGCCCCTCATCACCTGTCTGAAGCAGATGCTCTCAGGGGCCGTCGGGGTCCAAGCAGTCGCTCGGGTCACCCTCCGCTGCTCCAGGACACCCACCTGCCTACACACAGGAGCAACAGAGAAGCTCCGGCCTCGGCCCGCACGCAATCCTTCCCAGGAGGGGATGAGCTGTTTTCCTCCACGTGGTGGTGGGATGGGGAGGGAGGGGACCCCACCAGACAAGCAGCCTCCATGTAAGCAGACGGGGGACCGGGGGTCACTTGCAGACTCTGGGAACAGGCTGGGAGGTGAGTGAGGACAGAGGAAGCAGAGGGCAGCTTGGCTGGGCTCTGCTTTGAGTCCCACAGGGTCAAACCCAGGGCTGGGCTGGGCTGCCCCCGCAGGCTCTGGGCAGGACCCACTCCAGGCTGGGTCAGGCTGTTGCCAGAGTTCGGTTCTGTGCGGCTGTGGGACTGACGTCCCTTCCTTGCCCGCTGTCTGCGGGGCCGCTGTGCTCCCCGAGACCCCTTCCCCTCCATCCTCAAGTCACCGTGGCAGGTGGGTTCCTGCTCCTGCTGGGAATTCCTCTGACTCTCCCCAAGGCTGGAGGACAGTCCGCTTTCAAAGGCTCACGTGTGTAGATGAGGGCCACCCGGGTAAACTCCCTGCCGTACAGAGAAATCACATTTGTGGTGACACTGTGTTCACGGGTTCTGGGGAATGCATTTGAGGAATCCCGCCTGCCACGGCCTCTCCCCTTGGCCATCCAACTACCCGCCTGGTGAGTTCTCGCTAACGAACTGTCCCTGACGATTTGCATCCGTGGCTCGAAACCAAAGTCCTGGGTGGGACGCCAGACTGACCCAGCCTAGGCCGAGGCCCCAGCGTAACTGACAAGGGAGAAGGGACTGTGCGGCCCTTTTAACTTCCATAGAGGGAGCTCAGCCCTGCACCCCCCGAAACCAACAAAGTCGGGTGCCTCCCCAGTAAGAAGCAGCCCTCTATGATGGGCAACCAGAAAGGGACAAAGTGACCAACGCCTGCTGCAGTCCACCCCTTGTGTTTCCAATCACACACACACACACACACACTCTCTCTCTCTCTCTCTCTCTCTCTCTCTCTCTCTCTCTCTCTCTCTTTCCACACTTACACCGCCAAAAACAAGACGGTGCTCAGCCAGGATAAAGCAAATAGCTCTCCTACAACTGAAGGCGCACAGGCCTTGCCCCCAAGGAATGTGCCGGAAGTCCAACGGTTCTGCATTTGATAACCGTCCAGGGCATCCGGGGATGTGCGCACCTCTCCTGGTCCCGTTCTTCTCATCAGGCAAAATAAACTTTAAAGAAGCACCCGCTGAATTCCCGTGTACAGCAGTGGTGGAAAGAAAAGGGGATGTAGTTAAATTCTGTAGAAACGTACATGACACCGCAGGAGAAAGGGCTTTGCTGTAAACGGGAAGCTGTAAACGGCGCTGCTTTCTGCAGTGGCCCCGAGGCTGTGACCGACCTTCGGGCTTCCCTGCTCCACCACCCTGTCCACGTCCTCTCATGGGTCAGAGCGCTTCTCCTGCTGGGTGAGCCCACTCTTCATCAGGGACGGAGCTGGGAAGGAAGGTCTCCATCCTGAGGTCACCTCTGCCACTGTCTCTCGTCACCAGATGCGCAGGATGAGGAGAGACCCGGGGAACCCCTCAGCCCCCCACACTCAGTAGCAGCACCTTGTTTCCTCTTGATAGGATCACCCAGCCATCCCCGTGGCCCCCTTCGTGGCCTCTTAACCCAGTGGCAGAGGAGCCCCGAGTGGGCCAGGTGGAACCCCCCCACCCAGCTTCCAACTCAAGGACACTATTGCTTTGTTCAAAGCATTCCTTTGCTGGTAACTAAAATGGCCAAACCAGGAGAGCAGGGACCAACAGGGCCGAGAGGCAAACGTTTGTGAGTAGCTCAGTCGTTCTAATCACAGGAAGGGTGCCTCCCCCCACCCCTACCTCCCCCACACCATGCATCCTGACTCAGGGGGAAAGGCGCTGCTGACTAGCGTGTCCTGCAGAACACAGCGTCAGTGTCCCCGCACTGTCCCCTGGCCGTGGTCCTAAATGATGCCCAAGACTAGGCCACCATCCCTCAGGGTAGCCTCCTTTGAGGAGCAGGGTACGTGGTGGCCCTTGGGAAGCCCATGGGCACCTCCCATTGCCTTGTTTCTTTGACTGTAAAGTCAGGTCCTTGGCCAGAAACAATGACACGTGAGGAACCGGGACAGCAAATAAGGCTTTAAGGAAGTAAATAAGGAAGATGCTGGTACATGCAGGAGAGAAAAGCCAAGTCCAGAACGAGGCCCAAGTCCAGTGGGAACAGTCGCTACCCTCCCCCACAAGGGAGGGGCCCATGATGTCTACGGTTGTGTCAACGTGACCGGCCCCGGGCACCCGGGTGGGACATTACTTCTGGGGGAGCCTGGGGGGGGCGCTGTTTCCAGGTGAGATCAGCATTGAATCTCCGATGCAGGAGAGCAGGTGGGAGGGCACCATCTGGTCCCCGAGGCCTGAACAGAACACAAGGCAGGGGAGGGAGAACGTGCCCTTTTCTGGCCCCACCCCTTGAGCTGGGACAGCTCCTGTCACCTCCTCCTGCCCTCAGACTGGAGTTTACACCACCTGGAGGCTCTCAGGCCTCCAAACTCAGACTGGACGACATCACCAAACTGGCCTTCCTGGGCCACCAGTGTGCAGACAGCAGGTCGTTCCCAGCCCACCTGAGCCAATTCCTCATAATCATATCTTTTTACAGAGAGGTAGGTAGGTAAATAGATGGATGATAGGTGGATGGGTGGATGGATGGGTGGATGGGTGGATGGATGGGTGGATGGGTAGATGCATGGATGAGTGGATGGATGGATGGATGGGTGGGTGGATGGGTGGATGGATGGATGGAGGATGGATGGATGGATGGGTGGATGGGTGGATGGATGGGTGGATGGGTGGATGGATGATGGGTGGATGGAGGATGGATGGATGGATGGATGGGTGGATGGGTGGATGGATGGGTGGATGGAGGATGGGTGGATGGAGGATGGATGGATGAATGGATGGGTGGATGGGTGGATGGATGGGTGGATGGAGGATGGGTGGATGGATGGATGGATGGGTGGATGGATGGATGGATGGATGGATGGGTGGATGGATGGGTGGATGGGTGGATGGATGGGTGGATGGGTGGATGGGTGGATGGAGGATGGGTGGATGGAGGATGGATGGATGGATGGGTGGATGGATGGGTGGGTGGATGGATGGGTGGATGGATGGATGGATGGATGGATGGATGGGTGGATGGGTGGGTGGGTGGATGGATGGATGGATGGATGGGTGGATGGATGGATGGATGGGTGGGTGGATGGATGGATGGATGGGTGGATGGATGGATGGATGGGTGGATGGAGGGTGGGTGGATGGATGGGTGGATATAGAGACAGATATCCCACCGGTGCAGTTTCTCTGGAGCATCCTGACCAATACAGGGTCCAAAGTCAGTGAACCTGCTACAGGTGGCAGGCTGGTCTCCCATGAAGTTACTGCATTGCAGTGCAGAGTTGGACACTGCGGTAACAAATGGAGCATCCGGCTGTAGGGGTGTCCAGGTGAGGCTCGGCAGCTGGACCACGGGCAGCTCCCCCTCCTACCCTCTGTCTGCTTTTCACTAGGCCACCGGGCAGCGCGGGGGTGGCTGGGGAAGATGCTGTCTGCCTGCCACGGGGTTCCAAGAACCTTACAACAGTCCAGACACCCAACCCCACTGGGCGACGCGGAGCTGCTGGGCCTGCCCAGCTACACGACCCAGTGGACAGATGACAGCCACTTCAGGATGGGCGGTTCAGGTCACCCTGCTGTCCCACAGACAGGGGTCAGCTTCTCCCTTGGCCCAGAGGAAGGCCAAATGCTGAGTCGCAGAGGGAGGCGAGGTCCTTGCAAAGAGTGTGGCTGCGTGTCCGAGTGGGAATGGCGCTGAGATTCCCCATCTCAGCTTCCACAGCAGCCGCTGGGGCCATGGGGTCCCCAGGTCACAAGGACCAAGCTGTGTGGCCACCGGGGCACCTCTGCTGCTCTGCACCTCGCTCAAGGCCAGCAGCCCAACATGCCGCCTGGGCGCCGGTGAAAGCAAAGCTGATGCCCAAACGTGGCTTCCTCCACCTGTGCACAGGTGACCAAGGCTGCAGAGGGGACACGCTTGTGTCCACTGGACCCAGCGAGGACTTGTGTTTTCCCAGGGTTTACTCTCACTCTGCCAGGTGCAGTTTTCACCGAAGTGACCAGACATTTCTCCAGATCTCGTCAGCACAGGATCTCGGGGGTGGGGGGGACACATGGTCAAGGTCCCTGCGGATTCAGCTGTGGCTGAGACCCCGAGTGTCCGTGTGGTCACGAGGCAAGACCGCAGTCCTGCCCTTCCAGGTGAAAGCAAACGGCCTCTGGTTTTCTGCATCTCTGGACAAACCTAAAAATGCAAAAACAAAACCAGGGATTCACTGGCCGAGCAGCCGCACGCCAGGGGGCGGCCCCTTGCATCGATTTGCACCGATTAAGAACGCCTGAAGCTACGGCTGCGCTTATGTCACCACCTGATTTCAAGATCCCCACCCACCCCGCCCCCGCCCCCCATGGGGCACAGCTCACAGTCCGACGACTTGATCCAGGGTTCCGTCCAGAGGCGGGGGCGCCGAATCACTGCGCGTGCGCGGGCCCACCCTCAGGAACATCGCCCAGCGGTCCTCTGACTGCTCGCTCCAACTTCAGTGCTCGCAGCAGCGCACACGTGTTCTTGCCCACAGACTTAAAACTTCTGTCCTTCTAGTAGGTGTTAAGTGGTATCACATCATGGCTCTAATCTCCTATTCCTGTTTCCTGTTTTCGTGATCATTGCCCATTTCTGTTTCGTATTCTGCCGAATGTCTGTTCATGTGTTCTGCCCATTTCTTAATTGGATCCTACGTCTCTTCTGACGCATGGGGAAGTTTTTACGTATCACTGGGTAGAAATCATGTGTTAACTTGTATGTATTGTAAATATTTGTGGCTTGACTTTCACTTTCTTTATAGTGACTTCTGTGAACAAATGTTCTTTGTTTTTTACCTTTTAATGAAAGCTTTAGCACAGAAAAGAAGTAGAAAGAGTGATGCAGTGAACACACATATATCCACGGGGACAGCTCATTTTAAGTGTCAACTCAGCAGGGTCTCGGTGTCCAGCTGTTTGGTCCAACCAACAGCTGGCTGTTGCCCTCAAGGTATTTTTAGATGAAATTAACATTTAAATCGGAAGACTTGGAGTAAAGCAGGTCACCTGCCGTCGAGTGGATGGGCCTCGCCCAATCGTCAAAGGCCTGAAGAGCAAAGACCGAGGTTTCCCAGAAAAGAAGGATTTCAGCCTCAAGACGGCAACATACAGAGCCCGCCTGGGTTCCTGCCTGCCCACCTGCCCAGGGAGTTCAGATGTGCCCCTCTCCCAACTGCATGGACCAATTCCTTAGAATAAATATCTTATTTTCTCTCTCTTTCCCTCTGTCTGTCTGTCTCTCTCTGTCTCTGTCTCTCTCTTTATATAGAGACACGCGTACGTATACACACACATAGATTTACTTTAAGATGTATGTATTGATATATGTAAGTTTCTAAAAGTCAAGTCCATACGTTATGACACTTCAACCAGAAATAGAATAGATAAGCAGTTCCGCATTCATCTCCCAAAACGGAAGACATCTCCAGCAGACCCGCAATCCCATTATCATGGAGCTAAGCTAACAATAATTCCGTAATAGCATTGAAAAAACGAACCCGTATTCCATTTCCACCATGCCCCCCATTAGCTTTTATTGCTGGTTTGTTCACTCCAAGATTCCATCAAACCCCCTGCTTTGGGTATGTCTCCAGTCTTTTCTGATTTACAGCAGTTTCCTCCCACCCGCAGTATTTTTCCCCACGCCGCTAACTCATTTCAGGAGCCCAGCTCAGGTGCCCGAAGGTCCCAGGTTCTGGAGGTGACATCCTCACGGTGCCATTTTACGTGTTCCTCCCTCCCCTGTTTTTCCTGCAACTGGAGGTCAGCGCGAAAGGCTCGGTTGTATGGCAGCTGGACCGCTTTGCAGGATCCCTGCACAGGTGAGGCGGGGTGCTCCTTGCTGCCCATGCCCGGGGAGCATGGGGCCTGCTTGTCTCGTGTTAGTGAGGCTAAGTTTGATCACTGGGGACACCAGATATTTCCACTGTAAAGTGGTAGCTCTGGACGTCCTGGTGATAACCAGGTCCCCAGCAAGCGTCCTCCTCCTGGTTGCAGCATCTGTGGATCGTCCTCGTCTGAACCGATTGTTTCACCAGGTGCGGCAAGGTGGCAAGTTGCTGACTGTGGGAGTCGGCATTGAAATTAGCCCGAGACTCTGCGGTATCTGTCTCACTACTCAAATCTGCGACTGTTTGCAAAAGGAGCCTTCTATCATAACACAGAGGAGTAGCTGTGGGTGTATTTCAGTAAAGCTTTATTTATATTTGACTTGCGGGTCCTAGTTTGCTGACCACTGGCTTACAGCACTGTTTTCACATAAGATACAAATGTCAGGGTATAATGGGTTTTGTTTTGTTTTGTTTTGTTTTTGCGGTACACGGGCCTCTCACCGCTGTGGCCTCTCCCGTTGTGGAGCACAGGCTCCGGACGCGCAGGCTCAGCGGCCGTGGCTCACGGGCCCAGCCGCTCCACGGCATGTGGGATCTTCCCGGACCGGGGCACGAACCCGTGTCCCCTGCATCAGCAGGTGGACTCTCAACCACTGCGCCACCAGGGAAGCCCCAGAGTATAATGTTTTAGTGTAAAACTTCATCACTTACGACTGACCAGTAAAATTCAATAGTTAGAGCTTAAGATAAATTCATTCTCTCCTATTAAATAAGAGCTTGCATTTGACTTAATGAACATTTATTAAAGTTTAATTTTTTAACACACACATTAGCCCCAGGGAGCCCTTCCTCCTGCTATAGTCATGCCCCCCTGTGCAACCCCCTTGTCTAGAGTGTGGGCTGATCTAGTGAGTGACTTACTTCCAACACCTGAATGAGGTGTTGGAAGTAAGTCTCCAGAGACCACACCAGCCTCCGTCCTCTTACCGTCTCTTGCTCGCTCTACGGGGAGCAGCAGCTGTATTGAGGACTGGCCTGTGAAGGAGGGCAGAGTCCAGCCAACAGCCGGCAAGGACGAATCCTGCCCACAACCAGTAAGTGCGTTTGGACAGGGACACTGCCCAGTTGTGCCTTCAGATGAGACTGCAGCCCAGCCACTGAGGGCCACCTCGTGAGACACCATGCAGTGCCTCCTGGGGCTTATCCTGTGAGAGACCCTGGGCCACAGACTCAGCACCCACAGACACTGAGAGAATAAGTGTTTGTTGTTTTATTTTATTATTATTATTTTGGCCACGTCACATGGCTCATTCCCGAACCAAGGATTGAACCTGGGCCCTCAGCAGTGAAAGCGTGGAGTCGTAACTACTGGACCGCCACGGAATTCCCATAAGTGTTTATTATTTTAAGCTACTGCATTTGGGGCTCACTGGCTACTCAGCCATAGACAGCTAAGGTGCTGACTCTGCCGTTCCTTCTGTGTCCCTTGGATGACTCTTCTTTGGAAAGACACGTATTCCTTCATCAACTGAGACTTACTTGAGAACTTGGGAGATTCTTACTTTTGTTTCTTCTTGAGTCAACTTGGTCCGTTCATAATTTTCTATCAATGTTTTCGTTTCATTGAAGTTGTCATATTTCATGGCACAACTTTTTCGTGGCCCTCTATTTTGGAATAATTATACGTTTACAGGAAGTTGCAAAGAAGTGTACAGGGAGCTCCCATGCACCCTTCACCCCTCCTCCAGGAAGCCTGATGGGAGAATCTGCTGTCTCATCTTTCCTGAATGGGTCTTACAGACACTACTCAAAACATAAGTAACTAACAAAAAAATGGGGAAAGGGCCATGCAGAGTCAAGGAACTCCTCCTAGCAGGGTGGAAATCTTTAGGTTGTTATTAAAAGATGGATTAATAAAAGGGACATTGATGGGGCGAAACAAAGGTCTTAACACAGCCCTCTCCAGGGTGGGTGGGACAAAGGGACCCCCTACTGAACCCCTAACATTAAAGGGCTCCCAATAAGTCTGGTCTGTTTCCCCCAGTTTGGAGGAGTGCAAGAAGCAGGAAGGCAGAGGTGACGATGAGAAAGCAGACCTGGAACCTCCCGGGGACAGTGATAGGGCAGCTTAATCAAGATAAAAGTTGACTATTTACAATAGCCAGGATATGGAAGCAACCTAAAAGTCCATCAACAGAGGAATGGCTAAAGAAGATGTGGTACACACACACACTGGAACACTACTCAGCTATAAAAAAGAATGAAATAATGCCATTTGCAGCAACGTGGATGGGATTATCATACGAAGTGAAGTAAGTCAGAAAGAGAAAGTCAGGGCTTCCCTTGGTGGCGCAGTGGTTGAGAGTCCGCCTGCCGATGCAGGGGACACGGGTTCGTGCCCCGGTCCGGGAAGATCCCACATGCCACGGAGCGGCTGGGCCCGTGAGCCATGGCCGCTGAGCCTGCGCGTCCGGAGCCTGTGCTCCGCAATGGGAGAGGCCACAGCAGTGACAGGCCCACGTACCGCAAAAAAAAAAAAAAAGAAAGAGAAAGACAAATACCATATGATATCACTTATATGTGGAATCTAAAAAAAATGGTAAAAATGAACTTATTTACAAAATAGAAATAGAGTCACAGATGTAGAAAACAAACTTGTAGTTAGTTACCAGGGAGGAAAGGCAGGAAGGGATAAACTGGGACATTGGGATTGACACATACACACTACTATACATAAAACAGATAACTAACAAGGACCCACTGTAGAGCACAGGGAACTCTACTCATTACTCTGTAATGTCCTATATGGGAAAAGAATCTAAAAAAGAGTGGGTATATGTATATGTATAACTGATTCACTTTACTGTACAGCAGAAACTAACACAACATTGTAAATCAACTGTGCTCCAATTAAAAAAAAAAGATAAAAGTTGACAAAAGGGTCCCTTGGCTCAAACCCCTGCCGGGGACCCAGAGCCTTGTGCAGAGTGGGCCCCAGGGTCAGGGGTGGAGAGACATGGCCCAGGACTCCTTGATGCCGGAGCCCCGCGCGGGGTGGTACCAGAACCAGCTGGTGCAGCCAGCAATCGGAACGATGGGATGTGGGGCGTACAGGGGCGCCGGAGATGGTAGGATGATGGCAGCTGGGACGTTTGAACAGGCTTTCGGTAAAGAAGTTGTGCCTCCCCTACCCAACGTTTTATGACATGAATATTATGTCATAGTGGCGGACGCGTCCCCTACCTAGTATTGTGAAACCGAATCCTATAGGTGAAATCCCAGTGCAGGCCACCAGGAAGAATGTCAGGGTCGATGGAAGCAAGGTCAAAATTTGGAGGAGCGTTGGGACGTTTGAACGGGCTTTATGTGATGCGACTGCACCTCTTCCACCTGATTGCGCTGGGGGGATGGACATGGTGCCCGACTGGGGGGCGTTTCTCCTGCCTGAGCTAGTGAAACAGGCATGTGACTCCACCCTTCAAGCTGTGTTCACCAGACATGCTAAATGGGAACCAGTAAGACGACCTGAGCCACGCAGTGGGGAGTAGAAGCTGGGGCGCTAGGCAGGCGGGTCCTTGTGCGATGGTCCTGCGTGAGGCCGAGATGGGGGCTCAGGGCAGAAGCCTGCGGGCACCTCCCAGTAATGCCTGCAGGCACTTTGGACGAGAGCACTTCCGTTTGGGTGGACTTGTTACCTTGGTATCAGACACCCACTGGAGCTATCCCAGTAGTCACAGGACGTAAAATGATCATGAATCCTGAAATACCCATAAAGTCCAGGGTGATGTGGGGGAAATGCTCTCACGGGGGCGGTGCTGCCCAGAAGAGCTCTGTGATGACATGGAAACACTTTACACCGGGTCGTGCAGCCTGGGAAATGGGAGGTGAGACCCTCCCGGGCGGGGACCGTCTTCCGGCCCAGGACTGGCTCCCCTAGGACGGACCGAGTGAAGAGCTGCTGGATTCTGCTGTCACTTGGACAGGGCCCTGCATCAGCTCTCGACTGACCGACCGAGAGCTGCTCGGTGTGCGGACGGCAGCGGCATCCTGTTTGGAAGGCCTCCAGCCTGGCCGAGGAGGGTGCAAACAGCTCAGCCCGGCGTCGTGCAGGCTTGCGTGTGCTGTCCTAGCAGCGGGGGAAGGACCGAATGGTGGGGAAAGTCCCGACGTTCGGGTTTTTACTGACAACATGGGCAGCAGCCAGCGACCCGGCCATATGGTCAGGCAGGAGGGCCGTGGAAAACTGGCCTATCACAGGGATGCCCACGTGGGACGTGGTCCCATGGAAATCTCCACGGGAATCTGGGGGGTGCGTTCAGGTAGGCACACCCTCAGAGGCACAACGTGCCAAGGAGAGCTGCTCTGCCACCAACAAGAGACCGAGGCGGCCAATGGCCATGTGGCCGTTCCCGGGGGCAAGGCCCTGATCACAGCTGGGAGGTGAGACTGAGGCTGGGCTCCCAGGGTCTGCGAAGGGGTCCCGACAGGAACAGACGCTCACTCGGGATGGGGCCTGGCTGACTCCATCTGATCTGAGGTGTAGATGCTCAGAGCTGTAAGAAACTGGAACAGAAATGTTGCACCAGTCTGGGCAGCCAACTGCCATTTCATCAGAATGAGGAACTCACTCTAGAGCCCAGGATGTCCAGCACGGGCAGAGCTGCCCTCCTCAGAGCACAGGCTGGCGGGCGGAGGGACCAGCCGGGCGCTGAAGCACAGGGAGCTGAAAGCATGAGGGCGCGCGCTCCGCGTGGGTGGGCTGGGGGGGGGTCATCCCACGGGACGGATGCTCCTGTTTTTTCTGGTGGAGCTGGGGCAGCGGGGGTGGAGGAGGGTATTGGTATGACTGTGCAATTCCTGCAGGGCCAGTGGGGGGTGCACTTTTTTCTTTCTTCCCCACGTCACCTCCCCGAATTGTTGCAGTGGTCACAGGGCCAAATCTGCCACTACAAGTGCCAGAAGCAGGGGTGATTCCTATTCGAGAGACTGCAAGTGGGGGATTTCCCTGGTGGTCCAGTGGTTAAGAATCCGCCTTCCGATCCAGGGGACGCGGGTTCGATCCCTGGTTGGGGAACTAAGATCCCACGTGCCACGGGGTGGCTAAGCCCGTGCCCTGCAGCTACTGAGCCTGCGTGCTCTGAAGCCCGCACGCCAAAATGAAGAGCCCGCGTGCTGCAACTAAGACCTGACACAGCCAGATTAATGAGTTAATTAATTTAAAAAACTGGTTAAGATGGTAAATTTACAAAAGAAAAAAAGAAATTGTAACTACGTTTTTAAACCTGATGTCAGAATTCCTGTAGAGGCCAGTGGTGACGTCGCCCCATCTGGCAAACCGGGGGCTGACAGCGGATGCTGCCGTGCGGCCGGGGGCCAGATAGCCCACTAGCCCTGCACCTGCGTGGACGGGAGTGGACTGGGGGGAGGACTCTTGGGGCTCGTATCCAGGCCTGAAATCTAGACCAGCTTGTCTGGGCACCAGGGGAAGGAAGGAGGAACAGGAGCTGAGGGTGAAGAGATGAATCAGTGGGTTCTGTGATGTCAGGAAGGAAACCCGGTACGACACCGACACCTGAGAGAGGCCCGGAGGAAGACGGTGGCCGTCCTTAGCTCAGGCTCAATGACACCAGAGGCCTGAAAGGTGAGGCCGTGGGGACAGGGCCTCTCCTGGAACCTGACCAGTTCGGATGGAGGCCTGCAGTCCTGAGAGGTGTCACCCTGGGGGATATTCCCACCTGATATGACTCTGGACCGGGCCGACTCTGGCAAGGTGCCAATATCTTTTGACTTTTATGACCGCTTTACTGTAAGGGATGCAGTCAGAGACCAGAGGGTGGCCTGTGATATAAGAAAATATAAATATTTGGTCTTTGTTCTGGTTCCTGGCACGCAGTCCTAAAACCCGTGGCATTTCTTGGGACTTCCCCGGCGGTCCAGTGTTTGAGACTGCACTCCCAGTGCAGGGGGCACAGGTTCAATCCCCGGTCGGGGAACTAAGATCCCTCATGCTGCACGGTGCAGCCTAAAACAATAAATAAATAAGAAATTAAAAAATAAAATAAAACCCTCGGCGTCTCTGGAGTAATGAGCGTCCTTTTGTGAGCTGAGATGAAGAGTATCTGGGGGCCCCTAGATCACTTCAGGATGAGCCCTGGTCTCCAAAAAGACCAGGCGTGATTAGGGGGTTGCAACGGTCAGCCCCCGCCTCGACCTCTGGGGAGGGGAGAGGGGCTGGAGGCCGAGTTAGTCCCTGTGGCGGTGATTTAATCAGCCATGCCTATGACTGGAACCTCCATAAAAGCCCCAAACCGACGGGGTTTGGTTGGTGGACAGTGGAGGTGCCAGGAGAAGTGGTGCACCGGGGGGGGGATGGAAGCTCCTCGCCCTCCACCCCCAACCTGGTCCCAAGCGTCTCTTTCATCTGGCTGTCCCTGAGTTGCATCTTTTATAATAAACGGGTGATAGTAAGGAAAGCACTTTCCTGAGTTCTGGGAGCCATTCTAGGAAATTATCAAACCTGAGGAGGGGGTGGTGAGAACCCCCGACTCCCAGCTGGTTGGTCAGAAGTAGGGGTGGCCCTGGACTTGCGGCCGGCATGGGGACCATCTTGTGGGGCTGAGCCCTTAACCTGGGGGTCTGACACTAACTCCAGGCCGACGGCGTCAGAATAGGCTTGGATCCCTCACTGGTGTCCAGAGACTCAGAGAACTGGATGTGGGTGTTGGGAAACACCCGCAAGGGGCTATGATAAGTAAAGCTGCTCTGGACACCCGTGTACAGTTTTTTGAGTGGACGCAAATTTTCATTTCTTTTGGAGAAATGCCCCAGGCTGTCATCTCTGGGCTGTGTGGTAGTTGCATGCTTAGTTTTATTGAAAAATAAACAAATAAAAACCTGCCAACGTAATCAAATACTCTCTCACTATCATGTTAATCTTCTGCTGAATCTGTCGGTAGGTCCCTTTTTACCTTCCTAACACTTTTTTGTTGTCTGTGTCCTTTCGTGATCCAATTCGCCAGACTTTGTTAATTTCGTTCATCTTTTCAGGGAAGCTTTGGGCTATCAACCCTCTCTCCTGTATCCACCCCCGCCCCCATTTCATTATTTTCTGCTCTTCCAAGATATTGTTAGGTATTGTTAACTTCCCACAACGGTTTCCTCCTTTGGCCCTTCGTTGTTTGGGGTAAATGTTTTAAACTATTGTTCCTGGCTTCTGGCCTCCTGAGTCCTTGGGCTTCGTGGAGACGGTCTCGTGGCCGACAGTGGAGGGACGGGCTCCACGGGCACCCTGCGTCGGGCCCCACGTCCGCTGTCCTCAGAGCTCCCTGGCGAGGCTGGCCCGGCTCGGCTTGGTCCTTGGCCTGTCCTGACCATGTGACAGTGAGCGCCCCTTCCCCCCACCCAGGGTCAGCCGGGGACACTCACCCCACAGCAGGCTTCTGAGACAGGCTCTGGTGCTGCCGGCCACAGTCCTGCCACGTTATCTGGTCCCATTGCTGCCCTTCTAATGGTCACAGGCCACCCAGGCCTTGCCTGTGGCTCCCCCTGCCCCCCCAGAACGGGTCTTGCAGACGCTCCAGGAGCTGCAGCAGGATGGTGCTCAGAGGCTCTGCTTGGCTTCCATCCCAGGGCAGCCAGGCCTCCTCCTTCCCCGTCTGGTGTGTGCCGGCCGCTCAGGCTCTCAGCGCTGGACACTCACCCCCCGGGGGTTCCCTGGCAGATGACAGGCAATGTGCTGGCAGCGGCTGACTGCTTAGCTGGGGCACTGCTGTCTGTCTTGTCACCTGCACACTGTCACACCCTTCCATATATGTGAAAACATTTCACAGCTTCACAAATGTACAACATGACGGCGGAGGCCCAGCAGTGCCCCCTGCCCCGGCCAGCCCCAGTGCCCCAGGGATGGTAGGGGTCCCCAGAGTCACACGGCAACCTCCACCCCCAGTGCTGGTCTGGGCGCTTGTCAGGTACTGACTTGTTCCGGCCCAGGAGGGCCCAGGCCGTCCTTCATCACACGGCCTCGGTGCCCAGCAGTAGGAGAACTCCCTCCCCCCATCTGCGACACTAGCTCCGGGAGGAAGGGCGGTGAGGGCGAAAAGGCTGACATCCACTGTCAGGGTGCAGCGCTGGAGGTCCTGGCCGGCGGCAGCAAGGGGCAACCCCCCAGCGGGGGTTCTCCGGCCCCACAGTGCCCGCGGCCAACAGCCCTCCCTCCTGCCGGCACGCAGCCCGCTGGGTCCAGGGCACCTCTCCAGATGGGTCAGGGTGACCTGGGAGGACAAACATCCCAGCTCTCAGGCCAGAGGGGATTGCAAGAACTCACCACTCGGGAGGGTGAGGGGTGGGCACCGGTGGTTTCTGTCCCTCTGGCCCGAGGGAGCAGAAAGCGTCCAATCCAGGGGACAAGTGCAGCAAGGGAGACCCCCCCCCCACAGGCCCCAGTCCCGGGTCGGAGGCCCTGCTAGGCCTTGGGGGCAGAGGTCATGCAGCAGGCCCCGCAGCCAGGCCCTGGGTGTCCGTCTGTCCACGTGGCCAGCGGTGTCTGCCTCACCTCCCCACCAGGAGCTGGGAGACCTCACGGGGGGAAGGAGTGCTCGCCCTGCCCCACTGGCTGTCGGGCACCTCCGGGCGGCTCTGCAGATGGTGAGGTGAGGGCTGTCGGGCACTGTGTCCGTGAGGACACACGTCCAGGGGGTCGAGGGCCTTGGTGGGCAAGGTCTGGAGAGCCCCCGGGAGCTGGAGTCTGCTGTGCAGGGACCCCGTGCCTCCCACCGGCAGCTTCAGGGTTCCCACCCCTGCGTCCAAGGCCGAGTCCCTTCCAGGCTGCCAGGACCCAGGTTCAAAGACGCTGGAGGGGGCCTGGGAGGATCGGGTGGCACAAAAGAACAGCTACTGGGCTGCTCGGGGTCAGAACCCGGGATTCGCCGGCTGCTGCCTCTGTCCCAGCCTCAGCCCCAGAGCTGGAGGCCCCAGTAAAGCCGGGGCTGGGGCCCCGCAGGGCCCCCCGGGGTGCCCAGTGTCCAAGTGTCGGCAGCCTCTGTCTGGGCCGCGGAGCTCACTCTCAGGTCCACCGCCTGCAGCCCGGCCCAGCCTCGGGGTCCCTTCACAGTCTCCCATGGAGGGGTGTCCCAGGGTTTCCCGGGGTCAGGCCTGACCCTGCACACCAGCTGCAGCACCACCACTAGAGGCCACGGTCAGCCCCTCCCCTGTTCACTCAGCTGTGCCCTCCTCTGCCCACTGGACCACAACCTGCTGAGCCCACCCCAGGCACCGGGACACGGCTCGGAGCTGGCAACGCCGGCGGTGACAGAGGAAGACCTGCCAATGGGCCACAAGCCCGTGGGGTGGCCATCGAGACGGAGGAAGGAAGACAGGGCGGGATGGGAGCCACAGGGGGCGCCGCAAGGGTCTCAGCCCAGCGGGTGGGCAAGCTCCAAGCTGAGACCCGAAAGGCCAAGGGGATGAAGAGGTGTGTGCCTGTGTGTGCACATACGTGGATGTGTGTGCGTGTGGGCATGTGGCCATGCCTGTATACATGTGGGTGTGTGTATGCACATGCGTGTGTGTGCACCTGGCTGTGTGTGCGTGTGCACGTGTGTGTCGGGCAGGGTGGGGGGGAAATTCCAAGCAGAGGAAACCAAATGTCCAGCTGCTCGGAGGTGAGGGCCCCGTGTCAGGAGCAACAAAAGCTGGACGTCCAGGGTGGCGAGCAGCGACGGGACGACGGGACGGCTGCCGGCCCCAGACACGCCCACTGAACGCGCAAGTGTGCTCACTCCTCTCTGTACCCGACGGCCGGCCGCTGCCGGGGCTCTGCGGCACTGACGTGCGCCTGACCCTCCCTCTGACCTTTGCCTCCCTTGCCCCGACTCACGTTGTTCTGGGCCTCTGTCACCAAGCTTCTAAAATCCCAACTCTGGAAGCAGCTGGCTTTCCACCTTTGCCAACTTCTGAATTCCTGGATCCGTGTCCGTATTCACTTTCATTTCTGCTCACAAAGTGGGTCTTCTTCTCGACCTCACCTCTTCCTTGTACACATGAGGCCAATGGCACCCAACACACACACAGCAGCCCTGCACACACACAGAGCACACTTACGTACACAGCACACTTGCACACACGCATCATTCTGTCTTCTGACTTCTGCCCCGGGCTACTGGCTCAGCGCCTTCACAGTCCCCCTGCGAAGTGACCACGGGCATTTTTTACCAAATGCAGAGACTCAGCATCACGTGGACCACCCACCACCGTCGTTCCAGCCTCCGCTATTGGCTCCCACGGCCAGTGTAACAGAGCAGGAATCCCCCTCCACGTCCCCTGCCTGCCTTTTGTCTGTAAAAATCTTTAGTCAAAGAATAAATTTAATCAGAGAAGTGAGGAAATGTAGAAAGAAAGAAAAACAGTCAAATAAGATAAAATAATAATAGTTTAGCCACTGAACAAAGTCAAGGACCTTTAGTTCCTCCTCCAGGGCTGTAGATCATATTCTGAGCCATGTCCTTGAGCTGTTTTGCAGATACTGAAACCCCCACCAGGTGGAAGAAGTTAACTCTACGCTGCCCACGAGCACTAGATCCCAGACCAGCTGGAACCAGAAGGCTGGTGATGTTGACTCCTGGTTATCTCACCACCAACCAATCAGAAGGGCGTCCACGAGCTGATCACACACTCCACAACCTCCCCTCCCTCACCCTGTCTTTAAAAATGCTTCCCTGAGGACTTCCCTGGGGGTCCAGCGGTAAAGAATCCACCTTCCAATGCCGGGGACTTGGGTTCGATCCCTGGTCAGGGAACAAAGATCCCACATGTTGTGGGGCAGCTAAGCCCGTGCGACACAAATACTGAGCTCGGGCGCCTGAATGAGAGAGCCCGTGTGCCACAAAACTACAGAGCCCAGGTGCCCTGGAGTCCATGTGCCACAACTAGAGAGAGAAAACCCGCACACCACAACTAGAGAGAAGCCTGCACGCCTCAACGAAGACCGTGCGTGCTGCAACTAAGACCCAACGCACACAAGAAAATAAAAAAAAATCCTTCCCTGAAAGCCTTTGGGGAGTTCAGGTCTTTTAAGCACTAGTTCCCCGGACTCCTTGCTTGGCACCGGCAATAAACGCTGTGCTTTCCTTTTCCGTGACCTGAGGTCAGGAGGCTGGTTTTACTGCGTGAGCGCGCAGACCCAAGCTTTGTTCTGTAACCCCAGCAGCCTGTCTGCTAAGTCAGTGCCGCACCATTTTAGTCTAGGGCTTATTTGTTACCACAGCATGACCTGGTCTAGCCTGACTAACAGAGAAAAAGGTTCTTTGAAGTAGGGTGCTGCCGTAACAAAACACCTACATCAACAAGTATCCACACGTCACTGTGACACTTTGCAGCACACGAGGTGGGGCTCCGCCTGCCATGTCAGGACATTGGCTGCTGTGCCCAGACCTTGGCTGGCTCCACGCCACGTGTCTCGTCCTCAAGAAGGCTGGCCTGGGTGTATCGTCTTGATGAGAACAAAAGCGGGTCACGTGACTAAGACCAGCGTCAAGGGGCAAAGCTCCTGAACCACGGTGGGAGGGCACCCCAAAGTCCCACAGCAAAAGCGTGGGCACAGGTGAGGGTGAGGCCTGAGGACACGGACACAATCTGTCAACTTTTAAAGTCAAAAGCTGCAGGACCAGGAGGAGGCGCACCCCCACCTGATGTGTTACCACCTGGAGATTCGGACCTGGGGGGGGGGGGATGCCGTAGCCAGAGGGCTTTGGGGAGGAAGAGGATGTGTTCTGTGTGTGAGAAGTTGTCTGGTGAGCAGAGGAGCCCTGATGGAAGAGGGGATACCAGGTGCTGGGCAAACAGATAGACTGCAGTTCCCAGCCTACCCTACGGTCAGTGCGGTCACTCAGCATCACATGAGTGCATTCCAACCAGTGGGATTCTAGGGGAAGGAAAGTAAGCTAATTCCCACGTGGTCCCCCCTTTCAAGGTGACCTTGGAGGCCACAGTTTCCAAAAACAGTTAGAAGATGAGGCAGACGTGCTCAGCCCACGAGACTGCGTGCGGTAGAGAGAAGAGCCCTGAGAGTTCAGGGTATATTTGCTACGGCAACATAACCTAGTTTCAGAGTGTGATAGCTGAACCATAGCAACCCCTGAACGGGGTAGAAATGCAGATCCTCAGGCCCACCCGGGAACTTCTGACTCAGGAATGCTGAAGCAATCATGTCCTAACAAGGCCCCCCAGGGAGTGTGGTGTCCATTCCCACTAAAAGGAGTCGCAGACACTGAAACCCCGGAGGACCCTGTGGGGCTCCTGGGCAGGAAGCCTCGCCAACAGCTGCTAATCAGGGAAGGGAGGGGATGCAGAGACGAGGGAGAAGCAGTCAACAAACAATAGTGCAGCCTTGGAGCAGGTCCTGGTTCCACCTCAAGGGATGCAAAGAACAATATCTTTGAGCTCTTCCGCAGAACTAAAACCCCCAACAAACGGAAGATGTTATCCTTCTTCATTCCAGAGAACCCCATCAAGAGACCACCCGAGGCCAGATTAAAGGAGTGCAGGACCTACACACACCCTGATCTTATCGGCAACCCCGCCCTTGAGCCACTGCTGTAAACTCCTCAACAAATCCTCCCGGGTTGGGACACGTGGTTTTTCAGGGCGCGGGGGTGGGGTGGAGCTCGCTGTGTCCCCCTTTGCCTGGCAAAGCAATGAAGCTATTCTCTCCTACTTCACCCAAAACTCCGTCTCCAAGATTCGACTCGGCACCGCCGCACAGAGGCCGGGTTTTCGGCATCAACACAAGCAAGGGCACGATTCGTGTGAAGGATGGCTGTTGTAGGCTGGTGGCTAAGATGTGAAGACAGGAACGGCAGGAAAGTAGGTGCTCAAGACAAAGCAGGTAGGAGATAAACACAGGGCGAGTGCAAGGATGGAAGCGAGGCGCCTGGGATCTTCAGTCTCACGGGGGAGGCAGTTCCGAGGCTGATGATGCCCAAGAGGTGACAGTGGGCTCGCGGGTGGAGCGGAGGTCAGTGGCGTGGAGCGCGTTCTCCCGCCTGCGATGGACACGGGGCTGGGCTGGAGAAGAGGACCCTGAGCTGGTCCCCTCCAGATCCAGCACACCTGGCTCCTAGGACGCTGACTTCAGACTCTCGGAACAGGTCCAAAGACACAGCACATTCTTCGGGGCTCTCAGGAGACAGAACCAGTAGACTGTGTGTACATAGAAGAAGACTGATTGCGAGGAATTGCCTCACGCCGTCAGGGGGGCTGGGGAGTCCCCGGACCTGCAGTTGGTGACTGGGAGAAGCAGGAGGGCAGCTGGTGTCCGTTCTAGTCCAAAAGCCAGTGGGCTCGAGACCGGAGAAGGGTCCACATTTCAGTCTGAGTCTGAAGGCGGGAAAAGGCTGTGGCCCAGCTCCTCCATCAGGCTGGGGGAGCTCCCTCTCACTCAGCCTTTTGTTCTATTCGGGCCTTCACCTGACTGGACAAGGCCCACCGTGCTGGGAAGGGCCACCTGCTTCATCCAGTCTATACATTCCTACATTCCAACGCAAAGCTCCCCCAGAAACAGGGACACACCCAGCATGAGGTTTGGCCAAAAGTCTGGGTCCCCCGTGACCCAGTCAGGTTGACACACACGATGAACCCCCTCACATGGCCTCTGTCCTTGTAATGGTGTAGAATTCCACCCCACCTCCCCCTTCGGGACCAAGGCCGCCACAAGCCCTGAGCTGGTTCAGACATGATAGGACCAGACGCAGAGGAAGCTGCAGGACCTCTTCGGGGGCTGCGAGAGGCCGGGTCCGGAGCGGGCCGCCCCACGGGGAGGGGATACCAAGTTGAGTTAAGTGTCTGGATATCGAACCCTCCCTGGGACATGGGATTTAACTCCCTGCAACGCTCCTGGGAGACAGCGCTGAAACATCGCTAGATTGGCCCTTGGGTGCCTGGGCACGAAAAAGAACCACATCTAAGTGTCGTCGTCATCGGGGCCGTGTAACAGGATACCACAGCCTGGGCGAACTGGACAACGGAGGTTTACCCTCTCACAGCCTGGAGGCGGGAAGTCCAAGGTCAAGGTGCGGGCTTGGCGGGTTCCTCTGAGGGCTGTGGTGGAGGATCTGGTCTAGGCCCCTCTCCCACCTCCTAGTGGCTTGCCGCAGACAGGTGGGGCTCCTTGGCTTGAAGAAGCGTCCCCCCGGCCTCCGGCTTCCTCTTCACATGGCCTTTTCCCTGTGTCTGTGTCCAATCTCCCCGTGACTTTCTCTTAGAAGAACAATTGTCCCTGGATTTAGGGTCCACTCTAAATGCGGGTGATGGCCTCTTGAGATCGAAAACTTAATTCCCTCTGTAAAGGCCCTATTTCCAAATACGGTCACATTCTGAGGTACTGGGGGTTATGACGTCAACATATGAGTTTGCTGGGGACACAGCTCGACCCATAACATCACCCCTCCCACAGAGGAAGCAGACCAGCAGGTGTGATGCAGGGTGGGCTGGCTGGAGGGGGATGGGGGCAGACACCCCACGGCTTGACCTGATGGCTCCGGGAGGGTCAGCAGCATGAAGAAGTACAGGTCCTCCATCAGGAATCCAGCCCTGGGCCTCCCAGCCCAGGCCCTGCCCAGGGGCCTGTGCACAGCCTCTGGAGGGGTCGGACCAAGGTCCGTCCTTATGCGTAGATGTCCGTGTTCTGTCCCTCACGACCTTGGACCTCCAGGGCCCCTGCAGAGCATCAGGGTCTGGCCAGCATCCTTTGACCTGGCCAAGGGTGAAAACGATAACAGCCGATGAGTCATTGGGTGCCCGTCTCTGGAATCTGAGCAGAGAGTGTGGGGAAAACTCAACAGTTAGAAGAAAAGAACTGGAGGTACTTCAAGATGGGCGCCAGCTCTGCACGGGCTCCTGCGGCCAAGGGGCCATGACCCCCCAGGAGGAAGTGGGGGTCACCTTGTCCTGGACTTCTCGGGTCTGTCTCCCGCCCTGCACCCCGTGATCGGAGGTCTGTCCCTGTAACCATGCCGTCCTCCCAGCTCCCTCACCACCAAAACCAGGTTTCCTGGTGATTTGCAGAAAACATTTTGGAGATAATAAAATAAACAGGCAGAGAGGACTCGGGAACCCTGGAGGTGGGGTGCTGGCAGGGCATCACCCAGGGAGGATGAAAACTTCCACAGACGGCTCCATGTTGCCCCAGAGCCAGCACAGGGCAGAGGCAGGGGCAGGGGCGAGGCCTGTGCTCCCGGACCTGGACGTGCCATGCAGGGAGGCAGGACGTCCCGCCTGCCCTGGGAGGGGACTCTCGAGAGGCTGGCAGAGCCCGGGTGAGGAGGGGCTTCATGGATGGGCCAGCAGGGGGCTCCGAACTGGACGGAGGGCGACGCCCGCAGACACCTGCAGGTCTGCAGCTCCATTCTGGCCTCACGGGACCTTCTCCACCTTACACACCCCTATGCACTTCGGGGATGGGGGTGGGGGAGGGGAACATGGAGTCTGGAGTTACAGACGGAGACAGAGCAGACCCCCAGCCCAAAGGGTGCTGCGTCCCCACCCTGTACGGAGGGGCTCAAGGAAAATGAGACGGGGGTGAAACAGGGTGGAGCTACGTGCTGGCGGCCCAGGAGCGTGGGAGACTGACCGGCAGTGGCCCGGTGGCCTCAGCACCGAGATGGGCCGCGTCTGGGGCAGGAGATGGCTCCCCCAGCTTCTCCTGCCCCGTGGGCTCTGTGAGGCGAGGGAGCAGGGAGGGGCGTGTGGCCCGGGGCGGGGTCTGAGGGAAGCCGGCCACCCAGCCCAGCACTGTGAGTGGTCAGTTACCCAGTGTCCCGCCCTCCCGCCCCACCAGCCAGGCCAGGAGGGTGGGGGGGCTGTGGGCTTTGCTCAGTCATTTACATATGTTGGTTGAACCCCTATAGAACCCCATTTATGGCCCCCAGGATGCAGCAGGGCCCCGATCGGGCACAGATGCTGGCCCCAAGGCTGACGCTCTGGGGAGGCTAGGCGTGGGGGGCTCCCCAGGACTCCCCTCTCCCCCTGCTCCCGCTCTGGGCACAGCGGGGAGGGGTGCAGCCTCCGCTCTCCCCAGCCCCAAGCTCGGGGGTTCAGAGCCCTTCCCCATCACCCACCCCACCTGAGCGCTGGGTCTGCTGGGGTCCTTGCTCTGCCCACCTGGGGCCAAGGCTCCAAGTCCCCACGGGAGGCTGGCCCGAGTGGGGCTCCCATTCCAGTGTTCCCGAGACTCAGGAGTTCTTGGGATCGGTGTGACCGGGCTTTGTGGTGTGAGGGGGGCCGGGCGAGTTCAGAGGTGGGGAGGGGAGGAGGGGCAGCAAGAGAATGGGGGCCTGGAAGAGATGCGAGGGGCCCAGAGGGTGCGCGGGGCACAGAGCTGGGAAGCAGAGCCCCACTGCCTGGGGCTAGTTTCAGTGAGGCCGGTGGTGCCGAGGGCTCAGCCTCCACTGGACCCATGCGCTGCCCAGACCCCCACGGCTAGCGGGAGTGGAGGCACTCTGGCCAGGACCTCAGCTCTAAAGGGGACTGAGAGTAGCCCCTGGCCCAAGTGGGTAATGGGGACCGGCCCCCAGGGAGTCCCCAAGGAGAAGGGCTGCGGGACTCACTGCCCCCATCCACCTGCCTGGCCAGCTGAGCCTGTTGTTTGAGGTCAAAGGTCCCCCAGCTGCACCCAGACGCTGGGGTCAGCCCAGGTACAGCACCTCAGGCTGGGCATCCAGTGCCCCCAGTCCCCTGCCTGCCCCCGCCCGCCTTCCGAGAGCCCCTGGTGTGTAATCCGGGGAGAGGGACGGACAGAGGGGAGGGGGAGCCTCGTCTCACCTGCCTGCTGAGGCCCCCCGGCCCCCCCAGACTCAGACCCTCTCCACCCTCCCCTGCACCTGTACCCCCACGGGAAACAGCCTCTCCACTCCCACAAGGCAGCCAAGCCTGGTACGTCCCTCAGTGGCCCCTCCTGCAAGTCCCTTGGCCTGTCCCCCGGTAGTCATGCTGTCACTCCATCCGGCTTCCTCTTCGCCCACTTGGGCCCCTGGAGGACCCTCCCCACACACACATTTTGAATCCATCCTCAGAGTTGCCACCGAAGGCATCCAAACACTGGAGAGCGTCCCGCCCTCCTCTGAGTCCTCCCTGGGGCCCCACTGCCCGAGGTCAGATATCAGCTCCTTGCGGGGCTTCGAGACCCCAGGACCTCTGCCCGCCTCTCATCCGCTGCTGCCCTCCCACCTCCATTGGCTGGTATCGATTTTAAACGTTTTCTCCCAGTTATTTGATTATTTGGTATTGATCTGGAAACCAGGGCTGAGTCCTTCGGTAAAGCAGTGAGAGTGGGCAGTGTTGACTGCTATTCGTTTTCCTTAATCGTAAGAACGGAAAGCCCATTACCCCACGCCACCGCAGTTTGGATACCGAGGACCCCGCCTCTGCTCCCCAGCCTACGTCTCCATCTGCACGACCCCGCCTTGTCCACAGCAGGCTGCTCAGGGGCCTTGGGCCTCCCTCCAGAGAGACCCACCAGCTCCTCAACGGGAAGCACCAACGCTTTAAGGCTCCGGCCCCACCCTCTGCTGCATCCACCCAATGGGATCCCTGGAGCCTGGGCGATCCCGGTCCCAGTGTTGAACGATCCCCCTATTCTCAGCAGACCCGACCTGACTCCCACTCCGGGCCCGTCATGACGTGAGGCCCCTCCCCGCCCACGTGGGAGCCGGAACTGGACAGTGGATCGCGACTCCCTTCCTTTCTGGGCACCGCCCATTTCTCCGTCGGGTCTCACCAGGGCAGCCAGGACGCAGAGCTCCTCGCCGTGGTACTAATCATGTAGACATAAACAAGGCAATGCTATCAGAGCCTGTTCGAGGGACAAAGACCCTGGGAGCCTCTTGTTGGGGGCCTGGGAGCCCAGGGGCAAGGTTAAGGGGCCCCGTGACTCCCTCAGCCTGAGGCTCCCCCACCCCGCAAGCAGGACAGGGACCACCTCTGTCCTTCTCCCTGGGGCGGGGCCTCCTCCAGCTGCCCTCGGCTAAGATTTCCAGTGGTCTGGAGGCTAAGCAGTAACCCGACGCCAGGCCGCCCTCAGGCCTCAGATGGTGGCCAGGAGGAGCATCCCTGTGAATAGTGAGTGCACGTGGCCGTGCGGCTCTGGGGGTCCCATGGCCGCTGGGGGGTCGCGGTGCGGGAACTCTGATGTCCATCCTGGGCCTTGGAGCCCCACCAGTCTCAGTGCAGCCAGGGTCAGAGCCTCCAGGTCTCTTCTCCTGTCTGGGCCCAGGGCCCTCACCCCTCCTCGTACCCAGAGCAAGACTGAAGGGGAGGCCAGGGGACCCCCGAAACGCCTGACCAGGCCCTGCACCATCACCGCAAGCTGCCCCAGAGGGACAGATTCCACACCTTGGGGGTCTCCTAAGAGACATCTCAGTGCGCCCTTAATTACGCCCCAATCCCTCCCTGCACGAACCCTAAACTATCCCTCACCCTCTGGTGGCTGACCTGTCCTCCCTCCCTTGACCCCCAAGACACAGGGAGGCCCTCCTGGCCTGAGACCCCTTGTCCATCTCTGCCCCTCATCCTGCACAGTCAGCGCTGGCCTGGACTCCTGCAGTTACTGAGCCCTTGGCCGCCCCACTTTCCAAAACACACCTGCCAGCCCCCAGGGTCCCCTGGCCTGCCACCGCCCTCGGAAGAACCCTAGACCCCCAGCCCTCCCCTCTCCCAGCTCATTCCCCTGTGGCACTCTACGGCCTGGGGTCTCTGCTCTCCCCCGGGCCAAGAGGCCCCCAGAGGGCTGGTCCTGTCCCGTCACCTCGGCCGCTCTGAGCTCCTGTCACTACTCTCAATTCTCTAGTTTATGAGGTGGGAGCTCCAGGAGGACAGGGCCCCCCGGTTGAGAGCTGGGCCAAGAAGGCCAGTGGAGATAACCCTACCCCACCATGCCTCTCACACCCGACGTAGCGCATTCTTTATCCCTATTTTAGACTCACGGAGCAAGAGGCTGACTACGCAAAGGACAAGGACAGACCACACATGACAGCAAGGTCTGACCCACATGAGAAGTCCAGGAAGACCAACCACAACCTCTGCAGAAATCGGCCCAGAGGGTCAGGCCGTGGCCAGGACCACCTGCTTCTCTATTTTTGTTCCCAACCCAGGACCGCCCAGAGAAAGGCGAATAGCCCCCAAGCCACTCCCACGGGCCGCCAGGCTGGTTAGCTACGTGCATCTCCCCCAGGGCTGGCAGCCTCTGATCGGAACACAGCTAAGCTTCCTTTCTCTTTCAGCTTTACTGAGATGCAATTCACATACCATCAATTTCACTCCTTTAAAATGTACAGTTCAGGGGTTTTTATATGCTCGCAGAGCTGTGCCACCATCAGCACCACCTAATTTCACATTTCAACACCCCAAGGAGAGACCCCGCAGGTACACAATTAGTACTCACTCCCTCCGCCCCCCGCCCCCCCCCACCCCCCGCAGCCCCAGGCAACCGCTAATCTGCTTTCTATCTGTGCATTGGCCCGTTCTGGACATTTCCCCAAAACGGACATTTCCCATAAACAGAAATATAACACGTGGCCTTCTGTGACTGGTTTCTTTCACTCAGCCTCATGGTTTCAGGGTCACCCACATTGTAGCCTGTGTCAGTGCTTCCTTCCTCTTCACGGTTCAATGGTACTTCATGGTACGGCTACTCTATATTTTGTGTATCTATTCAGCCGTCAGTGGGCATGTGCGTTGTTTCCACCCGTTAGCTGTCGTGAACAGTGCTGGACACATTTTTGAGAGGATGTACGGTTTCGTTTCTCTTGGGAATGTACCTAAGAGGCATTGCCGGGTGATGTGATAACTCCATTTAGCATTTTGAGGAACTGCCAGCACGTCCTCCAAAATGATTGCATCACTTTACATTCCCACCAGCAATGTTTGAGGGCTCCAGCCTCTCCACATGCTTCTAAACACTTGTTATTTTCTGTCTCTTTTGTGATAGCCATCCTAGTGGGTGTGAAGTGATCACTTATGGTGGTTTTGATTTGCATTTTTCCCTGATGATTAGTGATGTTGAGATCTTTCCATGTGCTTATTGGCTAACATCTATCTTCTTTGGAAACTGTTTATTCGGGGACTTCCCTGGCAGTCCAATGGTTAGGGCTCTGCGCTTTCACTGCCGAGCGCGTGGGTTTGATCCCTGGTCGCGGAACTAAGATCCTGCAAGCCGCCGGCCGAAAAAAAAAAAAAAGAAGAAAAATGTTGATTCAGATCCCGTGTCCATTTTTAAGTTGGGTTGTTCGCCTTTTTGTTGCTGTTAAGAGCTCTTTACGTGCTCTGGATCCTAGTGTCTTATCAGATATCTGATTTGTAAATATTGTCTCCCATTTCATGGGCTGTCTCTCCACTTTCTTGCTGATATCTGTTTTGTTTAAGGGGGCAGCAGATCATGCTCAGAGACTGAGATTGTCTTTGTCAATACTTTATTTAACACAGCTTCACGGCGGGAGTTATAATAACATCACAAGCATACAGGATAATGTCTCTTAATAAGCCAATACAGAAATAACATACTCCAAACAAATGATAGATTAATTACCCCTTTGTTCCAGCCAAGGGGAAGTATAAGGAAGAAAGTCCACATTCAGTTGAGATGTACCTTTTGTACAAAGTTTTGGTTTCTCGGGGGGGGGGGGGGGGGGGCGGGGAGGCCCCGCTGCCCGCGCAAAAATAAAAGTCCCTCGTTGCTAGGGAACCACGGTGCTGGTGTTGGCCGGCTGGCTGATCTCCTTGGAGAGAAGTTTCTCACCACTGCCCATAAAGGAATCACCTTTACCAGGGCGGGAGCTAATGCCCCAAGGGCTTCGGAGAGCTAGATCAGCAGTCTCGCCCGGTCCTCACGGACTCTTGGTATTTACAGCCCTAATGTCCGGCACCAGAGCTGCTTTTTCACACGGTTCTTACTGATAAGCCCCCAGGGAGCCCTGAGCTGCTGAGCTCCAATAATAACATAACATCCTGACACGGTTCATTCTTATATCAAAACAACTTTACTTCTATTTTGTTTGTTTTGTCTTTAATTCTAATTTTATACTGGAGTATAGTTCATTCACAGTGTTGTGTTAGTTTCAGGCGTACAGCAAAGTGATTCGATGATACGTACACGTATATCTATTCTTTTTCAGATTCTTTTCCCATATAGGTTATTACAGCGTATTGAGCAGAGTTCCCTGTGCTATACGGTAGATCCTTGTTGATTCTCTATCTTATATATAGTAGTGTGTATATGTTCATCCCAACCTCCTAATTTATCCCTCCTCCCCAAAACAACTTTACTTCTAAAAACAACTTCTATTTTCTGTCTTTGCCATAATCAAGTGGATTAAAACAACCTCACTTAAATCATCAAGTGGATTTGAAATCATATCAATCAATACACAATATCCTTTGACACACGAAAGTTTAAAATTTGACCAAGTCCAATTTACCTATTTTTTCCTTTTTCTTTCTTTCTTTTTTTTTTTTTTGGCCGAGCTGTGTGGCTTGTGGGATCTCTTAGTTCCCTGACCAGGGATTGAACTTGGGCCACTGCAGTGAAAGCACCAAGTCCTAACCACTGGACCACCAGCGATTTCCCTACTTATTTTTTTCTTATTTCGCTTGTGCTCTGGGAGTTGTATATAAGAAACCATTGTCTAACACAAGGTCACGAAGGTTTATGTCTTTCTCTAAGAGTTTTATAGTTTCAGCTCTTACATTGAGGTCCACGATCCGTTTTGAGTTAACGTTTGTGTACAGCGTGAGGTAGGGCCCCAACGTCATTCTTTCGCCTGTGGATATCCAGCTGCCCCAGCACCAGTTGTTGAAAAGACTGTTCTTTTCCTCATCGAATTGTCTCGGTGTCCTTGTGGCAACCCACCATGAACGTGAGGGTTTATTTCTGGACTCTCAATTCTATTCCACTGATCTGTTCGTCTGTCCTTAACGCCAGTGCCACACTGCCTTGATCTCTGTAGTTTTGCAGTAAGTTTGAATGGGGAAGTGTGAATCCAACAACTTTCCTCTTATTTTTCCAGTTTCTTCTGGCTATTCTGGGGCCCTTGCATTCCCATATGAATTTTAGGATCAGATTGTAAAAAGCCAGCTGGGATTTTGATAGGGATTTCGTCGAAGCTTTAGATCAGTTTGGGGGAGTATTGGCACCATAAACATATTAAGTCTTCTGATCCATGAACACCAGTTATCTTTTCACTTAGTTAGATGTTCTTTAATTCCTTCTGACAACGTTTTGTAGTTTTCAGTGTACGAGTCTTACGCTTCTTTCGCTCCACGTATTCCTAGGTATTTTGTTCGTTTGCTGCTGTTACACGTGGGATTGTCATCATAATTCCACGTTTGGATTGCTCATGGCTAGGGATAGAAATAAAATTGATTTTTGTATATTGATCTTGTATTCTGCCAATTGTTGAACACGCTTATTAGCTTTAATTTTGTGTGTGTGGCTCTCTTAGGATCTTCCATACACAACATCATGTCATCTGCAAATAGAGGTAGTTCAATACTTCATTTCTAATATGGGTGCCTTTTTACTCCTTCTTCTTGCCTCAATGCTCTGGCCAGAACCTCCGGGACAATGTTGAGTAGAAGTGGCAGGAGTATGCAGCAACATGGATGAACCGAGAGATGATCATACTGAGTGAAGTAAGTCAGAAAGAGAAAGACAAATAGCATATGATAGCACTTATATGTGGAATCTAAAATATGACACAAATGAACTTATCTATGAAACAGAAACAGACTCAAGGACACAGAGAACAGAATAGACTTATGGTTGCCAAGGGGGAGGTAGAGTGGGGGAGGGATGGATCGGGAGTTTGGGATTTTATTTATTTATTTATTTATTTGGGCTGCGCCAGGTCTTAGTTGTGGCATGTGGGATCTTCAGTTGCAGCATGCAGACTTCTTAGTTGCGGCATGCATGCGGGATCTAGTTCCCCCACCAGGAATCGAACCCGGGTCCCCTGCAGCGGGAGCACGGAGTCTTACCCACTGGACCACCAGGGAAGTCGGGAGTTTGGGATTACACATGCAAACTATTATATATAGAATGGACAAAAAACAAGGTCCTACTGTATAGCACAGGGAACTATATTCAATATGCTGTGATGAGCCATAATGGGAAAGAATATGAAAAAGAATATATATGTATAACTGAGTCACTTTGCTGTACAGCAGAAATCAACGCAAAGATAGTGGCAGGATGTGGGGTCCTTGTCTCGTTCCTGACCTTAGGCGGGATGCTCTCAGACTTTTATCACTAGGTGTGAGGTCAGCTGTGGGTATTTGTAGACGCCCCTTATTGGATGGAGGACATTCCCTTCTATTTTGAGTGTGCGGAGTGTTTTCACCATGAAAGAATATTGGGTTTGTTTCTGTTTGTTTGTTTGTTTGTTTTTGCAGTACGTGGGCCTCTCACTGCTGTGGCCTCTCCCGTTGCGGAGCACAGGCTCCGGACGCGCAGGCTCAGCGGCCATGGCTCACGGGCCCAGCCGTTCCGTGGCATGTGGGATCTTCCCGGACCGGGGCACGAACCCGTGTCCCCTGCATCGGCAGGCGGACTCTCAACCACTGCGCCACCAGGCAAACCTGAATACTGGGTTTTGTTAGATGCTCTTCCTACGTCCGTTGAGATGATCACATAATTTCTGTCCTTTATTCTATTGATATGGTGTAGTACATTTTTCAGATGTTAAACTCCTCCTTTTTTTTGTTTTTTTTCCAACATAAACCTGTCTCCCTTGGGGGCGGCCTTCGAGTCCCTGCCAAATGCAGCGAGGGCGGCTGATTCCCTTGTAGGTAGCAGGCTCTGCAGATACAGCCGGTTTGTCTCATTTAGGTGGTCTTTGTTTATTTCCACAGGAAATGAAGGCAAAGAGGCGGGGTTCAGTGATTCACCGACTCCCCCCCCGACAGACCATGTGCCCCAGGAGAGCAGTGAGTCACCAGCTATGGGCAGAGAAGCCTCTCCACCAGACAAGCTGAAAGGAGGCCCTGGCCTCCTGCCTCCCATGGGCCAGGCCTTGCTCACGTGCCTAGGCCTGTGGTCATGTTCCATTGCAGACAGGGACACGGTGGAACCAGCCCGAAGTCACTGGGAGGGGAAGACTCAGGCCAAACCCAGCTGGGCAGCAAAGCCTGCTGGTCCTGCCGAGCTGCCAGCTGTATCCCCATCAGCTCCCCTTCCTAGGGCAGCCAGGGCTGCAGGGCAAGGGAAGCACAGGGACGGGGTGTCCCATCCCAGGCATAGCAAGCTCTGCCTCGCCTCCCTCATTCTCTAACGCAGCCCCTCTGGGAGCTTGTCCATGCATCCTGGAGCTGGGATGGAAAGCGTTGCAGTCCAGCCAACACCGGGAGCCTTCCCCAGGACATCCTCGCGGGGCGCCCCCTGCCCCCGATCACACTGGCACACACATCATGTCACCGCTCCCTGGGATACGTACTGTTGTGTCAACATGACCGGCCCCAGGCGCCCAGGCGGGACATTACTTCTGGGGGAGTCTGGGGGGGTGTTTCCAGGTGAGATCAGCATTGAATTGCGGACGCAGGAGAGCAGGTGGGAGGGCACCATCTGGTCCCCGAGGCCTGAACAGAACACAAGGCAGGGGAGGGAGAACGTGCCCTTTTCTGGCCCCACCCCTTGAGCTGGGACAGCTCCCGTCACCTCCTCCTGCCCTTAGACTGGGGTTTACACCATCCGCTCCCCTGGCTCTCAGGCCTCCAGACTCAGACTGGACGACATCACCAAACTGGCCTTCCTGGGCCGCCAGTGTGCAGACGGCAGGTCATTCCCAGCCCCCATAACCACGCGAGCTACCTCACAGGGGCAAGGCCTGAGGCTCCCCTGTGGAATACCCCCAGTCACTCCCACTGGGGCCAGAATCCAGTGCAGCTCCACTCTGACCTTCAGGCCCAAGAGCCAGCCCACCTGGCCCCTGACCTCACCGCTGGCCCCAACCTCAGACCTCAAGCCCAGCCCTTCGCACATCCTCTGCGCCCACCCCACCAGCTTCCTTTCCACTCCTCCAAGCTACCCCTCTGCCTGGAAAGCTCCCCCCATCACCCCTCAGGGTTGGCTCCGTGGCTGATTCCTTCCAGGACCCACGGGGAGGAGTGCCACCCCCCACCTGTCACACATCCTCAGAACTCCTCCCCCTTTGCAGCACTGACATGATCATCGTGGGGTGACATCTGTCACCCTCACCAGGGCCGAAGGTCCTCAAGCGAAGGGGTCCTGGCTGTCCAGCTCCTCACAGCGAGCGCCTGGAATAGGCCTGGCACACGGCTGGCACCCACTAAATGCAGGACTGAAGCAGAGAGAACAGAACAAGCTGGCCAGGCGCGACCCACTTTGGGGGATGGCGGGCCGAAGACGCACGTGCGTGGTTTTGCCGCTCCCTGAGGGGGGGCTCTCTGCCCCCCCCCTTCCCCAGAGGGCCCAGGGAAGGGACAGCCCACACCTTTGGCAGGAAATGTCCCTATCAATGTGGGCAGCAGGGAGCTGATGGGAGGGCAGGGCACCTAGACAAGCGATTCTTCACACTGAAGACCTGTTCTACCTCCTCTTCGACAGAAAGAATCTGGCAGACCCCCAAAGTTGGTACCTCTGTTGTAACATCCCTTCGACACCCACAAACCCCACAGTTGCGCTTGTGGCTCTTACATACGCGAGAAGCCAAAACAAACTTTACAATAAGTCACCAAGGAAACTACAAAACTACCAGAGTCCCGATGAGTACGACCGCACCGCTCCGGCCGCCCACTGCTACTGAAATTCAAACCACTGTACAGTGAGCAAAATGAAAACTTCAGTCCCCAGCGGTGGCGCTGGCCACCTTGCAAGTGGTCAGTAGTCACTCATGCCGGGGTTACTGCAGACACAGAGCTCTCATCTCTCCAGCTGCATACAATGAAAACTTCAGTCCCCAGCAGTGGCGCTGGCCACCTTGCAAGTGGTCAGTAGTCACTCGTGCCAGGGTTACTGCAGACGCAGAGCTCTCATCTCTCCAGCGGCATAAAATGAAAACTTCAGTCCCCAGCAGTGGCGCTGGCCACCTTGCAAGTGGTCAGTAGTCACTCGTGCCAGGGTTACTGCAGACGCAGAGCTCTCATCTCTCCAGCTGCACGTCACCTTGCTGTCACCTGGGGAGAATGCTTGATGACTCGCCTCTCTGCCTCCTTAGCCCTCTGCCTCCTTAGCAGGAGTGTGGGGCCGGCCCCCTGCGGTACTGGCGCCACCAGGCTGTGCCTGAAATACACAGCACCTGGAGGTTCCATAAGCGGCTTGGGCCTCTTGGACACAACCCTGGCCTGGGGGACACCCTGTCTGTGACCTTTCCAGCACAGACTCTTCCAACAGCCCTCAGGGACTCCCCCTTCCACGGGACAAGGGCTTGGCGGCCTAGGCTCGCCTTCCGGGACCTTCAGGCCAGGGCCGCATCAACCGCCACCCGGGTTCCTATCCCGGGAGCGCTGTGAACCAAGCGCGCTGCTATCTCGGCAGAGCTGGCGCCCATGCATCACCTCCTCCGCGGGGCCTGCTACCATAGTCCCAGGCGCCTGAGGGAGGAGGGGAAGCAGTTTTCCCCGCCTGCAGGCCTGTCCTCCGGCGCGGCCCCTTAGGGGAATCCGAGCGCGCCTGCAGCCCAGGGACGCGTGCCGCGCCTGGCACTCTGTGCCCAGGCCCCGGGGTCCTGACTGCACCAGGTCTGACACCCCGATGTGTGTGAGCGAGGGGGGAAGGGACGTGCGTCCCGCCCCCCGGGGGCTGGGCTGGGGGCTGCGGCTGCTGCCTCTCCGCGCTCGGGCGGCAGGGTCGGGGGCGGGGCCTCGGGGGCGTGGCCTCTGCGCCCTATAAGTGACGGAGTGGGGCGCGCGCCCGGCCAGAAAGCGAGCGCGCAACGGTGGCAAAGACACAGGCGTGCTTCTCGGCCCGGCCTCCAGCGCCCTTCTTGCCCCCCGTCCGCGCGTCCCAGCCGCCCGCCAGGCCACCGGCTGCCGATCAGGCGCCCAGGCCCCGCGCCCGCCGCCCAGGACCGGCCCGCGCCCCGCAGGCCGCCCGCCGCCCGCGCCGCCATGGGGGTGGAGGGCTGCACCAAGTGCATCAAGTACCTGCTCTTCGTCTTCAATTTCGTCTTCTGGGTGAGCCCGGAGCCGCGGGTGGGAGGGCGCTCCCCGAGCCTGGCAGGCCGCGCCCCGCTAGGCCCTGCCAAGGGGGCGCAACCGGGCCGCCAAGTTGCAGGGCCACCTGTGTGCGCCGAGCGCGTGGTGGGGGGTCCTAGGCCGGTGGGTCGCAGCGGTGGGGCTCGTCTGGGGCCGCCGTGCACCTCGAGGGTGGGGCGGGGGGCTCCAAGACGGGTTTCGGGCCTCTGCGCGTCGGGACCCCAGAGCCCCGCGGCCGGGCCGGGCCGTTTGGGGACCTGGGGTCTGTTCCCGGTTGGTGATGGTGGTGGTGCGGTGGGTGCGCGCTCCGAACCCAGTACCCGGCCACTGCTTCAGCCCTCCTGGCCGCTGTTTCTGGGAACACCCTGCTTCGCGGGGACTGAGGGGCTCGAGGGCGGGGCTCCAGACGCCCCGCCCCCATGAGCTCATCGGGCCACCGCCCCTAGATGGGCGGCCCAGTGCGGTGGCGGGGGAGGGGGGGCGGGGTGCGCGCACTCTGCCAGAGTCTTGGGGACCGTCCACCCCATCCTGGGCCCAGTCCAGTTCACCCTCCTGCCTGCTGTCGCCACCCTGAGGGTCGTATGGGGGTCCGGGCCGGGGCGAAGCGCAGAGAGGAAGCGCCCTGGGCCCCGGGTGGCCCGCGTGCCGGGGTGCCTCCCCCCTGGTGCCCCCAGCTTGTGGAGCCCCATCTTCCTCCCCTCCTCACCCAGCCTGACCTTCCAGCCCGTCCTCCCCCTGGGGCGCCGTGGAGGCTGTGAGGGGCAAGGGGCTGGGCGGGTGTTCTGAGTTGGCACAGGCAGGGAGCCTGGAGACCTGGGGTTTCCGAGCCCCAGGGGTGCCGGGACTGGGTGGATGTCCAGGTCTGGGCTTGGGAGGCCGCTTTGGAAAGAGGAGCCCGCGGGTTGGACGTCTCAGGGTGCGGGAGGGTCTCCTGGGGTCTGTGGGCTGCTGGCCTGAGTTGTGTTTCCTCCTCAGTCTTCACTGCTGGCCTGTGACTGATGAAGCTGTGGCTTTTGTTTCCATTTCCTGTCAGTGTTGGAATTAGGGGGTGGAGATCTCCTTCTGGCCCGGAGGGACCAGGAATGGTTGTCGGGAGCCCCTCTCACAGCTGTGTCCTGTGTCCCCTGCGGTCCCCTGGGCAGAGTGACTCGGGCCCCCTCCTGGCCCCTTCTTGCTTCTCCACCACCCCAGGCTGCTCACCCCTTGTCACGGAGGACCAGGACAACGTCGGGTGGGTGCTTTCTTAAGTTGACACTGGGAGGGTAAACTTTTAAAATGGCTCCTGGAGAAGTGTGTGGGCCTGGGGACATCTGTTTGCCATCTGGACGGCCAAGGGTCCCAGGGTGGACCTCGGGGCACTGAGGTATTTGGGGTGGGGAGTGCAGGGACTGGACACGGAGTGGAGGTGTCACATCCTCCCTGCAGGGGCACTGGTGGGGGTCCTGTAGCCAGCAGCCTCTGCCCTGGGGGTGGGACTGGTTAGGCCATCAGGATGGGCCAGGGTGGGCCGGGCAGCCTTTGCTGAAGGGGTGGTCTTGGCAAGGGGTGTCACCGGGACACCCCTCTGCCAGCCCCTGAGCCTGTCTGTACCCGCAGAGCCTGGGAGGGCCCTGGTGGGAGGGGGAGGGGGGCGGAGGAAGGGGACTTAGCAGGAGTGGATTCTTGCCTTTGGACTGAGTGTAGGGGCGAGGTGAGTCCCTCCCACCTGCACAGCATGAGCGGTCTCCAGGGCAGGCTCCCCCACCCCACCCCCAGCTCAGCCTGGGTACCTCTGGTAATTTCCCAGGCAGCAGGGGTGGAGGCCTGACACATCCCCACCCCCACCCTGGGCCACTTTGTGTTCGGGCTTAAGGAATTGTTTCTGAGGCCTCTCCCCTTCCCTCCCTCCCTGGGCATGCCCAGCAGGCCAGAGGAGCATTTGCTTCCAGGGGCAGCAAGGCCCCACGCACCCACGCTGGGCTGCCCCCTGTGGTGGGATGCCAGGCTGAGCCAGGCGGGTGGGGGGGGGCGCTCTCTGTGCATCTCCTCCCCCAGCATCGCTTGGCCGAGAGCATGGTGCCGGGGTTTGGACCTCAGTGGAGTCTCCACCCTGCTGCTGTGGTCCTCGGCTTCCTCCCTGCTGAAGCGGGGGGTCCTTCCCCTGGGGTTGTTGTCGGATTAGTTCAGGAAATGGGTGTTGGGCATGGTGGCTGGTAGGGAAGACCGCATTCCTTGGCCAGTGTAGGCAGTGACACCTGGGAGGCCCCCGCAGGATCCAGTGGGTGAGGGAGGGCTCCTGGTGCCCAGCCCCACCCACTCACCGTGCACCTGGCCACAGTGCAGTAAGGGGGCGCTGGGGGTGGGAGCTGGGTCAGGAGGTTGAGGACAGGGGTCTGGATTTGGATCTGGGCTTATTTTTTTTTTTTTGGTTTGTTGGGTCTTCATTGCCGTGCACAGGCTTTCTCTGGTTGCGGTGCACGGGCTTCTCATTGCAGTGGCTTCTCTTGTCGTGAAGCACGGGCTCTAGGCTTGCGGGCTCAGTAGTTGTGGCTCGCGGGCTCAGTAGTTGTGGCTCACGGGCTCTAGAGCGCAGGCTCAGTAGTTGTGGCACACGGGCTTAGTTGCTCCGTAGCACGTGGGATCTTCCCGGACCAGGACTCGAACCCGTGTCCCCTGCATTGGCGGGCGGATTCTCAACCACTGCGCCACCAGGATCTGGGCAGGAGCCAGTCCCTGGATCTGGGCACTTTTTAAAGTTTCATTTCAGAGAGTAAAGCCTTCCCCCGTGGGCGGCAGCGTCAGAGGCAGGCTGGCATGCTGTTTGAGAAGGAGCCAGTCACCGTGCACACCCACACACACCAGCACACACACTTGCTGTCCCACCTCTCGGCACCAGACCCCGGGGCCCAGGCTGTGTGCACTCAGCACACCTGACCCCAGCCTGCTTTGGGGGCCCCTGGCCAGCCGGGCCCGGAGGTGTGAGGTGGGGACATGGCAGGAAGAGCAGCGGCCCGGCCGAGCTGGGGAGACTGTGCAGATGCTCCCCCGAGGGCATGGAATTCCCGCAGGTGGGGTGGGCCCGGGAGCTTCCCGGCGAGGTGACTGGGGCTCGGCCCTGCTGCCGGAGCAGCTCAGGATGAGCAGAGGCGCCTGCCCCTGCTTCCCTGCTCACCCCACTCGAGTGGGCGACCTGGGGCGGGCTCACGCCCCGTGTGAGCCCTGCTCGCCTCATCTGTGAAATGGGTGTGATCACAGCCTCTCCTCTGCAGGGGCAGCAGCAGTGGCCCCCCCGGGACTGGCGGCTCCTCCAGCCGGATGCAGTCAGGGCTTCCTTCCAGAGGTAGCAGGGGCCGTTCGGCCAGACCTGGCTGGGAGTGGGGCTGATGGGAAGCCCTGCTAACTGGCTTTAAATTCTTGCTTCCGGACAGCACAAGGCTGCCTGTCACTTAGTGGTGCTGTCGCCTTCCTTCTCGGAGAGGGGATGTGACCCAGGCGGGCTCTGGCTGGGGGCAGGGATTTCCTGTTCCTGGTTTCAGTGGGAGGGCAGGTGAGCTCCCCTGGTGCCCCCGGGCATCTGGCTGCCACGCTCTGGGGAAACGGCCGTTGGGCCAGGGCCTGCTGAGAAGAGGAAATTTGTGGTCTGTGCCCAGGACGGGCTGGCCCCAGGGAGAGTGTCTGGGCATTACGGGGTGCAGAGCTGCAGCCAGAGGCGGGGAGCCTGGGACCCTGGCCGGCTCGGCTCCAGTGCCCATGCGGTGCCCACCCTGTGGGGTTCCCTCCCCCACCCCCACCCCCAGCTCAGTGTGCCTCCAGAAATTGAGTTCACCCCCAATCCCTAACTCATACTGCTTCCAAGTCCAGACAGGGAGATGGGCCCCCAAAGCGCCCCCCTCGCGTATAATCTACCCCCCCACCCCCCGCCTTCATTTCAGCGCTTGAAATCCCATGACAGGGAAGAGCCATGAAAATCAATAAGGCGTAGAGTCCGGACACCCGTGGGAGGGGCAGACGCCACCTTTGCACTTGTGCAGCGCTTTGGAGAGGGCCCCAGGTAGGGGTGGGGGAGAAATGCGGGGACCCTGGCTCTGCCCGCCCCCCGAGACGCAGGCGGGCCCGCAGCCAGGGCTGGGGGTTTCGCCTTGGAGGCAGCACGGCCCCGTGCCGGGACTCCTCGCGCTGCGTGGAGCACCAAGCTCACGTCGAATCGGCCCTTTCCAGGTGTCCGGCAGGTGTGGTGTGACCCGCCTCTGGACTTCGGTGCCCCTCCCCCGCCCCCACACTTTGTACCGGCCTAAGTGCTGCTTCACGCAAGACCACCTGGGGCTCTAGGTGGGCCCCCAGGTGCTGGGGGAATCCCCACAGGCGGGCAGGGGTCCTGGCCCCAGGGGTGGCCGATCAGCTGGCCGTAGGTCTCCCTTCGCTGGCCGGCCAGCAGCGCGTGGTCGCAGGGGTGCCTGTTGGTGCGTAGCCGCCCTCCCTGGGCTCGAGGGCTGCGGGGCTCGGCGGGCAGGGAGGCACCTTAGCGCTGGCGCTCGGTGCGTGGTGGGGGAGGGGGCTGAGGGCAGGGTGGTCGAGAGCCCGGTCATGGGGGTCCGAATGCCACAGAGGCCTGGGGAGCGGGCAGCCCCCTTGCCCCCTTCTTTGAAGCCACGCCCCTTCTAACTCTGGAAGGTTAGTGCTCCCCCTGCCCGCAATTACTGGGGTAACAGGATGATTGTGGAGAAGGTGAAGGACGGGAAGCTGGGACCGTGCGGAGTGCGGGGCTGGGCGGCCCCCTGGCATCCCGAGCCGTCCCACGGGAGTCTTCTGTTCCAACTCCCACACGCAGGCCGGCCTGGGTCATAACTCTCCCTCGGGGAATGTCTAACGGCGCCCTGTAACCCGCCTTACCTGTCACGTCACCTGCAGCTGGGCGTTGAGTCTGGTACCCAGCAGCCGGCTCCTGGCGGGGATGTGGAGGTCAGGCCGTGACCCCGGGGCTGCAGGGGAACAGAAGGGAGGGCCTCGGGCCGCCCGCCTTCCTGGTCTCCAGCCCCAGGTGCTGGGAGGCCTGAGCCCCAGAGCTTGATGGCATTGGTCTCGGGGGTGCTCGGCGGGTTTGGGAAGCACCCTGTGCAGTCCTGCCCGCCCCCGGAGCTCACGGGGAGTCTCGTCTCACACGGGCCAGGCCCTCTCTGCTCCCCATCCCAGGGGCTCGGCCACCCGCCTGCTGGACGGACAGTCTTCCCCTCTGTCCCCGAGATAACGGCTCGGACGCACACGAAGTCCCACTCCCCTGTGCCAGGCGGGCACTGGGCTGGAGCCATGCCCTTTGCCTCCAGCTGGCCCACTGGAGCGATAAGGAGACCGAGGTCCCGAGTGCCCACACGAGGAAGTGGTGGAGGCAGACTGGAAACCAGGGCCGGTCCTTCAACCACTGTGGTTTGTGGCCTGCACAGCTCCAGGCAGGGGCCAGGGAATCGCTAAGGGTGGGGGGCTGTGCCTGGGGCTGTGCGGGGAGCACGTGGCGGCCAGAGAACCCGGCCTGCCCCGGGGCCCCTCCACTCACCTCTGGCCCCTGCCTGGGCCCACCCACCTCCTGTCTTCCGACCAGTGTTTCCCCAGCCTACCCAGACCCTCCTTGTCTGATGTGTGCGCCCCGCTGCAGCCCCTCGAGTGCCCTTTGCCGGCAGGTGGCTGGGACGTCTGTGTCCACACGCCCCTCGCTGCAGGGGCTGAGGGGACACAGGGACATCCCACAGGAGGGGCCCTTTCAGCCAGTGGGGTGGGTGTGGGGCCGGGGAGCAGGCTGCTTCCCGGCCTCCCCGCCTGCAGTGGGTGGTAGGTAGGCTCGGGGACGGGCCCAGGAAGCAGGCAGGCCCTGCGGGTTCCCAAGGCGCACTCCGCTGTGCCCAGAGAGGTGGCAGGGTGTCCTCGGGGGCCTGCACTCCCCTCCCGGCGACAAGGGGCTCCTGCATCCCGCAGCTGGCGGGGCCCAGGAGGGCCAGTGTCCTCTTCCGCCCCTGTGGCTATTCTTAGAGGCCAGTCCAGGCGGCTTCCTGACGTCGAGGGGCCTGGTGGGTAGTTTCCGCTTCCTGGCTGAGGCGAGGGTCCCTGCTCCTCTCTCTGTACTTCCTTCCCGCCTTGAGCTGGGTGGCTGTGTTCCCGGAGGGCACAACAGGGCCGTAGGGTCGCTGCCCACCCCCCAGGAAGGCTGAGTCGGGCCCCGCGTCACCCTGTTCTCATGGTGGGTGGAGATGGAGGGTCAGCCTCCAGGGACCCAGGTCCCCGCCCAGCCCAAGGGTGGTGCCCTTTGCCCCCACTGACCCTCCACATCCCATCCTCAAAGGGTCTTTGCTGCACCTCTTTCCTCTGACTTATCCCGGTGTCTGCAAGGGTGTTTCCTGCCTGTGGCCTTCACTGCTCTCCTGGGGAGGGTCTCCAGGCCCCCAGGACCTCCTGGTTGCCGAGCTGCATGGGCACTTCGTGGCACACCTTCCCAGCAAGAGTGTGCACCCCTTGCGGTGGCGGGTTAGGGAGCAGAGCGGCTCAGAGCCAAGGCCCTTCCCGGGTCACGACGGAGCTGCCCCTTCTGTCATCTGTCTCTGAGAGCGTCAGAGCTGCTAAGTAAGGGAGCACGTTGATGCGTGGGTGTCCCTATCACTCCTGGAATACGTGGGCAGGACTTGGGGTGACCACTGGGCCAGCACATGTGGGTGGGGAGGGATGGAAGACAGATCCCAGCTCAGCTCCCACCCAGGGCCTGGCAGGAGCCGGGGCGCGGGGTGGGCGGGGGGAAGGTTGCCCCAGGCCTGCCCGGGCAGCACCCACTCCTACGCCCTTTCAGCTGCTTCTTGGAAATGCAGACAGGCCGGGCAGGAACCCAGTGTACTTGGCAGCCCCCTTCCCCCCCCTTTTAGTTGACGCTATTATTTATTAATTCTCAGAAAGGAGGAAGAAAGAAACAGAAACTGCATCTTTCGTAGGATTACAGACAGTCCGTGCCGTCCCCTGGTGTGGAACCCTTCAGTAATCCCAACAGGTTAGGGGCTCCTTCCTGAGCTGCTCGCCAGCCCCACCCAAGCAGGAGCATCTCAGGACGCAGGAGCATCTCAGGACGCGGGAGCATCTCAGGATGCAGGAGCAGGTGGCAGCGGCACTTCCGCCAGGCCAGCTAGCAGGAGAGGGGGAGGGGGAGAGTGGAGATGTGTCAGACTCTGCCACTGAGCAGCCTGCCTGGAAACTGCTGAGGGTCTCACGGTAACCACCCGCGCTGTCGAACGCTGTGCACAGTGGCATCATCTGAGCGCCCTGCGTAGGTCAGCTTGTGTACTTTTATTTTATTTTTATTTTTTGAATTTTATTTTTTATACAGCAGGTTCTTATTAGTTATCTGTTTTATACACATCAGTGTATACATGTCAATCCCAATCTCCAAATTCATTCCCCCCCGCCGCCGCTTTCCCCCCTTGGTGTCCATACGTTTGTTCTCTACGTCTGTGTCTCTATTTCTGCCTTGCAAACCCTTTCATCTGTACCATTTTTCTAGGTTCCACATATATGTGTTATATACGATATTTGTTTTTTTCTTTCGGACTTACTTCACTCTGTATGACAGTCTCTAGATCCATCCACGTCTCTGCAAATGACCCAATTTCGTTCCCTTTTATGGCTGAGTAATACTCCATTGTATATACGGACCACATCTTTTCAGCTTGTGTACTTTCAGTTCCTCATCACACACACAAGGATATTGGAGGCACAAAGGTGCCGGGACGGTCCTGAGATGACCCAGTAGCCAGAGGCTCTGAGGGCCCTTGGCTGCCACATTCTGATTCCCACCCAGTGTGAGGACTAAGTGCTCTCCATTAAGTCTGGACTCCGTTTTGTAGCGGGCATAAGTGTTCCTTCGTTTATCCAGTCCCTTTTTTGACCCTAAAACCTCAGTCTTGTGGACAAGACTTCAGCGTTTCCAGATGCTGTTGGCAGCTGGAAGCCTGGGGGTCCTCACCTTGGCGGACGGTTGGCATGAAGACAGCAGGCTGGATCCTTTGAGACCAGAAGAAACATTTACCCCTAAAGCCTTTGCTGCTTGGAAGTTCAGTGGACGGGGATTTGGGTGTGTGGGGTTTTTTAAACAGCTTTGTTTGACATAGCGTCAACTGCACGTTTAAAACGTACAACGTGGTAGGTTTTGACGTCAGGAGGCACCTGTGAGACCTAGAGGGTGGCCCACCAGGAGAGTGAATGTATCCATCACCCGCAGAGGTGTCCCCAGGGCCTTGGGGTCCCTCCTCCCCATCCCAGGCCACCCGCTGGCCTGTCATCCGTGCCCGTGATCGGCATTTCCTGTACTTTTTATGTGGACGGAATCGGAAGGTGGTGGTTTTCCTCTTGGTCTGGGACGGCGGGGGTATCTGGAGATTCACCCTGGTGGTTGTGTCAGGAGTTCCAGGAGTTTCTTCCCTTCCCCTGCTGGGGGGCATCTACCCACTCACCACTTGAAGGGCACCGGGTTGTCCCCGGTTTGGGGGTGTTACCAGGAAAGCTGCTAGCACGTTTGTGTGGGCACGAGCTTCCACCCCCTGGGGCAGTACTGGGGGTGCAGGGGCTGGGCGCGTGGCGGGTGGAGGGGAGGTGGGGTCCTCGTCCTGTGTCCCCGCTGCTCCCCACCCTCGCCTGGGGGTCTCCTCACTTCAGCCCATCCCATAGGTGCTTGGGGGTGTCTCACTGTGGTTTAATTTGCATCTCCCTGCGACCAATGACTGCGTCTTTCCATGCGTTTATCTGCTGTGCACATGTCTTCTTTGGCGAAGTGTCCGATTTTTTTTTCTTTTGCCCGTTTTTTAAAAATCGGTTGTTTGTTTTCTTGTCATTAGAGTATTGCAAGTTCTTTATAGATTTTGGATACGGGTCCTTTGTTAGCCATTTGCAAGCCCCAGTCCATGGGTTCTCTTTTGAAGAGCAGGCTTCTTTCAGACGTCTGCCGCTTCTGGGACCCCTGCCCTGCCCTGGGCACCCCCTCCCTGCAGAGGCACGGGTCCACCCCACCCTCTGCCTTTTCTCATGGCCTGGGTGGGGGGATTCGGGGGGGATTCGCAGTGCTGCCTTTCCCCTTCCTCTGTAGGTGACCTTAGGTGAATGCCCATCCCAGCTCCCGAAACTGGGAGTGGCCACTGCCACCATTGCCTTCATCCAGGCCCACCCCAGCGGGTCTGTGCGGGGCCTGGAATGACTGAGGACCAGCTGAGGAGGGTACACTTAAGCGCCAGGCTCTCCCCTGCCTGGAGGCGGGACTGCCTTCCCTGTTCACCCTTCAGGAGGTGGGCTGGAGCCACAGGGGAGTCTGGAGGCTGCTGTCCCCCCTCTGCCCCTGTCCCCCGCACATCCTGGGGTCTGCAGTGGAAAGCTCTTCCCGAGACAGGAGAGATGGGGACTTTGCTTGCCACCCCACGGTTAGCATCTGGGTGCTGGGATAAGCATTACCCTCACAGCATTTGTTAGGACCAAGTGCCCTAGATGGGCTTGTCCCCTTGGCTTCTGGGGTGAGGGCCTGCATGGGGAAGATGGGAGTGGTCCCAGCCCAGCCAGGGGGGCGGGAGGTGCACTCCACGCTCAGCTCTCCTTACCGACGGGGCTACTGAGGCTGAGTCAGGGCTTGGGGCCAGGCCTCTGTGACTGCAAAGGAGGCCCAGGACAGGGCTCCCCCTGCCCCACCCCCTCCGTCCTGGAACGTCTCACAAAGCAGTCTCTGGACCACAGTTTCAAAACAGAATAAGTGGCGGTTTCTAGCCAGAGTTACCACGGCAACCCTCAGCCTCACCACCGCTGCCCGCCTGCCCAGGAGCTGCAGAGGGCAGCCAGAGGAGCGGGACTCCCTCTGGAGCCTACCTGCCCCATCCCCGCCCTCCCCCTCCCCCATCCCCGCCCTCCCCCTCCCCCATCCCCGCCCTCCCCCTCCCCCATCCCCGCCCTCCCCCCCATCCCCACCCTCCCCCTCCCCCTGCCCCTTCCCCGGGCCCTCCCACCCGCTTGTGGGTGTGACAGACACCGGAAGCAGCCACGGGACACGGGGAGTTCGGCACTGCCCTTCCAGTGGTGTGCGGGGGGGGCCCTGGGGCCCTGGGGGGACCCTGTCGGTCCCGCTGCATGTGCTCTGGGAAGGGGGAGAGCAAGTGTGTTGTCCTGGGTGTGGGGAGTGGAGTCCCTAGTTGAACGTTTGGAAGAGGGGGTCAGAGAGGGTGCCGTCCCGCCCTTGGGGGGGCGGTGTCGACAGCACCACCTTCGGGGTCAGCCCGGCTGCTGCCGGGCGCCAGCGGTCCCCAGCGGTCCCCACCAGCCTCATCGTCCACGGAGCCCAGCGTAGGAGGGCCTGGGCTGGGGCCGCGGGGCTCCTGGCCCCCCCGTCCCCCATCAGCGCCCTAGCGTCACCTGCCTGGAGATCCCTGGAGATCCCTGGAGATGCTTGGGGCTTTCCGTGGGGCAGCCCCTGGTGCTGGGGCTTCGAGTCTCACGCTCTACTGAGCCTGTCTCGGGGCCGCGCTCCCTGGCCAGGGCCTTGGGGACAGGCACTGGGCCAGCCAGGTGGTCTTCTTGGGGTCCGCTTTTCGGTTTCTCTTCCTCATTGGACACGTAGCTGACGGTCTGTGTCGGAGCTGGTGCTTGTAGCTCCGGGGACAGTTACTGCCTCGGGGAGCAGCCCAGGGAGGAGGCTGGGGTGCGGGGGCCAGCTTGCCTGGGTGGGTCAGATGCTCAGGCGTGGGCCTGCCGGGCCCGGTCTGGGCTCACCCTCAAGGACAGACCCCACCTAGCCCTGAGCCACCGTGCTCGCAGGGGCATGAGTCAGCCGGAAGCCCGCGACCCCCGTGCCGGGCTCTGAGCGGAGCCCCCTCTCCTGCCGCCGCTCAGCGCAGCCTCCGCCCTGCGGTCTCTCTGGTGGGCACCGCGGGCTCCCTTGCTCTCCCGGCAGTTTGCCGTCTCCGTGATGGCAGGGAGTTACCCACAAAGCCCCGGCCCTGTGACTTCCCGGCTGCCACCGGCCCCAGCAGCCTCTGCCATCCACACCAGGGCCCCCGGGGCCTCGAGTGCCCACCCCCTCCTCAAAGAAGTACTTGTCTGTCTGAATGCAGATTAACCAGGTGTCCATCTTATCTGGTAACCTGTCTGGGAGTCTCACTCCAGTGGTGCTGGCGGGAGGGTTGGGGACCAGCCACATGGTCCCCCATGCCCAGGTCCCCCGGGGCATCTTGACAACCAAGGCAGCAAATCAGACATTTGGAGCCAGCAGCAGCCCAGACCCCAGGGGCTAGGGAGTCCTGCCTGGAGGGAAGCCCTTCACGCAGACCCAGTGGACAGGAGGGTTCGGCACCCTCCTCTGTGTGTGTGTGTGGTGTGGTGGATTCACGCTCACCGCTGCTGGGCTCCGGGCCACGAGTGACACCATGCCCTGCTCTTTCCGCAGCTGGCTGGAGGTGTGATCCTAGGCGTGGCCCTGTGGCTTCGCCATGACCCTCAGACCACCAACCTCCTCTACCTGGAGCTCGGAGACAGGCCTGCACCCAACACCTTCTACGTAGGTAAGTGGCAGAGGATGGGCTGAGGACCCCGGCTAGCTCTGGGCTGGGGGCCGGCAGGAACGGGCCACTGGGGTGTGTGATCATAAGCTCAGTAAGGCCTCAGACTGGCTGTCGGGGAGGGCTTCCAAGGAGGGCTTCCAGGAGGAAGCAGGGGCTGAGCCAGCTCAGCGGGGCTGGCTTCTTGCTGGGGCAGGGAGGAGGCCAGCCAGGAAGGGCTCTTCCGGCCAGAGGGTGAGACGGAGCCAGAGAGCAGGTGGGGTTATGTCAGCCTGGGGGCCTTGAGGGTCCCCTCTGGAGTTGGTGCAGTGCCTGCCTGGGCAGGGGGTGCTCCCAGGGAGAGCTGGAACTGGGGGCGGGGTGTGTGTGTGTGGCTTTTTGGGACCCCACCCGATCACCTTGGGGGGGGGCGGAGCAGGAGAGCAGCAGCTGGGTGGGGCGGGGGCAGAGGGGTGTTCGGCAGGCCCGGCACAGGGGCGCTGCTGGGCAGCACAGAGGTCCCTTCCAGTGGGGGACCAGGAGTGGCGTGGCGCTCAGACTGGGCCGCGCCTGCCCCCTTCCCCTGCGCTCCCCTGTGTCATATGGTGGGTGTTTCGGGGAGGCTTCCTGGGAGGGTGGGGCTGGAGCCCAGAGCCCCTGGGAAGGAGACTCAGGGCCTGCGTGCCTCAGCCCTGCAGCCACACCTATAGCCGCCGTGTTAGGCTGAGAGTCTGCCTCCTGGGCGCCCGTGGTGGCCCCTTCGGGGCATCCGTCAGGCTGGCGGTGGGGGGCTTGGGCCAGCGGCCCCCGGGGTGGGGGTGGGAGTGCCGGAGGAGCGACGGAGGGGCGGGAGGGGAGAAGGGCCCCGCCTCCTGCTGGGCCCCCTCCCCCATCAGGGAAGGTGGGGTCTGGCCCTTGTGGAGCTGTGGGAGTGTTTGTTGAGATGCTTCTGTCCTTTAAAGGACTGGCTCCTGGGCCGGCCCCTCTCGCTCCCACAGGCGAGCAGCAGGGCAGGGAACCTTCAGGGCTCAGGGCGCCCTGAGGGGCCAGCAGCCACCCCGGGTCACATGCTTGACCCTCGGTGGGAGTGGCCCACACACTCACCTCCCGCCCCGGGGCCATGGGGGGTGCCTGCCCCCTCCCTGCCCGTGGCCCTCTGGGCCATAGTTGGGAGGGCTGGGTTCCGGGGGCCATGGATGGGGGGCGGAGACCGGAGCCTGGGGTTCTGGCGGCGGGGCTCCCGGGGCCAGCCGTCCCGGGGAGGGTCCCGAGCCCTCTTCCGCAGGTTCCTGGGCTCCCCCCGCGCTGTGGGGCCCCTCACAGGTTTGAGTCTCAGGAGCAGAGGGTGAGTCTGCCTCCCGAGAGGGCACAAGGGGTCCGTGACCCGGGGCCCCCGCACACGCACCAGGCCCCCTCAGAAGCAAGGCAGTCAGCGGGGCCCACACGTCTGAGGACGCGGGAATGTCCCACCGCGTCCTCTGGGCCCTCGAGTCTGAGGACGCAGGAGTGTCCTCTGGGCCCTCGAGGGGTGTTTGTCTCCTGCGGGGCTCCTCCCAGGCCTCTCCTTTCCCTCTCAGAGCCGCCGCAGGGGTCTGAGCCAGCCTGTGGCCGGGCCTTCTGTCCCAATGTGGGCAGGGCTGCTGCCATCTCTCCGTCCCCCTCTCTGGGACCTTGGGTGCAGTGGGCGTGGGCTCTGCCGGTGGCAGAGTTGAACCGGCCCCAGGGCGAGCAGTCTGGGAAGGGGTCCCTCCCAAATTGCTGGGGCCGGGGCCGCCAGCCTCGTGGCTGGGGCAGCTCCTGCTGTCAGCCCAGCGTCCGGCCCAGGAGGCAGGAGAGGAGCTGAAAGCTCCCCTGCTTCAGGCCAGGATGGGGCAAGAGCGGCGACGGGCTGCAGGCTTGGGTTAGGGACACAGTCCGGGCCGGCGCGCAGACGTCTGGGGGGACCTTGGCGGGAGAATGGAGGCGGCGGGGCTGTGCTCAGGCTCTGGCGGGGAAGGGGTCCCACGGGAGAGGCTCGTCGAGGGCAAGGCTGGTGTTGGAGCAGATGTCCCCCTGGTCCACTCACTGGGGGCCGCACGTCACCTGGGGCCTGACCCTGGCTTCTCCTGGCTCTGGAGAATCCTGCCCTTGGGGAAGCAGTGTTAGCTGCGGGACCACCCGGCAGGCTGGGTGCCAGGCCCTGGACCTTCTGCTGTGTCCCCATGGGCGGGGGCCTCTCAGAGCCCCTCTGGCCACAGAGTTCCTGCCCACCCAGGGCCGGCCTTCCGGAGCCTCTTGCTGGCTCTGATGCAGACTGGGCCTGCCAGGGAGCTGGGGGAGCAGACATGGGCCCTGACAAGAGCTGTCTGTCCAGTGCCAGGCAGCGGGGGAGGGTGAGCTGGGCTGGCTTAGCATCCCAGGCAATGCTGCAGGGCCCAGGGGGGTCCCGGACCTCACTGGCCAGAACCAGGCCGAGGGCTCTAGGTGGAAACCCGGCACCGTGGGGGGCTTGGGGCTGGGCCTGGGGGGGGGGTCAGGTACCGCCTCTGGGTCTCCCAGCCTCTCGCAGGACCCTCCAGAGCCCGGAACGCCAAGGTGCCCCTCCCTGGCGCCCTATGCCATCTCGCTGAACCTCAGGTAGTGATGTGGGGATGGGGTCTCAGGACCTGAGCAGAGGACACCTGGCTCAAGGGTGCTGTGCCCGAGTGAGGAGCCCCCGAGGGCAGGCCTGGCGGGAGGCTCCGTCTGTCCAGAGGGGAGGCCCCGGGCGTTTTCTGAGCCCAGCAGTGGGTCCTGGCCCCCAGGCTCCTTCTCCAAAGCCTGGCCAGGCAGGGGCGACAGGCCCTTGGCACCGGAGCCCTGGGACCCATTGTCCTAGCACTGTGCAGGGGGCTTGGGCTGCCTGCCTGCCGCGTAACCATGGTGACTGGGGGGTGGGCCCAGGTCTGCTGGTAGGACTAGGGTTGTGGGAGGTCCTTGGAGAGACGTGGTCTGCGTTTCAAGGGGCACGGGCCCCGCCTGGGTGAACTGTGGACGCAGAGAAGGGCCGCATGACCAGCAGTGGGTGCTGGGCAGGCCAGGGGGGCAGACTGACCCCGTGTACCATCCTTGAGCTGTCCCAGCCGCCAGGCCTCTGCGTCCAGCAGGCTCCAGCCCCCGGGGTCAGGGCCTCAGAAGCCGGGTAGAGCCCCCTCCTCTGAGCAGAGCAGCCGGACTCGAGCCCCCGTCTGAGAGGGCACAAGTGAAGTGGAGTCGCCAGACCCCTGGGCTCACCTCCACCCCACCCCACGGGCCAGTAGCTGGGTCCTCTGCGCCAAGACGGGGGTGGTCCTCCACAATGCCCCCAAATCCCGGAGACTGCGGGAACCAGAGAGGGTCCGGGTTGTGGCGTCGCACTGAGTTCTCTGAACACTCACCACGGGCCGTTCGGTCCTGGCCTCGGCAATGCCGGTCTCCACCCACGTCACAGAGGAGGAAACTGAGGCCTGGAGAGGGGCCCACACGGCCCCGCCGGGCTGCCAAGCCCTTGCAGCTCCTCTCCAAGCCTCCGGGCATCTGCTGTCTTCCCAGCAGGGCGGGCGTCAGCGCCTCGTGGCCCCTCCGAAGGCCTGGGCAGTGGGGTGTGTGTACGCAGCCGGGGAGGAGGGCTTCCGGGGGCATCTGTCCTGCCTCTTTGGGGTGTCAGGGCGCTGAGGGCAGCCGTCTCTCCCCTGCAGGCATCTACATCCTCATTGCCGTGGGTGCTGTGATGATGTTTGTCGGGTTCCTGGGCTGCTACGGAGCCATCCAGGAGTCCCAGTGCTTGCTGGGGACGGTAAGGCCCTGGGCTGGGGCCAGGCTGAGGGTGAGGGCTGCGGGGCCGGCCGGGGGCAGAACCGGGGGCAGAACCGGGAGCTCCGGTGGAGACAGAACGCCTTCAGTCCCCGACGTGGAGCCTGGTGCCCGACCTGGCCAATCTGACCCTGCGGACCTCCCCCAGAATGCCAGCTCTCCGGTTTCCCCAATCCCCAATTTGAGGGTCTCAAATCCCTCCAAGGTGGACTGCCGTTACGTCTAGTTCTTTGTCTAGTTCCTACTGAGTTCCAAAGTTGCTTTTTCTCTTTCTTCCTTAAAAAAAGCCACAGATATAATAGTGAGTGAGTCCCAGTCCCAGAGTCAGCCTCAGGTGCCCCTAGGCATGTCACCCACCGAAGGGAAGTGGAGGCCTGGCTGTGCTGCCCAGGGCCTGGCGTCTGGGAGACGTGGGCTGCAGGAGGCTGTGCCTGTGTCTCCGGTGGGCGAGCCCAGGCACACCACGGCGACACCCTTCCCGTGGGCTTTGCCTCCCTGCCCTTTCCGACCCGCCCAGAACCAACCATGTCCTCCCCTCCCACACCCACCCCATCCTGTGGAGCCTGGTCCCTCGGGGTTGATGAGAACATTGGCATCTCGCTGCCGGGCCGAGTCCTAGATTCTGCTTCTCGGCCCCACGCCTCTCATCCCGTCGGGTCCTGGGTGGGTGGATACCACCGGCCACCCCGCGCATGCTGGCCGGTCACTGGGGCCTCAGGAAGGCCCGGGCCCTCTCTGGCTGGCTCTGACCTGCCCTCTCCGCCATCCCCTCCCCTTTTCAGTTCTTCACCTGCCTGGTGATCCTCTTCGCCTGTGAAGTGGCCGCTGGCATCTGGGGTTTTGTCAACAAGGACCAGGTGAGGCAGCGTCCGTGGGGAGGGGCAGGGGGGCTGCTGGTGGGGAGGGGGAAGGGGCTCGGGCTGCGGGGGAGGGGTCGGACTGCAGGGTGCTTTGGGAGGGCTCTTCCCGGTAGGAAGCCCACAGAGGGCTTTCTGGAAGAGGCAGCATGGCGACCGAGTGGAAGGCAGGGTCACCTTCTCTAGGGCTCAGTGGCGGGCAGGTCTGTCCTGGGAGTGATACCTTCCGGGAGAGCCAGGTGAGGGCACGTCTCGGGGGGGCAGTCCTGCTGTGCTGTGACCGCCTCCCTCCCCAGATCGCCAAGGACGTGAAGCAGTTCTACGACCAGGCCTTACAGCAGGCCATAATGGACGACGACGCCAACAACGCGAAGGCTGTGGTGAAGACCTTCCACGAGACGGTACGGGGGGCCGGGGGGAGGTGGAGAGGGCGTCCAGAGGGGCCGGCGGACCGGGGGAGAGGCGGGGGCCGGGGAGGGCGTCCAGAGGGGCCGGCGGACCAGGGGAGAGGCAGGGGCCGGGGAGGGCGTCCAGAGGGGCCGGCGGACCGGGGGAGAGGCGGGGGCCGGGGAGGGCATCCAGAGGGGCCGGGGGACCGGGGGAGAGGCAGGGGCCGGGGAGGGCGTCCAGAGGGGCCGGGGGACTGGGGGAGAGGCAGGGGCCAGGGAGGGTGTCCAGAGGGGCCGGGGGACTGGGGGAGAGGCAGGGGCCGGGGAGGGTGTCCAGAGGGGCCGGGGGACCGGGGGAGAGGCGGGGGCCGGGGAGGGCGTCCAGAGGGGCCGGCGGACCAGGGGAGAGGCAGGGGCCGGGGAGGGTGTCCAGAGGGGCCGGGGGACTGCGGGAGAGGCAGGGGCCGGGGAGGGTGTCCAGAGGGGCCGGCGGACCAGGGGAGAGGCAGGGGCCGGGGAGGGTGTCCAGAGGGGCCGGCGGACCAGGGGAGAGGCGGGGGCTGGGGAGGGCGTCCAGAGGGGCCGGGGGACTGGGGGAGAGGCAGGGGCCGGGGAGGGCATCCAGAGGGGCCGGGGGACTGCGGGAGAGGCAGGGGCCGGGGAGGGTGTCCAGAGGGGCCGGCGGACCAGGGGAGAGGCAGGGGCCGGGGAGGGCATCCAGAGGGGCCGGCGGACCGGGGGAGAGGTGGGGGCCGGGGAGGGCGTCCAGAGGGGCCGGCGGACCAGGGGAGAGGCAGGGGCTGGGGAGGGTGTCCAGAGGGGCCGGCGGACCAGGGGAGAGGCGGGGGCCGGGGAGGGTGTCCAGAGGGGCCGGCGGACCAGGGGAGAGGCAGGGGCCGGGGAGGGTGTCCAGAGGGGCCGGCGGACCAGGGGAGAGGTGGGGGCCGGGGAGGGCGTCCAGGGGCCTGGGGTTTTGTCCTCTCAGTGAGACCTCAGCCTGGAGCGGGAGGGGCATTGGAACCTGGGGAGATTCTGAGGGACCTGGGGGTCCCTGGTGGGAACTAGATGAGCCAAGGCAGATGGGGTGCAGGGGTCTCTGCGCAGCACAGCTAAGTGGGAGGAGGGGCGGAGTGGGCCCCCTGGGCTCCGTTCTCCCCCTGGAGGGGACCCGCCCAGCTCCCCGCCCCCACGCCTGGCCGGCGCAGCTCCCGGGGCCTCTGTAGCCTGTGGGCCACGTGTCCAGGGCTGACGCCGGGCGCCCTCCATCTCTGCAGCTTAACTGCTGTGGCTCCAACGCGCTGACCACAGTGACCACCTCTGTGTTCAAGAACAGCCTGTGTCCCTCGAGCGGCAACGTCATCAGTAACTTGCTAAAGGTGTGTGGTGATGGGTGGGGCCTCCCAGGGTGGGGCGGGGCCTGCCTGCTCCCTCATTTGGCTGCCACCCCTGGTGGGTCCTGGGCGGTGGCTGGCCCTCTCGGGGCTCCTGCTGGCAAGGGCAAGGACACGGCCATACTGGGCAGTGCTGTGGCTGGAGTTGGGGCTGCTCTGCCTGGGGGCCGAGGCCAAATTTTTGCTGCCGGCCGGCCCATGGGGAGGCGAGTCTCTGGCCCAGGCTCCCGATGGGGGAGCCCTCTGAACCTGGCATGGAGGCGCCCTGACCTCCCGGGTCAGCCCCGTCGTGGTGGTGCTTCCCAATCTCTTGAGTGCAAGAGGGCGCACACGGCACACTCGCCATTTCCGTGTTTGAGGTAAAAGCTGGCAGAGACTAGGCCCTGTTCACGCCTCTGCCGAGGGGTCCTGGGGGGCAGGGCTGTGCCCCTCTGTGCTCCTGCTGCAATGACCCTGGGCCACGGCCTCGCGGGGGGCTGAGGACGGGCACCTCTGAACGCTGTCTGGCCGCCCCCGCAGGAGGACTGCCACGGGAAGATCGACGAGCTCTTCTCGGGGAAGCTGTACCTCATCGGCATCGCCGCCATCGTGGTGGCTGTGATCATGGTGAGTGGGACGGGCCGGGCATCTGCCAGGGTCCCCCCACGGGTCTCCGGGCGCTGACCCACCTGCCCGCCCCCACCCCCTTCTCCCAGATCTTCGAGATGATCCTGAGCATGGTGCTTTGCTGTGGCATCCGGAGCAGCTCGGTGTACTGAGGCCGAGGCCGCAGGGAGGGCCGCTGAGCGACCCGGACACTTCTGAGAAGGGGCCGTCACCACCTGTGTATATAACCTCCTGGTATCACTGCTACACTTATCAGCCTTTTCACTTTTGAGGTTTTGTTCTTGTCCTGAAGTTCCCTGTTGCTTTCGGGGCTGATGTCACCTGTAGGTGGCATGTGAGTGGCCTTGGGGACTGCAGGGCAGGGGCCCCCTCTGCTTTTGGGGCTGCTTGGGGGTTCTGCTTGCTCAGCCGGGCCTCTCCTCGGGGCCACGAAGGGCCGTCCGGCCAAGCTGCACCCTCCTACCCACCTGTCCCCACGGGTGGCACACGCTCAGCCTTTTTTAATCCTTGTTCCTTTCCGGCCACCTGTCTCTAGAGCCGGGTCCACGAGCAGCCTTATGCCTTCAACGCACCTCTCCTTTCTAACGCGTCACCTTCGATTGTAATTACATCCTGAAAGTCATTCAATAAAGAAGGAAAAATCAGGCATGCTACCACGATGTCCGGCCCCTTCCTGTGCTCATGGTGTCTGAGACCCAGGGGCAGCCCGAGGAGCCTGGCGCAGGCGGTGCTCAGCTCTTTGGACCTCGCTGGGCCCAGGCTGTGCTGCCGACCCTGTTGGTGGGTGTCTGTGGGGCGCCCAGAAGGACTCCGTGGAGGAAGTGCCCCTTTGTTGGGCCTTGTGCCACCTGGAGCAGCCTCCACCCCCATTCCTTGTGCACCACTGCCCAGCAGGGTCTGTGCGGGGCAGGCAGGCAGCCCAAGAATGTGGTACAGGATGTGGGGCCCCTGCAAGACTCCCCGCCCTCCTGAGGGCCAGCCCAGGAGGATGGACACACTGCTCCCTCCCAAGGTCTGAGGGGCTCTTCTCTGACCTAGCTGCTTGCAGACGTCCCGTCATGGGGCTGGGTGCCCACATCTTGCAGGGGCTGGAGGGCAAGGCCTCAGCCACTACCTGGGGGAGCCTACCTGGCCCAGCACCGTGGACTGAGGCCCAGCCACCTCTTGGGGTAGGCTGCTGCCCCCAGCGGGAATGCTGGGTGATGTCACCATTAGCTGCATGCAGGTACCCCCCTGCACGTACATTAACTTGACCTCTTGAGACAAGTCCCTGGCTGGGATTCATACGTCAAGGGCTCCCTGGGGCCTCCTTGGGGGGCTGATTTTGGAAACTAACCCCAGCCCTGCATTGGGGGTCACAGGGCCTCAGCGGGCCTGCCCTTCCACAGTCCAGGGGGTTGCTGGTGGGTTGGGAAAACTGGATGGCCCAAGGAACCAGCTCCTTTTTACTTCTCCCTGTGCTGCGAAGCCCTGGGAACATCCTGGCCGAGGCCTGGGTGTCACCCCTGCTAGCTGCGGTGTGAACTAGCTGCCTTCTGTGGCCTGGACTCCGCGTTCCTGGTGAGGCCCTGCATGGGGGTGGCGTTAGGGATGATCAGAACGGGCCCCGTTTCCTCTCTGGGTCCCTGGGCTAGGCCGCAGCATGGCCTGAACCCTGGATTCCAGGGCTGCAGCCCTGGGCGAGGGAGCGCGCTCTGGCCGTCCAGCAGGCGAGGCGCCAGCAGGGAAAGGGCGCCGGCCGCCTGGGCTCCGGGCCGAGGTACGTGCGGCCCGTCCAGAGGAGACTGGGATCTGCCCTGCGCTTCCGGGCAGAAATAACCAGCCAGGCCATCGACCATCGGCAGGAATAGGTAAGGCCGCCTCTCCCAGGAGGGCTGCCTCACGGCGGGCCCCGGCAGTTGGGAGGTCGGCACGCCCCGCTGCCCGGCTCCCGGGACCCACGAGGGCGTGGCCGGCCGCTCTAGGCCAGGACCGGAAGTGCCCGGGAACAGCGCCGCACGCGTCGATGCACTTCCGGTCCTCGCGGTTTCCGGCAAGCGGCGCTGCGGCCCCGGGAACGCGGCGCTGGCCGTTAGCCCTCGGGCATCCTGGGAGTCGTAGTTCGGCCTCCCAGCCTCCTTCCTGGCCTTAGTCAATTCCGGTGTCTTCGCGAGAGAGCGCCGTTTCCGGGAGGGAAGACAGCGAATGCGCAGAGGCCACACTCCCGATAGGCCTCGGGAGTAGCGGCCCAGTGACTTGTGGGAAATGTAGTTCTTCAGGCGCGGAAGCCGCGGCCCTCGGCCGGCAGAGGACTCAGTTTCCCAGAGGGCCGAGCGCGGTGCAAGATGGAGGCAGCCAGGCCGCGGTGAGCCGGTAGGTTTGTGGTGGGGAGGACGGCGCTGGTGGGCTGTCGGGCTTCGGGAGTCTGCTGTCCGCAGTCTGCTGCGCCGAGCAGGGAGGCCCTCGTGAGGCCCGGACCCTTGGCCCATCCACCCGAGTTGGCCCCAGAACTTAAGCCCCCGACACGGAGAACCTGTTGGGCCCGGGCCGAGGCCCTGGGCGCGTGGAGTGGAGAAAGTCAAGGGTCCGCCTCCCAGGGGAGCGAGACAACCGGCAAAGAAGCCAGTGTTCTCTGGGACCTGGCCTGCCCGGATTCCGGCCCTGAGAAAACCCCGCTTCCGAGCCCCCCAGGCCCTCAGCCTGTACTCAGTTCTGCCCTGCGCTGAGCTTGGGAAGTTCTCAGAGAACTCAGAGATGCAGGCCCCGCATTCCCTGTCTTGGGGCGAGATCCCCGTTTCCCCGCGGCGTGTCCCACTCACCACGGGCGTTCCCGCGATTCCAGGGGACGGGGTTGCAAATTTAGGAAGCCGGAGTCCGGTTTGAACTCCAGCTTTGCCTGCAACGTACTGTATGACGGGCAACTCCTTCCCCGCTCCGGTCCTGCCAGCTCTAAAACAGACACCATTGGCGTTTACTTCGTGTCCCCTTTCCTGGAGTTGTGCCTTCATTTTGGGAGTCACGCGAGGCCCAGAGGAATGGAGATCTTGCCTGTGTTTGATCTGGTGCCGGGCACTCAGAGACACTGCAGGTCTGCCTGGCCTGGTCCTCGGTGGGTGCACGAGCAAGGGGTCACCCTGGGCCAGGGAGGCTTGGTGGGAAGAGGGAGTTGGTGGACGGATGTCTGTGCGGAGGGTGAGACTGGGCTGTCCTCTGAGCCTGGAAACAAGCTTCAGGATGCCTGGTGACACTGGAACACTAACCAGGTGCTGGCAGCACTTCTCTGCTCAGCTGGGAAAGTGAGGGGTGTGCGGAGGCGCATAGGACAAATGCCCCAGGAGCTGTGGGTCTGGCCTCTGCGGAGCAAGGCCGCTCCGGCTTCCTAAGCGCTTGACCCGCAGATGCCAAGGATGTGTCTGCAGACTCGTCTGGAGCTCCAGGGCATCTCACGGCGGTCAGGAGCACACCTCCTCCCCACGGAGCAGGCAGGCGCCCCGGCCTTTGTGGAGTACCCGCTGCCTGCCACGCAGCGTGCCTGGCTGAGAGAAGGCGTGCAGAGCAGAGGTCGCTCTCGGCCCTGGGTTCAAGCCCCCGCCCCCCGTGCAGCAGGCCTCCTAGTGGCTTTAGTCAGACTGGCTGGAGAGGATTGAATGAGGTGACACGTCAGAAGGACCAGCTCCTGGGCCTGGCTGTGTCAGGGGCTCTGTAAACCCAGGCCCACTCCCGGGGTGGCGGCTCCACTCCTGCATGTCTGCCGTCTGGTCTGAGGGCTGCCTCTCCCTCCCTGCCCTCAGCCAGCCACTGAGCCACGGAGCAGAGCCGTGCCTGGCGGGGGCCGTTGCGACCAAGAACCTTCTCCAGCGCTCGGCCCACCAGCCGTCCAGCACAGGCACCCAGCAGCCAGGGAGGTAAGAGGAGGGCTTTCGGGGCGGGGGACCTGGCCGCTCCTCCTTGGACACAGCTCTTGCTGCTGACCCTTCCCCGGGGTGGTGGGTCTGCAGGAGGGACTTGTTCTGAGCTTGTGTTGTCTCCAGTGACCGACTCCCTGGGCTGCTTTGGTGCAGGTGCGGCGTGGCTGGGGGACGCATGGCTGAGGCAGGGGACGGCCAGCACTCCGTTGGCTCCGGGGGTGCCGCTCTGTCTCCCGACCCCGTCTGCCTCAGCGACTCGGACTCCGACCTCAGCCTGCTCGACGATGCTGAAGTGGAAGCTCTGTCTCCCGGGGGGCTGCCCGGGGAGGCCCCGGGGGATTCGGGCCCCGATGAGCCCCCCTCGCCCCCCAGGAGCTTCGCCACAGCGGCGGTGCAGCCCTTCCACCTGAGAGGCACGAGCCCCACCTTCTCCCAGCGCAGCCACGACATCTTCGGCGGCCTGGAGCGGGCAGCCAGGCGGGCTCCGCCCTCTGCGGCCCCAGCCGGCCCTGGCGACAGTGGGGGCTTCCGGCAGCCGCTGACACTCTCCAGCCGGCCTCCAGCCGGGGGCCCGAGCAGGGCCACTCAGAACCCCGCTCCCCTGAGGGTGCCCCCCGTTCCTGACTACGTGGCCCACCCCGAGCGCTGGACCAAGTACAGCCTGGAGGGTGTGGCTGAGGCCAGCAAACAGAGCAACCGGGCCGCCGCCCTGGCCTTCCTGGGCCCCCAGAGCCTGGCCGCCCCCAGCGGCTACGTGCCCTCCTTCAACCAGGACCCCTCTAGCTGTGGGGAGGGCCGGCTCATCTTCTCCAAACCGGTGCGAACCGGCGAGGCCCGGCTTGAGAAGAGGAGGGTCCCGAGGAAGGCAGGGGAGCCGGGTGGGAGCCCCCACGGGATCCCGGGGGCGGCGGGGGGCGAGGGCCCCGTGGAGCTGGCCCACCTGGCCAGGCCCGGGAGCCCGGAGGCCGAGGAGTGGAGCAGACCCCGGGGGCGCCTGCAGGAGGTGGGTGCACCCGAGGGGGAGGCCCTCGCGGGGTCTGGGGCCAGCGCCCTGCCAGGGGAGGCGGTGGGCTTCCACAGCAGCAGGAAGCGGAGCAGGGACCACTTCCGGAGCAAGGACAGCAGCCCCGAGGCCCCAGGCGCGGACGTCTGAGCGGGGAGACCGCCTGGCCGCCTGCCTGCCCTGGCCGAGCTGGAGGGACGGCCCCCACTGTCCCCCCGGGGTGGCTTCAGGGACGGAGCAGGCCCGGGGCCCCACCCCCAGGGAAGGGAGCCAGCGGGCTGCCTGTCGGTGGCACCAGCGGCCAGGGCAGAGACCTTGCTGAGGGTGTGGGCCAGGGGTTGGCGGAAACCCTGACTCACCCCGTGCCCAGGGGCACAGTAAAGGCTCTGGGTGTTCCTCAGTCTCCGTGTCTCTTTGTCAGCCCCCATCCGCCCGGGACTGTGGCCAGGGCCCTGTCTTCTCTCCAGACACCCCATCACCCTGTTCCCACATTGGAGCCTCCCAGCTTAGCGTCAGGGGGCTCTGAAGCTTTCTAAATCAAGCCTGTGCTCCTCAGTGGCACGTCTTCCAGCCTAGCTGAGGTGACCCCCTCCTCAGCCCAGAGCAAGAGGTGGACACCCCAGACCCGTCCAGAGGCGGGCTCACGGCTGTTGGTGTGCAGCCCCTGCCTCCAGCATATGCCTGTAGACCCCAGGAAGCGGCCAGCTGAGCGGGCGCCGTCTTCAGCCCTGGCCAAGCTCACCCTTGACTCTGTCCTACCCAGGCTGTGTGACGACAACTGGTGTCCTGGGACAGTGTCGCCAGGACTGCGGAGCTGCTGTGCAGGGCGATGAGGAGGGTCCCCAGAGGGTGCTGGGGAGGTAGCCGGGAGTGGGCGTGGCTCTCCTGGGACCGCACTTGGGGTTGGCCAGCCCATCGTGCTGCTGAGCCCCGGGCCTGGCCCTGCCCCTGCTGCCCCTACCCCGGGCTCCAGGTCCCTAAGGGAAGGAGAGACCGGCCTGGCTGGCCACGCAGCTGGGGCAAGCTCAGGGGCCCAGACCCCATCCCTGCAGGGCAGGAAGTCCCTCTCCCCCCGCAGTGCTTTACTGACCGCCTGACACCTCCCAGACGCCCCCCAGGGTCCACTCTCATGTGGGGCTGCAGCCCAAAGTGTGGGTGTACTTCCCAGGCTCCATTTAAGATAAAGCAGTTTTGGGGGCGGGTCCTCCTGGGGAGGTGACCCGCAGCCGCTGCCCAGGCTGGACAGCCCGCCACTCACTGTGCGAGCTGTCGGGGACGTGCGGTGGCAGCCGATACACACAGTCTTGGGTTTTAAAGGACAGAAATTCCAAGTGCAAGCGTTTCAGAAAAAGACCAGCCTCTTGGTGGGCGACACAGGTTGGGCATGGACTCCAAGGCAGCTAGCTGCCCACCTAACGGGAGGTGCCCCGCACAGGGCACTCAACAAGTGTCTGCTCTCCTGGGCCTGGCTGGTTGGTTCTGCTCGGGGTCCTGAGGGCTCTGCCTGTCAGGGGGGACCCACGACACACCGCTGCACCCCGGGCCCAGGACGTCCAGGGAAGGTGCCGGGCAGGGCAAAGCCCCGAGCCACATCCTGCTGGGGGGCTCCACTGGAGGTGGGGGCAGGCCGGCGCGTCCATGGGGCCTGGGGCTCTGGGAGAGGTGGGCCCTGCGTGCAGATGGTCCAAGTGGCTCAGGTGTTCGAGGGCAGCTGGCTGGCCTCTGGGTGTTCCCTGCTGCCCAGGCCCCCTCTGTGGTCAGCAGAGGCCTGTGGTTTCCCACCACTGAAGTTCGGGAGTCTGGTGGGGGAAGGGAGGCCCCTCCTCAGCTGCTGGGCGCCCAGTGGGGCAGCCGGGGAAGGGAGAGGTGGCCCTGGCCGGCAGGGGGGGGGTTGGCAGCAGCCCAGTGGGGCCAGGCAGAGGCTCGGGAGTCTGGGTGGCCATGCCCTCACACCCTCGCTGGGTCGGTGGGCTTCACCAGAGGGCCCCTACCCACCCTGAAGACTGTGGTCAGCCGAAGGCCATCAGAGACATAGGCCGGGCCCCTCCCAGGACAGGTGGGAAGCGGAGGCCCAGGTCAGCGGGCTGGCGGTGGGTTGCTCCCGCCCACCCTGCCCCAAGCCCACCCAGGACGTGTGGGGACAGCCACACCTACTCCAGTAGCTGTTCCTGCGGGCCAGCGTGTCGGCCATGGAGGAGAGGAGCGCCGTGCAGTAGTCGACCTGCAGAAGGGAGGCGTGCTGGGAGCTCCCGGGCCACGCCGTGCCCGCCTCCCCTGCCCACCGGTGCCCGCACTGCTCTGTGACCCTCCTCTGGTGGCTGCCTCTCGGAGGAGGCGGGGGGGTGGGGGAGCAGGCCCTCTGGCACCGTGATGCGGGGAGTAGACGGTGAGGGGTCTTAAATGCAGGACCCCCCTGGGGAGAGTTGCAGGGTCTCCCCCTCAGGGAAGGGTGGGTACAAGTACGAAGCCCCAGGCCCTCCCTGCCCTGCCCCTGCCCTGCCCCTGCCCTGACTGCTGAGCCCCGCGGCCAGGCCCCTGCACCGGGAGAGAAGGGCGCCCTGGTGTGCCTGCCTGCCTGAGACTCCAGACGCTCGACCCGCTTCTGCTCTCTCAGGCCCCCGAGGTACTTGGCTACGAAGTCCACCCTGGGATAGGAGCAGGCAGGCAGCAGGCCCTGAGCGCGGGGCGGGGCGGGGCGGGCTCCCAGATTGGGAAACCTTCCCGTCCTCCCCCATCCTGTGGCCCAGGCCCTTCGGGTGGGTTTGGGGGGCACTGAGCCTCTGTGGGCGCCTGAGTTCAGGGTGCTCTGGCCCTTTGGGCCTGGGTGCAGAGCTCTGCTGCACCCTCCCTGCAGGCACGGGGCGGGGGCGGGGTTCTGTCCAGCAGTGGTGGGCGGGGCTGTCCCCACCCCTCACCCGCAGGCAGGACCAGGCACGTGGGTCTGAGGGAGAGCAGAGAACACCATGAGTGTTGGCCCCATCCCCCAAATGCAGGGCAGGCAAGGCCCCAGCAGAGCTCTGGCCAGGGTCGGGAGGGAGGCCGTGTGCTGGACCGGGCCACATCCCTGCCCCTCTCGGCCCGTTTCCCCAGCTCAGGCCCTGTGACGTGAGAGCCCACGCCAGCTGTAAGGCAGCCTGACGCCCAGCAGTGATTCTAGTAAAGACCTCACAGCCCCCAGTCCCATGGCGTGAGATCCGACCCCTCGCCAGCTCCGCCGGCGCCTCTACTTACCGGCACCCTGCAGGGGAGGCGGCCAGCGCTCCAGGCTGGGCCCTTGCCCCTGTAAGCCGCCCAGTGGGCTCAGCACCCCAGGCCACCTGCCACGCCCACCCAGGTGGGTGGGGCGGGGCGGGGCCGGGTCAATGCACCTGTGGGCCGTCTTCTGCGGCAGCTCCTCCCCGCTGTCCTTCCTCCGCCTCTCCAGCTCGCTCAGGAAGTTCTCCTTCTGCACCGCCTCCCAGGTGACCATCTTCTGGTCCAGGGGCTCCGGCAGGTCCCTCTCTGGGAAGGCCAGGCAGCCTCAGGGGCAGAGCCAGGCAGGAGGAGCCCTCCCTGTGGTGCGGCAGCCTGCAGTGTCACTGCAGACGGGGCCAGGGCGCGCTGCCCCTCCCCAGGCCCAGGGCCCCCCCCCCGCCCCCCACCTCTGTCCGGGCAGCTGAGTCCAGCCCAAGCCTCACCCAGGCGCGCCCCCTTCTGCTGGGCCTCCTTCCGGAAGAACCTCTTGAGCACCAGGTTCAGGTGGCTGAGGAGGATGAAGGGCGGGGCAGGGGCGGGGCGTTCGTGGTTCTCCACGATGAGGTGGTAGCGCTGGAACTTCCAGAAAGTGTCCGCGTTGCCCTGCACCACCTGGAACGTGTAGCTGCGGACGCATGTGGGCGGCGGTGGGCACATGGCCCGGCTCCCTGTGCTGTTCCTGGAGTCCCAAGGGCTCCCCCCGCCTCGCCGTTCCCTCCTCCTGTGACTTCTCTCCACTCCTCTGGGGTCTTCCACTGCCCCATCTGCTGCAGCCTTCGCAGACCCGGGCCCTACTCCCTGGGGGGCGGCGGCCTGGGAAAGCATCGCCACTCCACCCACACGCACGCACCTGCCCTGCCCTGCACCACCTCCTAGGTGCCCTGACCTCCAGGCCCAACCCGAAGGGGAGCCACAGTTTTGGGTGACACCCCATTTCCAGGCCCCTCTTGAGGGCAGAGGTGAATGCAGCTTGAAGTCCGGAGGGCCAGGCAGGTCTGGGCCAGAGATGCTGGAACTAAGGGCCCCCCGACGTGGACGGAGCAAGGAGGCAGGGCGGGCACCTGAGCATGGCGATGAGGGAGTTCATTAGCAGCACGTTGGTGACCAGCAGGAAGGTGACCAGCCAGCTGGCGTCGAGGTTGGGGCAGGAGGGCGAGTCCTCCAGCAGCGGGGGGTGCACGGAGCAGTTCACGCAGGCTTCTGAAAGGAGAGTGGGCTCAGTGCAGCCGGTGCGGGGCTGAGCTGCAAATGCCCTTGGGTATCGAGAGCTCTGTCCCGCAGTCGAGGCCACCCTGGGACAGAGGGCCCTGGTTAGGCGGCCAACTCTTGTGGTTTCCTGGGGGTCACCTGGGCTTCGGCGCTGAGCTCCTGTCGTGGGACCCTCCAGTCCTGGGTGCCTGGCCTAGCGGTGCTAGCCCCACTTCCGCACTGCTGCTGGACCGAGCTCACAGCCAGACCGCAGGCTTTGGAGGCAGCGCCGAGGCCGTGTGGAGGACCCCGGTTTCTGCTGGTTGCTTCATGGGTCACCCCCAAGCACCACCACCACCGCCGAAGGCTCTGCTCAGAGCCAGTGTGGGGAGAGCTGGCCTCGGCAAGGGGAGGTGGAGTCTTTCCTGCAGGACTTCTCAGGGCCTTTATGGCCCTACTGCCTATCACAGGACTCTGAGCTGGGGGGCAGATCTGCACCATTTCCAAAGCCTATGGAGGCAGAACACCCTTGACACGGATCACTGTGGGCATGGAGACAAGCCAGCCTGAAAAGTGCCCTCTGGGTGGGGCAGCCCCTCCCCTGCCTGCCTCTACCCCTGCAGGGCCAGCCTGGACCCCCACCCCATCCCAGGAGATGGGAGGAAGGTGCGGAGGAAGCGGGGAGAGTGCGCCTGCCCATCAAGAGGGCTTGTGACTCCAGGTGGCGACCTCCACAGGCCGTGCGCGTGCGTGCGTGCGTGTGCGTGCGTGCATGTGCGTGGACGCGGACACACGCCTGCACGTAGGCCTGTGTTTCTGTGACTGCCCCTCCCAGTCTTCATGCTGTGACTGAGTCCGGGGGGCACTGGGGGCCTCTGGCTCTGTGTGTGCCTGTGTCCCTGCCTCCCTGCTTGCGTGTCAGGCTGGCAGGGCCTGTTTCCGTGTCCGCGTGTCTCCCTCACGGGGGTGAGTCCCTCCTGAGTGAGTTACTGTGATGGGGGTTGGTGCGTCCCCACGTGAGTTCCCTCCCCGCCCACAGATCTGCCCGGCGCTGATGGGTGACCCTCCTCCCTCCCTCCCTCCGGCACCCCGAGAGGTGGGCCAGGGCCAGGCCTGGAAAGCGTGTCTGTGAAGCTGTAAACCTGTCTGATGGAAGCGGCTCCGTGGTCACGAGACCCCTGCGTCTCCCCCATAACTCTCAAAGGCACCACCAGGCTAGGCTGGGAAATGAGTTGTCCTTGTCTCTGACCTCCTAGAGCCCAGAGACGGAGCTCTGCCCTGGACGCTCAGCCCCCAGCTCCCGCGGGTGCATGTGGGGCAGGGAGGGCAGGGCGGCCACCGGGGAGCCCCGCGGGCTGCCTTCCCTCTCGGCCATAAGTGAGGGAATTACTCTTGGCTGTACCACCGTGGGCTCACAGGGAGGGGCCAGGGGTTGGGGGGGCGGGTGAAGAGAGATAGGGAGGGAGACAGGGACCTGCGGGACCCTCCGTGCCGGCCCAGGCCCGGCCCTGGTCACGGACTTTCCACCGTGGAACTCGGCCTGGCAGCCACAGCAGCACTTCAGGCTGGACCCCCAGGAGTCTACCCTTCCTCCGTCCTGCCCAGGTGGCCCCAGGCTCCTGGGGACCCCGAACCATGACAGAGTTCCCTTGAACCAGTGTGTGGCCGTGGGGGCAGGAGTGGCCGTGGGGGCAGGATTGACCCCCCCACCCCTGCCTGGTCCTGGGGGCGCCCACCTCACTCCCCTCCTTCCGAGGGGTCCCGTGGGACTGGGGCAGTTGGGGGTCATGGTAGCATCCGCCAGCAGGGGCCATATGGTGCGGGCGGGGAGGGCTGGAGGGCGGGCAGGGCCTCGTTAAACTAATGGCCTGGAAACTGGTGCCCACGGATGAGCAAACACCGGCCCCAGTGCCGGGGGCTGGGGGCCTAAGAAAACAGTGGAGGAAATGAGCCTGCAGAGCACCCTAATTAGGAGGCAAGTCCCATGACGGCCCAGCCCCCCCGCCGCCCCATCCCGGAGGCCTGTTTGCTTCGGTCACGTCCTCATCCCATCGACAAATATTTACCAGGTCGCGGGGTGCTGACCTCGCGTCATCAGCTGCAGTGGCCGCGGTCAGGCCTCAGGGACAGTGTGCCCGTGATCGCCCGGTGGGCCCCAGGTGGCCTCAGTCTGACACCAGCCTGAGCGAATGATCCCTCCGCCCCCCTCCTCGCGCCAGGAGTGCCCGGCAGGGCGGGTGCCCTGGGCCCCCACACTGGGCCCTGGCTGCTGGCCCACCTTGCTTGAGGGGCTGGTCCCCCCTCCCCCTCCCCCTCCCCGAGTCCCAGCCATCCCAGAGCCTGTACAGGCATCCCCGCCGCCAGCCCAGGTCTCCCTGAGCCCCCATGGCTGAGCCACTCTGCCCCCCACACTGTGCTGACTTGTGGGAAGTTCTCAGAGCCTCCACCAGCCCCAGCGCCCCCAACCCCCCGTACAGGGGCCGCCCTGGAGACACCCCTCAGACAGACCACACACACCCGGCCGGAGATCAGGCACACACACTGGGTGGGTCCCCAGAAGCACAGATGCCATCAGGAGCGGCTTCCTAGCTAAGGGCCTTTCCAGCAGGTGGGCCTGAGGCTGGGTGCGGGGCCGGGTGGATGGGGGCTGACAGGAGACCTGATGCCCACTGGGGACATGCCGGGGGGACGGGGCAGCTGGAGGGCCCAGACCCCAGGTGACCTGTAGTGCCTACCCATCCCCCCTCCCGGCAAGCCTCCCGCCACCCCACCCAGCCTGCTCTCTCTCCCTGCAGCCCCGTCTCCATCTCCAGCCCGAGGCCCGACTTTGGGGCCTCCGCAGCTGACACACATCAGCCCAGAGCTGTCCCCTGCTGGACGTGGCCCTGTGTGGGTGGGCAGGGCCTGGGGGGCCAGCCTCGGGGACCCCCCGCTCTCAGCCACTCCAGGCCGGGGTCTCCTGTGACCCTCAAACACCCCTCTCAAGGGCCACCTGTCCAGGGTCTTACAAAAGGAACGTTCATAACTGGACTCGGTTCAGCTGCACCTTGGGGTGGGGGTCCCACGTAGAGTGGGCACAGAGGACCCCCCACGCCCACCCCCAGGCTGCGTGCTGACCGTCGATCTCGTCCAGTGGGATCTGCCCGAAGATCTGTAGGTACGGCCGGTAGAGCACACGGCGGAAGATGCACTCCAGGCGCCCGTCATGGGGGTGCAGCAGCGCCTGGCTGGTCACGCCGTAGGCCACAAGCCACATGCTCAGGAGGAAGAGGAGGAAGAAGACGTCCTTCATCTCCACGGCGGGTAGGCGAGTGGGGAGAGAAGCATCCGCCCTCCCGGGGGCGGGGGCTCACCATCCGCTCCACGATGATGATCTTGGGGCCCAGCTGCTTGTGGAGGGCAAAGACGTGGATGAGCCGGGGCGTGAACACCATGAAGTCGATGGCAAGGATCGTGCGGCCGGCCTCAAACACTGAGGGCAGCATCCTGGCAGGCGGGGGGAAGGCAGGCTGGACGGCTGCTGGTGCCCATAGAGGGCAGGGGCTTCCCCCAGGACACACAGCACGGGACGTACAAACACAGGGTTTCCGGGGCCTGAGCAGACCCATCCTGAAGCAGCCCGGCCCACCAGCCCACCAGGGCTGCCCCTGCCAGGCCTCTGGGACCCACAGACCTGCAGGTGACACCGACGACGAACGGGAACATGGCCACCATGCCACACTTGTTCCAGTTGTTCTCCACGTAGAGTGCACTTCTTCCCCAGGTGCGTGTCCTCATCTGTGAAGAAGCCCTGGCAGAGGGCAGACGGCCCGGTGACGGCTACCTGGGCCCCCACCTAGCTGGGGACAGCCCCGCCATGGCCAGGCTGTGACCGTCAGGGATCGGGGCTCGGTGGGCTGGGCCCACTGCTGACCTGCCGGATCTCCTCCAGCACCAGCGTGAAGACCCAGAAGTAGGGGGTGACCTCAGCCCCCGACAGCCCCTGGGGAGGGGACCTGGAGTCCACCAGCAGGACGTGGGTGAACAGGAAGAGGAATGCAAAGTACGTGACCACGTTCCCCAGGACCACGGTCACGGGTGCCCCCCAGAACTTCCGCCAGCGCGTGAACGAGGAGGCGGCTCGGGGCCTCGGCCGCGCTGAGTTCCTGGCGCCTTGGCCAGCTGCTCCGCCCGGCACCACGAAGGAGGCCACGGCCAGTGATGAGACGGGTGGCCAGAGCCCCGAGCTTGCCGCTGCCCACCGGCACCCAGCCTCCCTGCCACTGCCCACCCTCCGCAGGGCCCTCACCGACTGCCCGGGCCACAGAGCAGCCTCTTCTCCGTGTCCAGACTGCCCAGCCCCTGCAGGTCCTCTGGGCCCGTCCTTAGAGGGGCCTCCTCACTGGGAGCACAGGGGGCCCTCAGGGACGTGGGAAGGGCACCCAGAGGCCCTCCACTTGGTCTCAGGCACCAGCCAGCAGAGGAAGTGCTGGACACACTGCGAAGGGACACGGGTAGGGGGCGTGCATAGGGGGGCCCACACGGATGCTGGATGCGGCGTGGGCCGGCGCCGGGGACGTGCCGCCACCAGCCCCAGTGAAGCCCAAGGCCCCCCAGCCGCTTTGTCCTGACAGACCTGAAGGTGATGAGGTTGGTATACACGAGGCCCGGGAAGAGGAAGGCACCCAGCAGCCTCAGGATGGGCGTGCCCGCGGCCACGTCCCCCCACCAGATCTCGGTCAGGAAGGCCTGAAATAAAGGCACGGTTGCCCCCCCCGCCCGCCCCCGCCTCCACACCTCTGCCCTGCTGTGCCCGCAGCAGGCCGGCCCTTCCAGGTTCAGCGGGAGCATCGCCCCTCCCAGCCCTGGCTCCTGGAGTTCCCGGAGCCTCTGCCCTGCTGGGGAAGGAAAACCCTTCGACGGGGCAGGCCCGGCTCGGGGGTCCGGGAGGGCTGAGCTGAGGAAGCGGGGTTTCTTCCGAGACTGGAGGTGGAGAAAGGGCTGGACGTGGGGGGAGTGGCCAGCTGAGGGAGCCCCCCACCCCCACGGCCAGGACACAGGCTGGGGGAGGCACGTGAGAGGGGTCGGCTGGGGCACGTCCTGTCTGCCCAGCCCCTCGCCCCACAGCCCTCCCCGGGGCTCACCTGCACCCCGTCGTGGGCAAAGAAGGCCTCGGTGTCGGCCTCGGTGGCCACAGGTGCAGACACGTGGCCCTGCTGCATGAGCGGTTCCGGCGCACCAGCTGTTACGGTAGCACTAGGAGAAGAGGTCTGCCGAGGGCGCGGCCGCTGCCACGATGCCCAGGCCTGGCCCGCCTGCCCTCCTCCTCCGGCCGGCCCTCTGCCCTGTGCCTGCCTCCCAGGGGGCTGGTGAGGCCAGGGAGAGGCCGGCCACACAGAGGCTGTCGGGATCCTGGGGGCCTCCCTCTCCCCGAGTGTCCCCGCCCGCCCGGCCACAGGCCCAGCTGGCCCGAGCCTTGGAGCTGCGTCCTCGTCAGCTGTGTACCCGTCTGCCCCCATTAGGATTTTGGGGGGAGCCCAGTAGCCCCGAGGCGCACAGGGTCCCTGCAGCCCCCACTGCTCGGCTGCCTACCCAGGGCCAGCTGCTCGTGCTTGGCCTCACGCAGGGTGCGGCCCCCCTCGGCCCCCCGGCTCCAGGTGGGACATCTCTTTGAGGATCTTGCAGGCGGCCAGAGCGGCTGCCACGCCCTCCTGGCCCTGGGAGGCCAGGTCTGAGGATGCGGCTGCCTCCCCCACCTCCCCAGGGACCCGGCCCCTCCCCGGAGTCCTCACCATGGCCCAGAAGTAGGTAGCCATCTCGTGGCGGTTCTGCAGCGCCGCCCACAGGAACAGGTCCCTCCAGGGGTTCTCGCTCCTCTGGTTCAGGTCCAGCAGCCCCTTCTGGCCCGTGGGCTGCCGGACCGGGCCCTGCTCCTGGAGGACGGGGGTGTCAGCCCGCAGCCGCGGCCCCGCCGGCGCCCCCCTCCTGCCGCCCGCTCACAGCTCACTGCCTGGTAGAGCCCACGGCAGGCGTCGTGCATGAAGTCCCTGAACACCCGCGACACCTCGTGCAGGGAGAAGGCGGGCGGCTCCCGGGCCTGCTGGGCGCCCAGCCCGGCCCACGTCAGCCGGCCTTCCTCGTGCGTGCGCTGCAGCAGGTGGAAGAGCAGGCTCTTGGGGGGTACCGAGCGGTAGAGCTGCTGCAGCCGCCCGTACGTCAGAAGTCCGCCACGTTGGCGCCACTGTCCACGAAGAGGCGCGTGAACTCAGGCTTGCTGCTCACCGGCGCGTCCATCATCACCTCCTCCAGGTCGTGGGACTGGGCGGAGAGTGAGAGGGAGCCGGTGGGTTGAGCGTGGGGACCTTCGGCAAGGCCCCCGCCTGTCCTGCTGCGCCGGGTGGCCCACACCCGCCGCAGTTCAGCCCATCTTGCCTTGGGGTGCAGACGAGTGAGGCAGCAGCAGGAGGTGCCCCGGTCGCCCCCGGCCCGCGCAGCCACAGCTGGGCCAGGATGGACCCGGACACCACCTGCCCCAGCCCTCCACGCGTCCCCGCCCGGATCTGGCCACAGTCGGGCAGCACCTTCCACTGCATGTCCCTGTTGAGATCTCGCTCCTGGCGATGTCCACGCGGTCCCAGGCCACGGGCAGCTTCAGCTCATCCGGGCAGTCCTGCGCCTCCTGGCTACGGCTCTTGTGGGCTGCGGGCGGAGGAGGGGAGGGGGGGAGGGCGAACCTAGGCGCCGGCAGAGCCGCTGGGCACAGGGTCCCTCAAGGTGACTCTCCTAGACGCACAGCCACGGGAATGGCGCTCTGGTTCGCTCCACACCCTCTAGATTCACAAGACATCCCAAGACCCCCAGGAGCCAATGCTGGGAGTGCCAGGACCCCAAGGGGACCCCAAGGGTGAATGGAAGAGCAGGGGGCCGGTGGCCTGTCTGGAGGAGACTCCCCTCCCTCAACGGTGTCCCGGCCCCCTGCCCTGCACAGCCCCTCCCTGCCTAAGCCGGTGTCCCCCACCAGCGGTCAGCCCCTCCACAGGTGTTTATGTCCAAGAAGAAGCATGTCAGGTTACAGCCAGAAAGTGGAGACAACCCGAGTGTCCATCAACAGAGGGACAGAGAAACAAAATGTGGAATATTACTCCACCCGAAAAAGGAGTGAAGGCCGACACAGGCTACAACGTGGACAGCCCCCAAAACGTCGTGCTCAGCGAAGGAAAGACGCCAGTGGCCACACAGTGTGTGATCCCATTCGCAGGAAATGCCACAAGTGGGCAAATCCTTAGACACGGCAGATGCGGGGTTGCGGGGGGCTGGGGGAAATCGGGGTGACTAGCAGGGCTCTTCTGGGTGGTGGAAACGTTCTGGAATCAGTAGTAACGGTGCACAACCTTATGAAAACGCTACAGCTCCCTGAATTAATTGAACACTTTAGTTTTTTAAATTGTGATAAAATATAGTAACATAAAACTTGCCAAAGGCAGGACTTTCTACAGATTTGCATGGAGGCCTTGCACGGAGGCCTTGCACGGAGGCCTCGGTAGGCTCTGTATTCCTCCAGTTCTGTTACGCGTGCTGCCCCCGCCGAAGCGAGCAGTGACCGGTACACACGCCCACACACTAGCACGCTCGCCCACACGCTCACACACACAGCAGAGTGCAGCCGTGCCAGGGGTCCCTCCCGGCCACTGACAGCCCCCAGGCGGCGGCCTTGCCCCTGGAGGCCGAGACCCAGGACGGGGCAGGGCTGGGAGCTGGTCAGCCATCTGCCTCTGCCCGGTGCCCTCCGCAGGCCTCCCAGCGGGCGCGGCCAGGCCTCACCTTTCACCAGTGCCTCGAGGATGGACAAAGGCCCCGAGTTGGCGCCTCAGGCCGGGCACGTGGTATATGACCCCATGTCCCCCCCCCCCCCCCCCCCCGTGAGAATGCCAGCCCTCTGCCCGCTGGGCCCAGGGCAGCCCCACCTACAGACCGAGGCTCCGCCCCCAGGCGTGAGGGCCTGAAGCAGGGGTGAGCACGGGAAGGTGGGGTAGCTTTGCAGCCAGCGGGGCCGGGCGTGGGCACTGCAGGGGGCGGGGTCTGGGGTAGGGACCAGCTCTTGGCCCTCCTGACTGCGGTCCTGGCCGGTGTATACCAGTTCTGTCCAGTGCACGACGTCCTCCCAGGAGAAGTTCTCACTGGGAAACTTCTCTCTAAACTGCTTCTCGGCCACCTGGGGCACCAGGAGGTGGGGCTGGTTTGTCAGGGCAGCAAGCATGTCGGCGATGCCCCCCGAGCCCGCCAGGATCAGCCATGGGCCGGCGTGCTCCACGGCCCTGGAAGTCCTGTGAGGCGGGCAGGGAGGGCCAGCAGGCCGAGTCAGCTCCAGGTCCATCCCTGCCCTGGCGGGGGCCCCGCAGGAGGCCCCCACCTGCTGCCGCTGCCTACCTCCAGGGTGCTGGGGTCACCGTTGACCAGCAGAGAGAGGACGGGGATCTCGATGCTGCTGGAGCAGACGCAGCACGAGGGCCACCCAGGTGCCCGGGCGAGCGGAGGGCCTGGGACCCTCCCCGTGGGGTGACCACCACGGCCTCAGACCATCAACTTGCCACGTCTTCTGGGCAAACTCCAGCCAAGAGGCTTTTTCTAGAGAAGTGTGGGCTCCAGGCTGCCCCGTCACCCGGGGACAGGATGCCAGCCCCGCACCTCACTATGCGACGTGGCCGCTTCGTGGCTATTTAAACCTCAAGTTGAATATTCAGTCCCTGGCTGCACCAGCCTCATTCCGAGGGCCTGGCATCTCCCCGCATCAGGGCAGAAAGCTCTATCGACCACCAGGTCATCCGAGGCCCACGGAGCACGTCGAAGAGGTAAAGGAGGGGCGCTGGTCAGATTTTTCCCCAAACAAACCAGAAATGAGGCTTCTGAAGGTGAAACCTCAGAGAAGCCTGGACCTGCTGGGTAGGCTGTGTGGGAGGAGCCCGGCAAGCTGCTGGGAGGACTCCAGGCAGGCGGGATCGTCCCCCCCGCCCCACCCCCAGCAGGGGCCCCTCTAACTCCTAAGGCGCCTCCTGAATGAATGTGGGGGATGTTTGGGTCGCGTGGGCCGCCAGGCGTCGGGAGCACAGGGCTCAGCGCTGCACCCACGTGGTGATGGTTTAAACACGGCTTCGGTTGTGTTTTCATTAAAGGGTGCTCAGTTGACAGACGCGTCACGTTGCTTACACATATTGGAGGCAATTATACGTATCTTGTTTATAAACAGTCGTGCACTAGTGTTAGCAACAACTTTCAAACCCGCCACTGGCCGCAGCGGTGCCCAGGCCTCGGACAACACTGCCCCCTGGTGGCACCTTACGTCGGGCCAGTGGAGGGAAATAGGCTTCTTGAAACTCGGAAATCTATTTTCTTTCCAAAGCTCAGAGCCCACCCACAACCAGAGCCTCTAGCCAGGGGACCCCCACTGGAAATCGACCTACAGCCACTCCCCACAGCTGTGTCCCCTGCCGCCGTGGCTGGCAGCCCTGCCTTCAGCCGGGAATGCCCTTCCCTGCCCGTCCTGGTGGTCCTTCCAGCCCCGTCCACACGCTGTGACCACCCCCATCCCGTGTTCCCTGGCAGCCTCCCTGGGCACCCAGGCAGCCCGTCCTTTGCTCCGAGATGTGCTTCTCCAACCTCAGCCGCAGCTCTGCGGGCTCGCTGACCTTCCCAGGGGTGCCCGGGTCCACCAGGATGAAGTGGGAGTGGTTGTTTTCCGGGGGCAGAGGGGGCCCTGGTTGCCACCACCGTCCATGAGGTAGTGGACAGGGCTGTCCTCCTGGGTCCCCCATGCACGTCAATGAGGCCTGGGCAAGGCTTCTGTCCAGGGCCCCCGCCCTCCAGATGGAGGGAGGGCTTGCTGCTGTTTCGGGGGGCCCAGAGGCAGGCACAGGGAGGGGACTGTCTAGACAGAGCCCAGCGCTGGGGGGAGCTTCTCTCACAGGGCCGCCTGGGCCTCATTGGACCTGCCTCAGACCCCTCCCCATGCCGTTCCCTGGGCGATGCTGCCACCTGCTGGCCACATGCTGGGCACGCGGCTCCCAGCTCCCCCTCTGGCCCCTCCCCTTCACCCCCCTCCCCCTTCCTGCCTTCCCCCCGTCTGCCCTCCCCCTCCCCTGGCTCTGAGTCATTTCACTGCCTCAGTCCTTCAGAGCAGCCTCGCTCCCCCCACCACGCCCAGGCCCGTGAGCCCCCGAGGTCAGGGGCTGGTCTGTCCACTGCTGGCCTGTCCACTGTGGAGAGACTCAGTCACAGGTGGAGGGCTGTGGTCAGCTGCGAGGCTGCCTTGGTGGCCTCCATAAGGCATGCCCTCCTGCCCTGGGGGGTGGCCGATATTCGGGGGCCTCCCAGGCCCACCGTGTCCCAAGGCCACAGTGCCCCGAGCCCGACACTCACCTGGGCATCGTCCAGAAGCTGACGGTGCAGCACGCGGCCCAATGAGGCAATGCCGATGGCCACCACGTGGGCCTTGGTGGACGTGCTGGCCAGTGAGTGGTCACACACAGCCTGTCCGACGTACCGGGCAAGGCCCACATGGAGTGCACTGGTCAGGATCCAGGCACCTGCAGACCCGGGAGTCACTGCGCCCAGCGGCCCCAGGGCCCCCTCCTGCCTTTGGGGCATCTGCTGGGAGCTGGCCCCCCCAGACGCCATCTGGACAGAACAGGCCACGACTCTGTCCCGTGGCCTGTGCTGGGCCAGAACCCAGGAAGGTCTTTCCAGATTACAAAGCCCTCAGCCCAGTGGGTGCACAGACTGGGCTTTTTGTCTTTTCTACAATCAATCATTTCTGGGGTGAAGGAGACCAGAGACCCCACGTCCTTGACTGGGTTTTCTGAAGGCCCAGCCGGCCTGAAAATAAAGCCCAGAAGTTTGATTCTGACCCCAGCGACTGGCCAGATTCCTCGGGCCAGATTCCTCCCCCGAGGGAAGCAGAGGGGGCCAAGGGGGCCCACCCACGGGCAGCGGGGTGTGGAAGCTGGCGCTGCCCCCGGGTGTCTCGCTGAGGCCTGTGGGCCCCACGGGGTGGCCGGACCCTCCTGGGGAAGAGGCTCCTCTGCTGCGTCCCCGGGGCTGCTCCCACTGCCACCGTGGCACTGTCGGGGAAGGGTGACCGTGGGGTTAGCGGGCTGCGGGGCTGAGGCCCTGGCCCAGGGCCTCACGTGTGCTCTGAGCCGCCTTCACCAGCCCCTTTCGCAGGACGTCCCTCAGCCATGGCTTCAGGGCAAAGGGCCGCTCCTCGCCCACCAGTGACATGAGTGTGTTGGGCATGGGGGTACTGAGTATGGGGGTGCTGGGCACGGGGGTACTGAGTATGGGGGTGCTGAGTATGGGGCTGCTGGGTAAGGGGGCCCTGGGCACAGGGGAGGGCTGGGCTCCACAGGGTGGGGGGGGCAGGGTCGCAGCCAGAGGCCAGGGGGCTCCCGCAGGCCCCGTCTTGACCTGCTGTGTGACCTGGGCGTCCCCATCCCCTCGGGAGAGGCTGAGGCCGGAGAGAGGAGGGTTCTGGACACGCTGTGCCTGGGCATAGGAGGCAGGAGCCGGAGGGCGCTGCCAGCTCCGCAGCTGTCTCTGCCTGGGGCTCTGAACAGCCCCCGGGCACCTGCCACCCCCGCTGTGGGAGAGCGGGCGCCGCGGCTCAGTGTTGCGGGGAGGACGTGGGGTGCGGGCAGCCTCTCACCTGGCCTCGCTTCTTCCCAGACCCTCCGAATTCGATCTCACCCTGGCACAGGCCCGGCCCCTGTTGGTCGCCAGCACACTTGTGGCTGCCAGGACGGGAGCCCCCGGCACCCTGCATGGGCCCTGTCTGCAGGGACAGAGCCCACTCCTGAGGGCACGAGAGGCAAACGCTGCCCCTCTTCCTGCCAGAGGCCGGGGCCGCCTTCGCCAGGGGAGCCCCTCTCCCCAGACGCCGCTCTGGCAGAAATGGGGGGCCACCAAGAGGGTGTCTGCCCCGGTGCCCTTCCCACCGGCCGGCCCTCCTGAAGCCCCACCGTGTGGGCTCCATCTCCCCCTTCCCCAGCCCCGCCTCCTGGCCCAACGCCCACCCCCAGTATGCTCCCACGTGCCCCTCCCTGGGAGCAGCTGCCGGCCACGCCCGTCGCCACTTCTGCAGAGGCTTTGGCAGGGGGGTTCCTGGAAACCCCAAGAGGCTCAGTGGAAGTCTCGCAGCCCACCCGCCCCACACCCCTGTCAGCCCGGGACACGGATGGGACTCTGGGTGTGCCTGGTGCTCAGGCAGAAAGCAGGTGGAAGGCAAGCAGGCGAGGCCTGTGTACACAGCTCAGGTGCTGGGGGACCTGGGGGGCTGGGCGGGAGCCAGGTGGGCCCAGGAGGCCCGGGGAGGGAAGGCTCTAGCCGTCCCCTGCCCCTCCCACCACCCAGGGACCTTCCCACCAAGCCCTCACCCCTGGCCCAGCGCTGCCCACGTGCCTGGCGGGGTTGGCACATTAGCAGAGACTCGGGAGCCACGCCAGGGTCCCAGGAGAGGCCCGAGTGACAAGGACCTGGGTCCCATCAACCTGCCTGACAGCAAGCACCCCCAGCGCCTCCCGGACCCACTGCCGACGGCTGCCAGCCAGGGCCCAGCCCGGCCCCCCACCACCTGCCCACGGCTCCGCATGGCCCCCACTGCCTGTCTCCAGTGGCTCCTCCGCGGGCTCAGCGGGGAGAGCACGCCCGCCCTGCCCCGCCCCGCCCTTCCAGAGCCTGGGGCCAGAGCACAGGAGGGGCAAAGGTCTTCTCAGAGCCGGTGGGACCCCAGGTCCCAGGAGACCTGAGAGGCCCACCCTGTGAAGCTCCGTCTCCTTGGTCGCCCCGTCCATCACGGGTGTCGGCCGCACCCCGTTCGGCTGGGGTATTTTCCCAGCTTCTCCAGGGTCAGCCCTACCCCCTGGACGGATGGGGTCCTTTGGGAGAGGAGAATGAATCTCTCGGTAAAATGCTTTCCTACAAGGCCAGGCCAGCCCTTTGTTTCTTGGAGAGGGGCCACCTGGGTACACAGGAGGGGCCAGTGGAGGGGCACCTGCAGGCATGACATGGTCCTCCCACTGTGTCCCCCAAAATCATGTGTCCAAGCCCTAGTTCCTGGTGCCTGTGAACGCGCCTTTTGTAGAAATGAGCTCTTTGCGGATGTCATCAGTTTAAGAGGAGGTCGTTAGGATGGGCCCTCATCCAGTGGCCTGAGTGTCCTTATGAGAAGAGGGAAGAAGCCCAGTGAAGATGGAGGCAGAGAGTGGGGGGATGCGGCCACAGCCCAGGGACGCCTGGACACCCAGAGGCTGGAAGAGGCGGGCAGGACCCTCCGCTGGAGCCGCTGGAGGGGGCTCGGCGGGGCAGCACCTTGGTTTGGGATTCTGGCCTCCAGAGCAGCGAATCAGTTCCCGTTGCTCTCGGCCGCCCATCTGTGGGACTTGTCACAGCTGCCCAGGCCGCCCATACAGCCCGTATCTTGTCCCTTCCCCCGTGCCCACACCCAGGCCCTGTCCCCAGACACTAGCCTCCAGTATTAAAACCCATGATCACCAGCTTGGAAAGGCCCTATTCAAATCCCACCCCTCTGCGCTCCCTGCTCTGCGGTGGGAAGCGGGAGGGTTTGCATCCGCCCCGCCCCCCAGGGCTGGGCCTGATGCTGTTGGTACCAAGAGCCTCTGAGGCCCGGCCCTGCCAAGACACGGAGGGGAGTGGGGAGACCTGCACGTGACCACACAGCCGGGGTAGGCTAGACCTGGCCTGGGCTTGGGCACCGGCCAGCGCTCACCCCGTCGGCACTGCCGCCCTCTGGGTTATAACCGCAGGGGTGTCCCAGGGCGGCTGTAACGAGCGACCACCAACCGGGCATCTTGAAACAACAGGCGTTGAGTCTCTCGTGGTTCTGGAGGCCAGAAATTCCAAAGCAAGGTGTCGCAGGGCCGAGCCCCCTCCGGAGGCTGGAGGGGAGGGTCCTTCCTGCTCTGGCAGCTCTGGGGGCTCCAGGCGCCCCTGGGCTTGTGGCCGCAGCCCTCCAGCTCTGCCCCGTCTCCAAGTCCCTGTCCAAGCCTCCCTCTCCTTATAAAGACACCGGCCATTGCATGAGGGCCTCCCTGCTCCGCTGTGACCTCATCGTAACTAACTGCTTCGGCAAAGACCCTCTTTACAAATAAGGTCACGTTCTGAGGTTCTGGGTGGATATGAATTTGGGGGGACACTCTTCAACCCCAAAGCATGGGCAGCGACATGGGATGTGTTCGCATCATGCGGGGAGGGGGGCGCTGAGCAGGGGCCCGGGGCCTGGCACCCCTCCCGCCGCTGGACGCACCCCCGGCCCGGGCTGTGTGCGGGGACTGGGCAGCACCGCGGTGCTCACAGGCCGAGAGCCTCGGGTTTGCTCCACCAGGGAGGGGGACCTGGAGGGGGCGGCGGGGGGGAGGGTGCTGTGGGCTCCCCGACCCCTAGCCCACGTCGCCCTTTCCTTACTGACAAGGCAGGGGTCTTCACCGTCCCCGGGGCCACGACCTGCACCCCTCACCCCACACCCTGAAGGCCTGGGCCCGACCCCTGGCTTCCCAGCCACGGGGGGCCAAGAGGGCATTGGGGTCCTGTGCTGAGAGCTGGGGGGGGGGCACTGGGCCAGATGCCAGGCAAATGGGGCCACCAAGCGGGAAGGACATGCAAAGGGTGCATTTGTATGAACAGCCGTCCGGGTCTTTGACGGCCCTGGTCCCAGAAGGGGTGGGGGGGAGTGTGGGTCTGGGCAGCTGGGGGGCCTGCGTCACCCCCCGCTGGAATCCCCCCTCCCCCCCACGGCCGACAGGGAGAACAGAGGCAGGATCTTCAGCCCCAGCAGCAAGGGCACTGGGGGCTCTCGCTCGGGGGGGCAGACGGCCGCCCCTGGTCAGAGGCCACCAGGGAAACGGCCCCAGTGCAGGCAGAGCCGGGTGGCCAGGCCCCGGGGGTCCCAGTCCACCCGGCCCTTCCCGGCTGTGTCACTGGGCAAGCCCCTCACCTGCTCAGCCCCTCTGCTCCTCCCTGAGATGGGAGGAGAGGGCACACAGGGGTCCCACACTCAGCAGGGCGGCGGTCAGCACGGCAGCCCCCGGCCCCCAGTGAGGACACGGGTCTCCCGGGCCAGGAGCGGAGGTCACGGCTCGGGGAGGGGGCAGAGAGGGGGCACAGCCGCCCACGTGCTTGTGAGCCCCCCAGTTGGACAGGCACCGGCTCTGAGCCCTGGGTCCCTGAGTCTGGCCCCCAGGGCCGCGGGGCCACCCCCCTGCCCAGACCCACCCCGAGCCCCCCTCGCCTGCAGAGGGACCATCTGGAAGGCCGGGCTCTCCCCAGGCTCCAGAGAAGGAGATGGAGATGAGAGGCAGCCTGTGGCCAGGGAGGAGGGTGCCCCCACTCCCGCTCCCTGCTGGGGGCTGGCGGCCAGGGCGCCTACCTGCTTGCTTTCTCCCCGGGCCCGGACACGCGGCTGCTGGTCAAGGAGCGGGTGGGGGTGCCCACAGCCTGGCGCCCGCCCTTCCACCCCCTGCCACCACGCCCGGCACCTGGGCAGCCAATGCCGTGACCAGCGCCGGGCGCCCCCGATCTCCACCCCACCCGGCCCACAGGCCTGCTGCGGCCAAAGCCACTGGGCGCGAGGGCCAGCTTTCCCCGGGCCTGCCGGGTCCCGTGACCCCCTTGGGCGTGACCAGTCTCCCAGTGCCAAGAGGTGGCCCCGTGTGGGGCTGGCTGCTGCCCCTCCCTCCCTCCGCGGCCTGGGGACGGGAGGGGCCAGCTGTGCCACACCCGTGTCTCCGCCTCCCAAAGGCCCCCAGTTGATCTCGGCCGCAGGTGGGAATGGCCGCCTCCAGGGGGTGTGGCCAGCCGTCCCGTGGAGGACGCGTGGGCAGAGACTGGGCCCACAAAGCGGAGAGGCGCGGGTGCCCCGTGTGCGCTGTACCGGAGGGCGGCACAGCTGGGCCAGCTGTCAGGTGGTCAGCACGGCAGGCTCCGCACAGACACTGTCCCTTCGAGCAAGGGCAGCACGGGGTGGCCCTGGAGCCCCACAGTCCTGGCTCACACCCTGCCAGTCCCTCGGGCTCCTTAACCCTGGGCCTCAGCTTCTCTGAGAAAATGGGCATCTGAGTAGCCCGGCTTCAGGGAGCTTGCGGGTAACACATGAGAACAGACGACACTTCTGTGTGCCCCTTCCCCAGAGACCCCAGGACCCCCTCCCAGGGACCCCTCATCCCCTGAGGTCTGGAATGGGGGGAGACCCTGTCCAGGCCCTGTGCTCTGGGGCCCCCCGTGGCCTCTCAGGTCTGGCCCGTTGGCCACCAGGGGGCGCCCCAGGACCGCAGGCTGGTGGAGGTGGCCCCGCCGGTGGAGGTCGCTTTGCCCTGGACACGAGGGCTCCGTCCTGGGCTGGGCATGTCCCATCGATGGGCCTGGAGCCCGCCCAGGGAGGAGAGGGGCCGCCTGACGATCCCTCAGGAAAGACTGGATTCCAGATAAGTAGGGCTCCAGGGCAGGGACCCCACAAACCCTCAGGGCCTGAGACCCTGTGGATGAGATTCTGAGGGGGAGATGTAAATCTTGGGGTTCCTGGGCGAGGGCCAGCCCCAGCCCAACTGAAAGACCAGCCTGGGTCCACACCCCCTGCTGGCCTGGGGCCTGGCCCCGCTGTGGGTCCTGCCAGCGTCAGGGGTATATGCAGAGTGAGGGGATCTCCCCAGAGCCTCCAAGCCTGGGGGCGGGAGGCACACGGTCCTTGGCCGCCTCCCATCCTCTGTTCCAGGCCTGCCGTCTACCCCGGCCTCCTGGACGCTCCTCTCCGGCCACCCCCAGCCCAGTACCAGGCTGTGCTCCTTCCCTGCCTACAACCCTCCGTGGCTCCCTATTACTCCACAATAACACCCCACCACGAGCCCGCAGCCCTGCCCCGCCCATTGCCCACCTCTCCAGCCGTCTGGCCTCCCCCTTGCCCTCTCGTCCAGCCTCAGAGCCTCCCCTTCTGCCCACCCCCGTCCCCCTCGTCCCCCCCCTCCCCCAGCCACATCAGCTCACAGGCCTCCCTGGGTCTCTCTCTCCACATTACCCGGCATCACTTTCCAGGGAGCCTGACCCTCTGAAGGGACCTTTCATTCACTGGCGTGCTGTCTGTCTGCTTCCTGCCTGGGGTTCCCGGCCACTGAGCCTCCCGGGCCCAGAACAGGAGTTGCTGGGAGGACACACAGTGAGCAAGTGGATGCGGGGCGTGGACGTGCGTCTATGCAGGGAAGCCTTGTGACTGAGGGGCTGCGGCCAGCGTGGGCTGTGTTCAGGCGGGGCGCCACTGAAGGGAGGAGGTGCCCGGGGCCCCCCGCACCCGCTGCCGTTGTTGGGGGGATGTCCCAAGTTCTGCCTTCTGCTCCGTTTCCAGCCGCCTCCACCCCCTGTCCTACAACTGGGTCCAGGGCCGGAGCCACTCGGGACAGGACTGAGTTCACACGACGACACTTGCTTTGGGGGAGAGGCCACGCCTGGCAGAGCGCACGCCAGCCCCCAGGCCTCTGTCCCTGGGCCCACCGTCTTCTGTCCCCGGCTGAGGCCTGGGAGGGAGGGACATATGCATATGCCCCGCCCCCGACAGAGGCCCCGCCCCCGGCCCCTCCCCGTGCAGGCTGGGTGCCTCGTGGGGCTTAATTTGCAGGAAGACTCCGCCTCCCGAGCCACCTCTGGTCTTTGTCTCCCAGGACAGGAGCCACGACTCAGACAGGGGCCTGGCTGGCCCTGGGTCTCCCTGCTGGCCTGGGGGCCTCCTCCGACCCGGTGCCTCCCTCGGGTCTGCGTGAGGTCGAGACTCAGGCCCTCGGACAGGAAGCGCTCTGCCCTGGTGCTGGGGAGAGCGCAGGGCGAGCTCCGCGGGACGGGCCACCGCCCGCCGCCTCTGGACTGCCCCGAGCACCCGTGGTGAAGGCTGAGAGCCCGGTGCTTCACCCCGTCTAAGGGTCGTCCACGCCGAGTAGCTCAGACTTGCCCCCCACCTTGCTGACCACACACACGCCCAGGTTTCTGTAGCACCCCGCTCACGGGACTCGGGGGACGCCCACAGCTCTGAAGCTGTGCCTCATGGGCCCTCACCCCCCAGCCGTGGCCAGTATCCTCCCCCTGCTGCCGTCACAGATGCAGGGAGAGAGGCCGGAGAGGCCCAGCTGGGGCTGAGCCGAGACTCGGGCATGGTCACGGGCCCAGGCTCATGCCCTCTCCCTCCTGCCATCCTGTCCCGGAGTTTTTTGGAGTCCAGGAAGGAGACACCCCCAGCCCACTCCCCTCTTCCACTCGGCGCCTGGTGGTAAACGCAGACCTACAAATACGGGAGCGCCTCCTGTCCCACCCGTCACCGAGGAGCAGCCGTCCACTTCAGCCCCGAGAGCAGGTGCCACTGTGGAGCGCTGGGCAGGCTGCCGGCCCGGCCTGCGTGAGGGGCAGCCCCCGCTGAGTCCCTGGACAGCTGCGGGTCCAGGTCCTGATGTGAAGCGGGGACGGTGATCCCACTGCCTTGCAGGGCCTGTGTGGGAGGGAGAGCGCTTGGAAGAGAGCCGGCCTTAGAGCTCCCGGCAAGAGTCCCATGCAAGGACCAGTGTGTGCGTGTGCGTGTACACAGCGTGTGTAAGTGTGAGGATACCCCGCGTGTGTGTGTGTGTGTGTGTGCACATGTCTGTGGACACACAGGCTCTTGCCCTGCAGGTGCAGCTGGAGCACGTGGGCATCGGGCCAGGGGGACCACAGCTCCACCAGGCCTCAGCTGCCCCTCTGTCCCCTTCTTCTCGGCCCCCGAGGAGCCCGAGAGACTGATTCTCCCTCCCTGGGGGTCAGTTAAGGCTCAAACCACAGGCCTCTGTGGACCCCCCCCCCCATTCTCCCAAGCGCACCGTCCACCTGCCTTGCCCTCGACCGTCGTGTCACCTGCTAGCTCGTCCAGTCATTCAACACAGATTTGCTGAGCAACGTGTAGGCGCCAGGACTGTGCTGGGGGTCAGGTGACAGGCAGACAATGAACAAAGAAGCAAGTAAGAAGCAAATTTTAAAAAAGAAATGACTAAAATGGTTGTAGAGAAACATAAAGCAGGCAAGAACCTGGATGGAGGGTGGATGGACGGTTGGGGGACTTTATTTTTAAATGGCCAAGGGATACCTCATTGGGAAGGTGACATTTGTGCAAATAATTGAAGGAAAGGCGGTTCATCTGCCCATCATCATTCACTTACCCACCCCTATCCATCCACCCATCCATTCACCTGTCCGTCCATCCCTCCATCCACCCATCCATCCACCCATCCAGCCATCCATCCACCCATCCATCCATCCATCCACCCACACATCCACCCACCCATCCATCCATCCACCCACCCATCCATCCATCCATCCATCCACCCATCCACCCACCCACCCACCCACTCATCCATCCCTCCATCCACCCATCCATCCACCCACCCAGCCATCCATCCACCCACCCATCCATCCATCCACCCACACATCCACCCACCCATCCATCCATCCACCCATCCATCCATCCATCCATCCACCCACCCACCCATCCATCCATCCCTCCATCCACCCACACATCCATCCCTCCATCCATCCCTCCATCCACCCACACATCCATCCATCCCTCCAGGCATCCACGCCTCTCTCCAGTCACCCACTCACCCTTTGTTAACTTCTCCTGGGCGCCTGGACTCAGAGGTGAGTGAGTCAGCCTCAGCCCTCAGGGGCCCACACGCGACGGGGAGGGCAGCTCTCACCCCCCCCCCACCCCAGGCTCTGGCAGCTATCGGGGGAGGAGGTGGTGGCTGGGCGAAGCACTCCACCACGTGGCACGTGAGGTCCTCGTGCGGCATCTCCCGGGTCTGTGTGTCTCACAGAAAAGCTCTCCATCCCCTGCAGGCAGGGCCTGGCCTCCCCTAAGCAAGGCTGGGAACTCAGTAGGCACCCCGTAAACACCGGCAGGTCGGCTGAATCCTTCCTGCCTCTTCCTCCTCCGCGCACCCCTGCTTTGCTGTTGGCCCTTCACCCGGCCTCCCTGCCTCCCTCCCTCCCTGGCCCAACCGGCTCACCTGCCCTCCAAGTCCACTGTTGGCTTAGGCCCTGCATGGGCTCTGGTTCTGCGGGGTGGACAGCGTAGCTCCAGAGGGCCAGCCCCATCGGCCGAAGAGCCAGGTCGGCAGCACCAGCAAGGTGGACAAGGGCCCTGGCTGGGAAACGGCTACCGCGGCCTCACAGGATCAAGCCCAGGTCTCCCACCTCCCTTCTCCAAGCGGCTGGGGACACCCGGCAGCTCTCTAGTAAGGAAAAGCTTACTGGCTTATCAGATGACCCAGCACAGACACCGCCTGGGCTCCTGGAGTGCACGGCGGCCTGCTGCCCCCAAAGGGTCAGCTGCGGGCAGTGGGCGGTGGGCAGGTGCCCTGGGACGGTGGGGAGGTCTCAAGTCCCGGTGATCAGAATCGGGGCATGTCGGGCCCCGGTCCTCACTCCCCAGGCTACGTGGGCCAGGCACGTGTCCCCAAGGGTCCCACGAGGCTCGGAGGTCCCTGACTTCACCCCATCAGGTCACACAGGAAACTGAAGGATCAGTGCACATTTTAGGGGTGATTTCACCAAAGAGGGCCCCAGGTGGTGACGGTGCATCCTTGCAACAGCTGGACTGGCAGGCTGAAATAAACTCGTCAATTTCACAAGCCCTGAGGCAAATTCCCAGCAAAGCTACTATGAGGTGGCCCTGCCAGCTGGAAGCTGACCCGAAACCCCAAACCTGATTTTTCTGCCCAGCGTTTCGGCTACTCAGGGCTCCTGTGAAGGTGACCCTACCAGGTGCCAGCTGCCCCGGGGCCTGGTCACTGGGCTTTGGATTCTCGGGCTGGTCCCTAAGATGTCCCCTTGGAAGGGGAGGGGGAGGCTCAGGGGCCGGTGGGAGGGGACCTCGGGGTGCTTGCAGCTCTGGCCACGATGCCCTTCACTGACGCCGAGCACCTCCACCCCGCCGCCCCAGCACAAAGCAAGTACCGGCGGCCCCACACTTTCCTCTTTTGCTTAATGTGGAGGCATTGAGCCGCGGGAGCACCCAGAAGGCCTTCCTGGCGGCTGTCTGGGAACTTGTGAGAACAGGGTGCATGAGACCAGGTTGTGTGCTGTCAGGTGACCTAACCACAGATCAAAGGAGACACGCGGGCAGTGCCCCGCTCTCTGACCGGGCCGGCCGGACCTGGATCCTGGGCTGGGAGGGGTGAGTGAGGGGACGAGGCTCTGCGGGCAGGGCCCAGCCGCCGAGTGACCCGCAGAGCCAGCTGGGGCGGAGGCGTGGCCCCCGGGGGACGGCTGCCTGCCCCCGATTCTGCCCCAGCGCTGCTGCCAGCCCCCAGGTCCCATTGCTCCAGGGCTGCCCTTAGGAGCGGGGATAGAGTGTCCCCTTTCCCTGTGTGGTCACAACAAGGCTTGTGTGCACACACACACGGACCATGTACCGCCATACACACATACGCAATACACGTGTGCACCGTATCCTCCACAACCTGCCCACACGCCATACCGCGCGCACATGCACCCAGAGCTGTGCCCCGTGCACGGCCAGCCCTCAGCCTTCCTGGCCTGCCCCCAGCGCGGCACCTGGGGGAGGAGGGCGGGTGCTGACAGCCCTGGGACACCCTGTGGCGCTGGAGCCCCCACTGAGGCAGGCTCAGCTCAGTCTGTCCTGCCCCATGAGACTGGCTGCGACTTGTACCCCGTGCCGGCTAACTGGAGCGACCCTCCGACAGCCCACGGCGGCAGAGATGGAGTCAAGTCAGAGCCGGAGGATGCCCCTCGGCCTCTGTCCTGGAGCGGTGCCCAAGCTTGGGGTCCTCAGTGCCCCCTGCCCGCGAGGGAGGGAGAGGAGTTGGCTAAAACGCAGAGTCCTGGGAGGGTGGGCCTTGCCGCAGCACAGATCACCCCCTGCCACCTGCCCTGCCCTCGTCCCCTAGCTTTCTTCATCTCACTCATCCCCCTGCTGACCCTGGGCCCCAAGAAGGCCGGCCTCGCGCACACGGCTCTACGGCCGGGGCGGAGCAGTGCCCGGCGCATGGCGGGTGCTCAGGGGGACGTGGGGAGTGAATGGGTGAGTGGGCAACCCAGCCGTGGGGCTGGAGGTGGCCGCCAGCCAGGAAGCCTCTGGGCGCAGCCCTGGCCTGGACCCTGACCTCTTGGGGACCGCACAGCCCTCCCTCCCCAGCCTCAGTTTCCCCCTGTGTTCGTGACGACCTCCGGGCTCCTCCCACGGCTGGCCTGGCATGGGTCTGGGGTGCCGAGGGGTCTTGGCAAAGTGCTGCTGAAGGAAGGTGAGTGTGGTGCTTCCAGAATATTCTGAGGCCCGGAGACAGCCCATGGGCCTGAAAAGCAGGAAGGCGGCCCCCGGTCCACGCATGTCCAGGTAGATCCATCTGCCTGTGCGTCCAGGACCCCAGGGTGTGACAGGAGCATCCCGAGCGACCGAGGGGCAGGTCCTGGGGAGGGAGGGGGCTTTCCGGGGGGGGGCCTGGAGGGCAGCCGGGGAGCCAGTGACTGGGTCAGGCCCACTTCCCACCTTTGAGCAGAGGCCCTGGAGGCCTTTCGGCTTGTGCTTCCTACTCCTGTGTGCTGGCCCTGCCCCCCCGACCCCCCGCCAGCCCTCTGCCCTCATCCTGGGCCCTTCCTCACTGGAGCCCCAGCCCCACTTCACTGCACCTGGCTTCACTCCCCCAACCCAGCTCTCCCATCCTCCCCCAGGCCCCCCACCAGCTCCTTTGAGCTTTCGGGGAACTTGCAGCGACCCCTTGTTGTCTGGCCTCCCATTCATTGCAACGTCCCTGTGCCAGGGCCAGGACCCCCAGGGCTGGCTCCTGCACAGCTCAGCCCCTGAACCCCCAGGTGCCTGGGGGGCTGCTTATCATAATTTTTAAAATACAGAGACTTACACAAAAGTAAAGCACACAGTATCAAGACTGTATCCGCCAGCTGGCTCAACAATGACCAGTTCAGAGCAGGTTGGTTTGATCTCCACCCCAGCGGCTGCCCCTCCCTGCTGATTATTTCCAAGCAATTCCCCAAAGTCGCATCACCCATCCGGAGACACTTCAATCCATACCTACGGCGCATGCGGCCTCTCGTTACGCTGCAGTTCAGCGCGTACAGAGAAGGCAGGACAAATCCTTGACTCTGTCCTTTTTCAATTTATTTTACTCCTTTTCAGAATAATGAGCCCTAGCCTCCGACAACGGGCCAGTGGAGACTTTTTAGTGTCATTTTGAATGAATGGATAAAGATACCTGGTATGTTCTAATCCACACTTCTTTTTGCATGCAACAACTTTTCAGCAGACAGAGCTAGAAAGTATTCTTGTTTTAAGAAAACAGCTGAGGAGTTTATGCTAATATTCCCAATTCAAATTTAAAGATTGATTTGCCCTTTGATTTTATATTTGTATCTCTTTTCTCTTGTCCTGAAAATCCAGGTTCCTGAGGAATTTAACGTGATATATACATGACCCATATTACACGGATGTATCATTTCAAGGCAACAATACCGATATCAATGCTAATGATATGACTCTTTGGGTTCCTTTTGTCCTCTGAGTGTTAGTGATAATATTGATAACATTGTGAACTGTACCAAAGCACGGTTCAGCTAACTGAGGGCCGTCCTGGCTGTTTCTAGCCTTTTGCTGATACAAATAATGTCGTAACAAGTAGCCTTATGTGTATCTTATCTTCTGTATTCCCCACGTATCTTTGGGCCAGTTCCTGGAAGTGGAACTAACGAGCCAGGCTAACTGATACGAGTGCGTTTCCTAATGCCACCAGGACCCCCTCCCCACTGACGATGTGCCAAGAACACCTGCTTTGCCTCGGCCCTGCCCATGGAAACTGCGGTCCAACGTCTGGATTTTCGCCAATCAGACAGGTGAGCGATGGTCTCTCAGTGTACTTTCAAATTTGCATTTTTCTTGTTGAGCGTTTTTTCCTAAGTGTTAAGACCATGAATCCCTTGACCCGTGAGCTGTTCATGCCTTTCGCCCGCTTCTCCGCAGGGTCGTCTATCATTTTCTTCTCCGTTTTAGATGTTCTTTATACACCAGTGCTATTAATCCTTTGCCCGTGCAAATTCTTGTTCCAGTTTGTCACTTGTCTGTTTTGTTGATTTCAGCTATTGTCTCTGGATTTCAGCCACAGCTGGAGACGTTCTCTCTACCTAGAGTTTGTTGAGAAACTCACCCATACTTTCTTGTAGAACCTATATGGCTTCATTTTAGCGTTTACATTGAAGCCTCTGATCCACTCGAAATTTATTCTTGCGTGTTGTGTGCAAGATGGATCAACGCTTTTCTTCTTTCTCTTTGACGCTCCAGTTGTGTGTTGGCACTGCCTACTAAAAGTTCTTCTTCCTCCTGCTGACGGGGGTGTGGATGTGCCGACACTTCATTCACGCGTGCCTTCATTCAGAAAGTATGGACTGAATGTCTGCAGGTGCCCTGGCTGTCCCCCAGGCCCTGCGGAGGCGGACTCCCCACCTTCTTCTGGCTTTCTGCCCATTTGTATCCTAAGTGATGCGCTTCCCAGCAAAGTTCCATTGTCTCAGCCGCCCTGAGTCTCACAGTGCCTGGCACAGGTTGGGACCCACTTCATTCATTCTTTCTGCATATACCAACTGTGCCGGCTCTGTACAGGCACCATCCGAGGTGTGGGGAGTCAGGGGTGAAGGGCCGAGCTGCACTCAGTCCAACAACAAGAGCTGACTTTCTGATGAGGGAGTACGTGAAATAGATCAGCCCAGGGTGCTCAGTCAAGACCTGGGACGTGTCTCCTAGGTTATGGGTCCCTGAGGTGGCAGGCAGTTATCCCCCTGCCCAGGGCAATGTCCTGAGAGAGGCCAGTTTTTTTCTGCTCGACACCCCTTCTCCACCCTGATGTCAGGTCGTTGTGCAGGGACCCAAATGCCAGTGCAGGGTAGGGGACCCGTGCAGTCCTTCTGACCCTGTCACCCACCTCTACATCACCCCCACCCAGGGAAACCTATGGGACACAGCATCAGCCCTGTCCAGAGGGTAAGGAGGACAAAGCCTCTCCCCTGACCTGCCCAGGCAGCCCCTCCTGCCGCGCCCCTCTCCAGACCCCCGAGGCATCGCCTCCAGGAACCCCCTCATCCTCCCCACGCACACGGCTCCCCATTGGGCCAGCCCTGACCGACGATGGCCCCGATGGCCCTGCCTGGCCTCCAGAATCCGACGGCCCTATGGGTACCAACCCGACCACACTCTCTGCCCGCAGCACGCGCGCTCGCTCGGGCGCTCGGATTGTTCGCGGGGCTAACCGCCATCCTCCTAACGTGCCCCGCCTTCCCCCTTCACTCCCACCCTCTTCTGAGTAACTCAGAGGGGGTGAAGCGGCTGTCTGCGCCCCACCCCGTCCTCCTGCCCGGGCAGTTCGTGGTCCCTGCACCTGCTGACCCCGCGCCTTCCTTCCTGACTTGGCTGGGGGCTTCTTGCAGGCCTAGCAGGTGGGCTTGGGGAGGGCGAGCACGTGGGCGTAGGCGGGGCGGAGCGAGGAGCGCAGAATGGGGCGGACCGAGCAGATGGGGCGGGCGGGGCCGAGAAGGTGAAGGCTAAAGGGGCGGACCCAACAGGTGGGCGCCGACGGGGGAGGGACCGACCAAGCAGGTGAGCGCACTCGGGGCTCAGTCTACCGCGCTCCGTGCGCCGACGTTGGTTGGGGGCGGGGCGTCCGGCCCGGGGCGGGGCTCGCCAACCCCCGGGACCCGCCCGCGGCCACCGCCCCCTCCCGGCCCCGCCCCCCACGCCCTGGCGGGGCGGGCAGCGGACCCGCGGCCCGGCTGGCAGCAGCGGCCGCCCGCACTGCGCCCCGGCGGCCGACTTCGCCGCAGCTCTTCGTGCCGCCGCCCGGCCGGCCCCCGCGGGCCCTGCCTGGCCATGGCCGCGGCCACCTCCCCTCCCAGGGCCGAGAGAAAGCGCTGGGGCGGGGGCCGCCTGCCGGGCGCCCGGCGGGGCAGCGCGGGCCTGGCCAAGAAGTGCCCCTTCTCGCTGGAGCTGGCCGAGGGCGGCCCGGCGGGCGGCGCGCTCTACGCGCCCATCGCTCCGCCAGGCGCCCCGGGGCCCGCGTCCCCCACCGCGCCCGCCGCGCCCCCCGCCCCCGCCGACCTTGGCCCGCGGCCGCCGGTGAGCCTCGACCCGCGCGTCTCCATCTACAGCGCGCGCCGCCCGCTGCTCGCGCGCACTCACATCCAGGGCCGCGTCTACAACTTCCTGGAGCGCCCCACCGGCTGGAAGTGCTTCGTCTACCACTTTGCCGTGTGAGTATCGCCGCCGGCGGGACTGGGAGCTTTCCGCGGGGCCGGGGAGGGCGTGGGGGGAGCGCTGTCCCTGTGCCACCTGCTGCCGCCCGAACCTGGTCGGAGCTGCGACTCAGATCAGCCGGGAGGTAAGGAAGGGGTTAATGGGAAAAACAGAAGCAGCGGGGAGCTTGTCTGTTGAAGTTCAGGGACGTGTGGGTCTGACCCCGTGGGGGTGGGAAGCTCCCCGCCGGCGCTGCCCAGGCATGAGTGGGGGGAGCCAGCTGGGAGGAGTGCGCTGCCCAAGCAGGCCCGCTCCTCCCTGGCGGGACGGTCCAGGTGTTAATCCTTCCGCGGGAGAACGGGGGCAGGGGAGAGAGTTCCCCGGGAGGGGCAGGGAGGCAAGAGAGGGCAGGGCCCGGTGCCCCCGCTGGTGCAGCAACATCTCAGACCCTCCCCGGTCCAGGCGGGCCCTGTGGGGCGTCTCCAGGGCAAGCGGAGCAGGGTTGCCCCACAGGGTGGCAGGCCTTGTGGTGTAGGCTGAGGTGTCAGCATGGCCGCGGGGAGTGCCCACGGCGCCGCAAGAACCCAACCAGGCTCTGGAAACCCTGGGTTGAAGCAGAGGAGCCTGGAGGGGACACACAGGGTGGTGGGGAGGAGAGAGGTCGGGCCTCTGATTCCACTGGTCGATCAGAGGAAGCTGTGCGCCAGGCGAAAGCAGCGCCCTATCGGCAGCACCTGCCCCCGCTGCTTCCCAGGTGGCTCTGCTGCCAGCCGCCGCTGCGCGTGCCTGTGTGGGGCAGGGCGGGGCGCGCTGGGACGGGGCCACGTGGAGCCCTCCCCCACCGCTCGCGGCCCTGCTTCCCTGCTGCCTGGCCAGTGGGCTCTTGGTGTGGGGCCGGCCTCTGGCCCGGGAGCCTCGGCTTGGCCATCCCCGGGCTGACCTCGGAGGCTGCTCTGGGGCTGCGCGGGTGACCTCCCTCTGGCTTCCCGTTGGTAGGGGCAGGTGCTCGTCCCTGCCCCCTTGGCGGGCCTGGGGCTGGGAGAGACCTGGCTGGGGGGTGTCCAGGGCCCTCTTTTGTCCCACTCCGGTAGCCACCACCGGAGCCCAGGGAGCAGAGGGCTGGCTTGGAGCACGGTCTCAGCAGGTGCGGCAAGGTGGGGTGGCATGACCTCAGTTCCTCACCCTGGCTCCTCTGAGCGCAGGTGGCACTAGGGTTGCTGCCCTCCCTGCGGAGGGGCAGTCCTTCCAGAGCAGGAGGGCAAGTGGTGGGGACAGTGTCCTCAAGCCTCTTGCCACCGCCCCCCCCCAGTCTCCGCCTGCCGAGGTGTCAGAGGGAGTTTAGCTGTGGCCATGGCTGGTCTGCGGGAGAGGGCGGCCTTGCCCTTGTGTTGGGGTTTGGGGGGATGTTTGCGTGCGCTGACCCTGAGGGATCCTGACCTGGTCTGACTCAGGCTGTTCGAGCGCCCGGCCAACAGCTGGCTCGTGGGTGCTGCTGTGCACGTGGGCTGCCTGCCCCCCAGCCCTCACCTGCTGGACCCCAAGCTCCCGGAGGTGGCCAGGGGCGGGACGGACCCCACAGCCGGTCCTGGAGCAGACCCTGCCCAGCCGCCTCTCTGCCCTGGAACCCTATGTGCCAAGCTGTGGGCAGAGGATCACCAGGCAGTGCAGCAGTGCCTCCGCACCCCTAGGGCTGCCAAGGCGAGAGGCCTGCAGACACCCCACTGGTTCGCGTCCCGGGGTGGTGGGCCCGAGGGTGCGCGCGTTGCCCAGGCCCCCCGGGCGCTGCCGTGCCTGGTGGAGGAAGAAGGCTTGCTGCTCCCCGGAGGAAGTCTCTGCTTACACTTGTGTTTTCTTCCTGATTCTGATTGTTTAGCTCTCGGAAGTTGCTCAGCAGAGTCTGCCTTGCCCAGCCTCCCCAGGAGCTGTAGGGCAGGGGTGGCTTCTGGGGACAGTAGCTGAGTGGCTTCCCCTCGGGGGCCGGAGCTGGGAATGGGGGCCCTCCAAGGGTGGCTTGGTGACCTTGGGTCAGTCTTTTCCCGCTCTCGTCCCCGTCTGTAAGAGGTGTGCCGCAGTCCTCTGTGCAGGGTGGGTCTGCAGGTGGACCCTGGCTAGGCGGGGGACGTGGCTTCCCTGGGGCCCGGGAAGGTGCCCCCTCACCTCCAGGAGGTTGGCAGGGCCCCAGACGCTCTCTGAATTGGCCAGTGTCTCCAGGGGACCTGGGCTCAAGCTGGGAGTGCAGGGGCAACCTGGGACTGAGTGACCAGAGCCTGGCCGCAGCGCTGAGAAAAGGGGTGGACGGTGCCCACCCTGGCCCCGGTGTCGTTCTGAGAAGCGTCCGAGATGGTAGCAGAGAGAGAGCTCTGTCCTTGGTGAGGCAGATGGTGAAACGTGCGGGCTGATTGTTACGACCCAGGCTGAGCTCGGTTTCCGGCCTGGGAAGGATGAGCCCGGCCTTGAAGGGCTGGGGCCTGGGTGGGTGTGGGAGCCGCTGTCCTGCGGGCCCTGCAGGGCTGGGCACACTGTCCCAGGCGCAGCTGGGGAAGCAGGCCAGGATATCCTGTCCCCCTCCTGGTCGGGGAACCCCTGCTCTGGCCAAGAGGAGAGCGGCCCTTCCTGTGCGCGGCCGCCTGCCCCGTCTGCCGGGGTCAGGGGGCGGGAGGCTGCCCCCCCCCGCCTGGCACTGCCCCTGGCCCCCAGCCCTCAGCTGAGGTTCTTCACATCCCCACCGTGCGGCGGCCCCCACTCTGGCTGAGGGCGAGGGAGGCCTGGCCTCCATGCTGATGGGCCTTGGCTGGGGTTGTCTGGTTGGGGAGATGCCTGGACTGGAGAGGGGCCCGGGGACCCCGTAGCAGCCCGCCCTGGCCACTGGGCTGGGCCTCCACAGCCTCCGTCTGTAGAGGCCATGGTGGAGGCTGCCCCCAGCTTCCGCGTCCCTCCTGCCAGGTGGGGGGCTTCCAGTCACAGGAGCCCAGAGGAACCCCCTCCTCCCTCCTTGTCCCTCTCTCTTCTCTCTCCCTCTTCCCCCCGACCTCTCGGGAGCTGCAGGGTGATACATGCAGACTCCTGTCTTCTTCCAGCTGCTCCCACCCATGCAGCCTGGCAGAAGCCCCCGTGCCTCAGTTTCCCCATGCGGGGACAGGTGCCCCTCGCCCCCTCTGTGCGCACCCCCGCTGGTTGGGAGAGGCTTGGAGGTTGTGGGGGGCTGTGGGGAGGTTTGGGGGAGGGCCCCGGAGTGCGTCCTGTCCCTGCCCTCCCGCCACCCCGCCTTCCCCAGGCTCCCGAGGACCTTGCGGTGGCTCTGGCGGCACCTTCAAGCAGGTGTTAATCATTGATGACGCTGGCAGCGTTCCCTGGCGGTTTGCTGGGCCGAGCCCGCCCGCCTTTCTGAAAGTGGAGGCCAGTTCCCTGGTCGCATCCCCCCACCCTGGCCCCTGGTGCCCGTCCCACCCCAGGCAGACCCGCCCAGAAGGGGAGCTGGTCAGGGAGGGCGGAGGGGGCCAGGCTCTGGTCTCCCCACCGTCCCCTTTGAGACGCCCCCAGTTCCCAGTGGAGCTGGGGGAATTCCTTCTGGACCTTCTCCCTGTGTCACCTTCTCCAGGGGCTGGTCCTCTGGTCTCCCCGGCTGTCTAGAGACCCCTCACTACCGCCCCAGACCCAGCCCGCTGTGTTGAGCGCCTCATCGTGGTGTGGCACTAGTTGGGGGACCACAGGTGTCCCTTATGCCAGGGCCACCAGCTGGGGAGGGGGGTCCCGGGAGACCTTGAGGCTCCAAGGGAGGTGGTGGGAGGGGAGGGATGGTCCAGGGGCTGGGAGCGGGGCCAGCGAGTGGCTGGGTGGGCAGGGCCAGTGAGCGCCGAGGTCTGGGGCCTGGAGGCCGCCTGGCGCGGGATGCAGAGTGAGCCAGGCTGTGTGGGAGCTCGGCCCTGGGCAGCGTCCAGGCTTCGTGCCCCAGCGTCGCCCCGTGGCGGGGCCGCCTCCCGAGTCCGCATCCCCTCCTCTGTGGCAGGCGTGGTGGGTGTGGCACCTGCCGGCAGGCTTGCTCAGGTGGGAGGGGATGCCCGCCCGTGCCTGGTTCTGAATCGCCGGCTCCCCTTGGGTTCGGTGCCCGTGGCCTCCGCTTGCACCCGTGGGGGTACCCAGGGCTGCAGGGGTGGGAGGGGCCCATTTGCACTCACAGCCCCCACGCCCTGGGACCTTCCCGCAGCAGGGTCTCGTGGGGCTGGGGCGGGGGCTTTGTCCCGGGGAGGCAGACACGGGAGCAGCTGAGGCCGGCCTGGAGCACCGCGCCCCCCGGGGGGTCCCGGCTCCGCCCGGGGTGTCCGATTCCGATGCCCTGGCTTCTGAAGGTGTCAGGGGCTCGGGCTCCTCCTGCAAAAGCCGGTTCCCAGGTTGGCTCTTCTGGTGTGAACGGGGCTTTGCAGGCCAGTGTGTCCTGGGGGTGCTGCCAAAAGGCAGGTGTGTCCGGCGGGTTAGGAGCCCGCGTCCTGGTTTCTCACCGGCGCCTGGTGCCGTGCGCGGAATGGGGTGGTGCTCCTGAGGGGGGCCCTGGGCTGAGCCCTCCCTGCCTCCTGGTCTGGGCCATGGACCCAGGTAAACTTTGAGGCCCTTCTCAGACCGATGTTCTAAACCAGCTTTCAGCTCGCGTGGCATTTCTCGTGGCTCAAGGCCCTGCCCACGGGTGAGATGGACGGGCTGGGACGGTGTCACGTGTGGCTCCTGTGAGGTGGAGACGGTGTCCAAGGACGCCAGTGTGCGGGGAGAAGGTGCTGGGCCTGGAGGAACGGGGGCCGCGAACCTGAGGCCAGACGAGGGGTTCACTTGCTGCTGGGAAACGCCATGGACGCTCGCGGGTGCTGCTTGGTGCCTGGGCTCCGCTGCGGGGGGAAGAATGAAGAGGACCTTTGTCACCTGGACCCTTCACCTCGGACTCTGTGGATCCAGGCCTGGACGGAGGGTCCAGCGGGCCGACTTCACTCTCCTTGGGGAGGCACCTTGGAGCAAGGGGCAGAGCTTGGAGGCGGCCCGGGGTCCCCGGGGCAGGTTGGGTGACTGTCTGCACTCCCTCCTGGAGGGCAGAGAGGGCCCTGACTTTCCCTCCAGAGGTTCCCCGAGTGCCGGGACAGCCCCACATCTCACGGAAGGCGGGGTGATGGTTGGCAAGGGGCGGGGCCCCAGCTCTGCTGTTGGGCAGGGTGACCGCCTGTGACGCCATGTGCCATTTTTACACGTGGCTTCTGTGATGGGACTTGGCCTCGCGATGGCCAGGTGACCCCAGGTCCCTTCTCTGAGCCCACGTGGGCACTAGCTGGGGTGAGGGTACTGGGGCAGAGGGGCAGCCTGGCTCTCCCCCAGGCCCTGGTGGAAGACGGAGAGGGACGGGCCGGTGCTGTGTGCAAATCCTAGGCCCAGAGAGGGGAGGTGACGTGCCCATGGCCGCACAGCTGGGCATGCTCCAGGCTGCTTCCGATGGTGGGGCCAGAATCCGGGTAGGCCTGATGGCGTCTTGTCCATGTGACTCCCTCCCACCCTGGGTAGGGGTTGTAATGCTGACCCTGGGGTGGCTTGGCCACGTGAGGAGTGGATGCCACCATTTGTCGGGGGAGGGGAGGGGAGGAGGAAGCTGCCTCCTGAGGGCAGTACGTGAGCCCAGAGAGGGCGTCCCGGGACGTGCCAGCATGGCTGGGGCACTGGCTCTCCGCTCCTGGGGCTGCTACCCTGTGGGTGAGTGACTAGCCTTTGGAGGCCTTTGATCTGGCTGCTTTAGGCCTCTTCCCTAAAGCCCTGCTGCCAGAACCGCAGGCTGAGGCTCAGCTCGGAGACCTCCTCCTCCAGGAAGCCTTCCCATGTTGCCCCAGGCAGAGCCATGCCTTCTTTCTTTGCCGTCCCCTTGACCTGGTGCTCGGAGCCCCCATGGTGGCTCAGTCACCCTGGTGCTGTGTGGGGTATTAGTGTGTGCTGGTCTCAGCGCTCCTGGGCGTTAGAGGGTCCGAGTGGGTGGGCAGGGCCAGCCTGTACCTAGCAGGGATAGGCGCTCGGGACAGGGTCACCTGGTGTCTGGCCTTGGTAGCCCAGGGCCCCCCCAACCCCCCGCCCCGAGCCTGGGCCGTGGCGGTCAGCCTGCTGCCGGGCCGCTCCGAGCCCCACAGGCAGGCTGGGCCTGATGACATCGTCTGTGGGTATTTTTATCCAGTGACATTCCTGAGCTTGGGCGGCGGGTGAGCTCAGAAGGCGGTGGGCAGAGGCCGCTGGGACCCTCCCATGGCTACGGGAGAGTGCTGCAGGCCCCTGCGTGTTTGGGGGCGGGGGCTTTCCGGAGCCCTTTCCCCCGGAACTTCTCCGTCTTCACAGTAGCCCTGGCCGGGCTGGGGGTGCAGATCCTCACTGCCCGGGTGAAGAACCTGCAAAGGGAGTGTGTCCCGAGGAGGTGCCGGAACCTCCGTGCAGAGCGCGGTCCCCACTGAAGGATGGACGCGTGGCCCAAGGAGGCGGCACTGCCGTTGCCCGTGGCGGGCTCAGCGCGGGCGGACCGAGCCGTGGTCCCAGGCGCTCCACGGGGGTGTTGGCTCCACCTGTCAGAGCAGGACTTTCCGAACCGCCCCCCCCCCCAACTGCAGGTGCCGTTCTGCCTTGCAGGGGCTGGGGCAGCGGACTCCAGGGCCCGCCCCGCCCACTCTCGGGCTCTGGGCCTGCTCCCCGCTCCCCTTCTCTGCTCAGTGACTTGTGGGTGGGGAAGCAAGCCCCACTGGGCTCGTGCCACCCCCGGAAAGCTGCTCGGCTTCTGCCTGGATGTCTTACGACGCTGATGTTCCCGGCGTCGTGCCTGGTGTGTGCCCGCTGGCCCTTACCCCGCCTCTGCAGAGGCTCCCTCCGCCGCATCCACGAGGCGCCCGACGGCCACCCGCTTCAGACTTCCCGAAACGCTGGCCTCATGCCTGCCGCTCACCTCGGGCGGCCTCCCGGCTGCCCCTGCCCACCGGGTGCCAGTTCACTGGGGAGCAGGGGCTGTGGGCGTCCCCCAGGGTCTCTCAAGGGTGGGCTCCCTTCTCTGCTTCCTCTGAAAACCACGCCCTCGGGCGGTTCCTCCACATTGTCCTGCCGAGTTTGCTGCGGAGTGCCGTGCGGAGATCTAGAGAAAGTCAGAAAAAGCGGAGAGTCCCCACCCTGCCCCCGAGTCCGTTCAGCCCTGGAACGCTCCTCCGTGTGGAGATAGATGCCCGGCCACGCGGGGACCCCCACTTCACCCCACCCCGGTCTGGGCCAGGGGCAGCCTCCTTCACTGCCAGGCCAATCGTAACCCTTCCATCTGGGAGGGGCCCGCAGAAGGAGCCCTGACCCAGAGGGACAGGCCCCTGCCTCCCAGAGGGCCCCACCCGGCAGAGGGAGCAGCTGGGGGTCCCCGGGGCACCCAGAAGAGCTTCGGGTGGTGCCTGCGCAGCCCTGGAACCACGTGCTCGGAACGTGTCAGCTTGGTGGGTCACGTGGTCTGGGTTTCTGTCCCAAGACATCCGCAGCTGGTGTCTCGCAAAAGTCGCATCTGCGCTCTTGGCCGGGCCGGCTCAGCATGTTGGCTACTAAAAGCATCGTGACACTGACATGTGGACAAGCAACAGGACAGAATAAAAGATCCACGTACAGACGCAATTGCGAGTGAACGTTTAGCCAACATATAGGCAGCATCTTCACCCCATGGGGAGAAGTTGGGGGGTTTCTAATAGGTGACGCTTCAGGAAGAGCAGGTGAGGCTGGACCCGCTCCTCACACCGCACGCTGGGATGGATGGGCCCCAAGTGGTCGGAAAACCACTCAGGCACCGCAGGGAGGCACGGGGGACCCTCTGCAGTGCGAGGGCGAGAGGGTGGGGAGGCTTCTCTGTGACTCCAAAGCCAGTGCGTTTAGGAAGAGGCTGTATGAGAAAGAAGAGGTTTGTGCGTGATGCCACCATCTGGTGGGCAGTAAAGAGACCGGTGGAAATCCGGGGAGAGACTGTGGCACATGCGCCGGGTTAATAGCTCTAAGATAGGAAGCGTTTCCGAAAATAGAGAAGAAAAAACCCAGTGACCCCACAGAAGACAAGCAAGAGCTGTGAGCAGAGCACTGTTCACAGGAAAAGTGGCTGGTGAGGTAGCCCTTAAACGTGTGAGAAGATGCCGACCCACTCGCCATCAGAGACGCGCAGACACGGGCTTCGCTGGGGTCCCACCAGGCTGGCAGCAATCCAGAAGCCTTTATAGACACGTGTGGCTGGCGGCCGCCGAGGCTCTGGGGCAGCAGCGGTCGTGTTGCTGGAGGGTCTGCAACATGGTAGAATCCGTGGGGAGGAGGATGAGGCAACGCGTGGCACGGATATGCCTGCCTGTACCCTCGGGCCCAGCAATCCCACTTCCAGGGACCTATCTTGAAGAGATTGGCAAAAAAAAAAAAAAAAAAAAAAAAGGGAGTACACCTGCGCAAGGCTGATTGTTAAGGCATTCTTTGGAAAAGCGCAAGATGGAGAACTCAGATGCCAGCCTGTAGGAAGCAGGTTGGGTCGGCTGCGTGCAGAATATCGTGCAGGTGTGGAAAAGGGACCGTGCAGTCTTCACGTGCTTTTGTGGAGTGATTACCAGGAAGTATTTTTACGTGGAAAAAACCCCACCACACACACACAGTGGATAAAAGTATAACAAGCTGCTGCCCCTTTAATTAAAGGGTACACTAATATAGATATACTTACTTTATATTAAGAAACAAAAGCAGTAGAAGGGTAAACCGAAACTTATAAAAAGTTACCTCTGGGTAGGGGGACATGACAGAACCCAAATGTCTCTGAGGATGATGAGATAGTTTTATAGATTTGACTTTGGAACTTTGTAAATACTTCCCGTAACTTTAAATATAAAAGCAACTCCTGATCTCATAAATCCCTAAATAAATCTTAACGAGAAAAAGTCCTTCAAAACCGTAATGAAACAGATGACCCTAAGTCTGCACTGGGGTGGAATAATCCCCAGAAAGACCTTATCTCGGGGGACCTGTTGCCGGTGGGTTCAGAACGAGTAGAGCTAGGTGTGTGCGTGTGCGCTGTTTTTAGTCCTGGTGTCACGGTTGTGATGGTATTTGTTTTATTATTCTAAGGCCCTTGCGTGGGAATCATGGGGTGAGGCTACTGAGGAATTCTGTTGGTGTCGCTGAGAGCTGGAATGTTGAGCACAGACGGAGCCGATGAAACTTAGGTGATGCTAAGCGAAACCCTTCAGCCTGCATGTGGTGAGCAAGCGTCAGCATGTGTTCACGATGATTTTGTTTAAAAACCGCTTCTCTGTTTACATGAAAGGGCTAGAAAGAAGGGCTGGCTCGTTGCTATGAGCATCCCTGGCCCCCAGGTTGTGGCCCCCAGGTGCCCTTTCCCCGGAGGGAAACCAGGGGTCCCGGAGAAACGTCTGCATCCAGGTCTGGGGCAGGAAACATACAAGCTGAGCCTGGACCATCGCGCCGCATGGGAAAACAGGAGCGGCATCAAGGCCCCTGGGGCCACGTCTCAAGGACTTGGAGTCAGCTGAAGGATGTGCCCACGGGCTGCATCACGATAAGTGGAGAGTAAGGCCGTCCTCAGTGGACTGATGGCCTCACGAGGAGCTTAAATCCCAGGCTGGACCCTGCATCCATTTGTGGGCCAAACCAGTGGCCGCCTTTGGAGGGTAGTAGGGAGGCCACTGCTTATTTTGAACCCCAGCAAGTAAAGGGAGAAGACACAGCCCGGGTCCTGCTTCCCCACATGCGGCTGCACCTCAGGGAAACCACACAGCCGGTGAGGTCCTGCCTCTGGGATCCCAGCTGATGCCTGACCAGGCGACTCTGGGGCTGAAGCGTCGCCGTGGCCTCCTGCTGGGGTCGTGGGTTCGGCTTTGAGTCTCACGGCTGCTGAGGTCTCCAAAGCAGAGACGGCCAGACACCCTGCGCCTCTGGAATTTTTTGCACAGAGACCATAATAAATCAGTTACTTGCAGACTCATATCAAAACCCTATCAGTGAGTGGCAGTGAAAGGACTCCCACTGACTCTGCATGATGGTGAGTTGTATAGTGGTTTCATTATATATGACAATGTAATAATAATAGAAATAAAGTGCACGATAAATGTAACATGCTTGAGTCATCCCAAAAACACCTCCACCCTGCCACCCCCAGGTCCGAGGACAAATCGTCTTCCGTGAAACCGGTCCCTGGTGGCAAAAAGTTTGGGGACCGCTGACCTACAGGACAAGAGGCCTGATTTCTTCAATGAATAAATGAGGAAGAAATAAAAAAAAAAAGAGGGTGTGGGAACATACAGATTGAAAGAGTCCATAAGAAGCATTTAGGGATCGGTTGTGACATGACCTTAGGTCGTGATTAAACACATCGAAAAAGCCTTGTTCCCAGTCACCTAGTTCAGGGACACTGCCTTTTTGCCACGAGTGTCGCTGGCCTGTGGCTGTGCCGTCCTGGTGTTTCATCCACAGGGTCTGAGTGGTTCCTTCCCTTTCCAGGCAGGGACAGGGCCTTCAGGGGTCCCAGGGGCCGTGGAGCAGCCTGGTTAGACCCAGCTCCCCGACTCCCTGAGGCCCCTCGGCCGTAAGATGGGGGATGGAGGAGATAGGAGGTCCTGCCTCTGCAGCTGGGGGGAGGGCCATCTCTCTCCCAGGCATGGGGCGTTCTGGTTTCTTGTTTGGGGGCCTTGGCATCCTGTCCACTGGCTGGGCTGAGGCCCTGAGCCCCTTCCTGTGGACGGGAGCCCTGCTGCCGGAGGGAGGCCCCGTTCCTCCATGCTGCTTCCCAGCCCCTGACTCCAAGCTTCCCAAGTCTCAGGAATTTGAGGCCTGTGGTTGCTGTGGAATAAGGGGAGGGTCTGGGACCCCTGGGCCAGCGCAGGGCACCGTGTGGAGTAGGTACCCCCGGGGGGGTGGGTGGATGGACAGGGGGAATGATGGATGGATGGCTGTGTGGGTGGATGGACAGGGGGACAGGTGGCTGGATGGCTCCACGCTGGTCCCAGCACTCACCAGGTGTACCGGTCAGCCGTCTGCTGTCCTGAGAGGGGCGTTCTGGACATGGTCTATAGGCGGTGTGGCTTTGGCCACACTTGTCCCCAGTGTGGTTGGGTAGACCGGCTGTCGGGTCAACCTAGCCAAAGCCCAAGACCTGGAAAGTGACAGAGTGTCCTCGGCGGGGAGACCTAGCCCTGCCGTCTTTCCGGGGTTCCCAGACCCAAAGGCCGTCTCTGTGGGCATTGGTTTGGGAAGCCATGGGAGCCGTCTGTGGCCTGGATTCTGGGTAAATGGGGGTGTGGGTGGGTCGCCATGCTGTCCCTGGGGCTGCCCGGCTGCCGTGTGTGAAGTGGACGTGAGCATGGCTGGCCGGCGGGGCCAGTGCCCGGGCTGCGCTCTCTGGGGCTGAGTCTCAGTTCCCCTCCTCCCTCTGTCTAGTCTCATCGTGGACCTTGCGCCGGCCCCGTGGGCTCCCAGGGAGGGCCTCAGTTTCTAGGCTGTGCACACGGAGCCGTGTGCAGTGTTGGCTCCGGTTGGGGTGGCAGCCCTCATGGCCCGCCCCACCACATCCCCTGGAGACCCTGCCGTCACTGCACGTGGCCATCCTGTGGGTGCTTCCTGCTCGCCTCCCATGTGCCCCAGGGGTAAGGGTGACCCCAATGAGAATCAGACAGCTCGGGGAGGCCGGACGGTGGTGAGGGACCTGGTGGGGCGGGCAGGAGGCCGGGAGTCCTGGTTTCTGCTGAGCGCGGCCAGCAGCCGTGTGGGGTCCTAGGGGCGAGGGTCCCAGCCTGGTTTGAGACCCTCGAGCTGCTGAGTGGGGGGGAGGGGAGAGGGGGAGGGGGAGAGGGGGAGGAGGGAGGGGGAGGGGAGGAGGGAGGGGGAGGGGGAGGGTGGGGAGGGAGGGGATCAGGGCAGATTCCAGGAGGCCCCAGTTTGCGTGTGATCAGAGTGGGGAGTCCCGACACATGGCTGTACTCCTGGCCTGTCCCTGACCTGCCGTGTGCCCTGGGGTGACCGTGTGACCCCCTGTGTCCCTGGAGAGGCCCGTCCCTACCCCACCGGGCTGAGGATAAAACAGGAGATGGGGCGGGCGAGAAGCCCCCAGAGGTGGAGGCCGCTTTCTGTCCTTCCCCAGCTGGCCCCCTGGATCGGGGCCCAAGGTCCCGCGTGCAGCTTGGCGGGGGTGTGGGCGCCTCCCGGGCAGCGCTGGAACGTTCTGGCTGCCCTTGGCACGAGGGGGAGGGGCGAGGCTGGGGGCTCTGTGGGCCTGGCTGGCCTCGTCCCCAGGACAGGCCCCACCTCCGTGCTCTTATCAAGGTCTCTGGCGGACGGCCCGCCACCTCCGAGTCACGCCGCCCCGGGGTGTCCGTGGGCCTTTCCAGCCTCTTCGGGCAGGCGGGCCTCTGGGGCGGGCTCTCCGTGCCCTGTGATGGGGTGACTCGCTCGCTCAGGGACGGTGGAGACCGTGGGGCTGAGGTCTGAGCACGTTGGGAAGACTCGAGGCTCCGGGCAGCAGCCTCCCACTTCCCGAGACCCCAGGAGGTTGCCCGGGAGGGCGTCAGCCCCGCGGCAGCTGTCCGGGCCCCTGGCTGCGCCCAGTCGCTCCGGGGTCCATCCCCACGGGACCACCTCCCCAGGAATTGCTCGGCAAACTCACCACAGGGAAGGTGGGAGCCAGCCCCCTGGGCGCTGCCCGTTGGGCATGGGGTTTGGTTTAACAAAAGGGGGCCCAGGACAAAGGGCCCTGTCTTTCCAGCAGGCAGCGCTGTTGAAAGGACGGCACGAGGCAGAGCGGGGTCAGGACGCTGGGGGACACTTTGGGACAAGTACAGCCTGGACGGGGTGTGACAGGAAGGCAGTGCCCCCTGGCAGCAGGCGGCAGGCCGCGCGCTCACCGGGGCCCAAACGCAAGGCCGTGCAGGTGGGGGACGGTCGAAAGTGGACGCTGAGGGGTTCCTGGTGGTCAGCGCCGGGTGTGGGTTCTGGGTTGCAATTTTTAAACTTTTGCTTCCCTGAATTTTCTACTTTGAAAATACTGGTCGTTTAAGAAAATAATAAAGCGTCGTTTTTATTAAGATGAGCAGCAGGCACGCCCCAGGAGGGTCCCGGGGCCCCTGGTCCTTCTTGCGGCTGAGAATCCTCAGTGGCTTGAGCTCCGTGTGGCACCAGGGGGGAGTCACGGGGGCGCGTGCCCGGCGGGGTCTGGCACTGCCTCCACATCGGACCGGGGCAGGCCTGGCTCCCAGGTCCTGCCCTTGGGGAGACAGCGGGGTGGGAGTTGCCAGGGTGGGCAGGGCTGCCGTGTAGGGGACCCCAGCTTCTCTCACGGGATCATGATTGCACGGCCCATGTCGGGGTCCCACTCGGCCCAGGTCTGGGGTGACGTGGAGGGCAGACCTCGGGGGGGTCCTGCGCAGAGACAAAAGGAACCAGCCGTCGGGGCGGAAGTCCCTTCAGAGGCCTCGGGCCTGCGGAAGGAAGGGCATCCCTGGGGCCTGGACAGCAGGCTCACAGCACCGCTGTGGCCTGACCCACGTGCCCAGCCCGGGAGCCTGGCTGCCCATCCAGGAGGGAGGCCCTCGCTGCAGCCACAGCCCTTGGGGCGGTTCCCTGTGACGGTGGCCGGCTGCCCTCTGCCCAGCCACGTGGCCTGAGACCGCTGGTTCCGCCATGGCCAGGCCAGTCGTGGGGTCTGAGCAGGAGGGAGTCACACCCACCGTGGCGGGGGCACCTGATGGCCCCGCAGCTTGTCAAAGTGGGTGGAGGCCCAAAGGGGACAGACACAGGGTCACATCACTGGTGGGGGGCAGGGCTGGTGTCGGACCCCTTCCCAGGACTGTCCCTTGCTTCCTGAGTTGCTCTGTGCACCCCCCAGCCTGTGCTGGCCGCTCACCCTGGTCCTGCCCACCCCAGGGATCCTGCCCTGAGGGGAGGGGGGCCTGCTGGGTGTTCGCGTGGCTGCTAGGGCCGCTTTGCCTGCTGGTGGCCGGAGCGGGCGTCCTCCTTCCTGGATGTCCCCAGGGTGTCTGGGCCTGGCGCTGTGCGCAGTGTGGCCCAGCCTGACGGGGCCGGCTGGCCTTGGTGCTCTGCCTCCCACATCGCGCTGCTCCTGGGGCACTCCCGGCCAGGAGCTTCTGGGGTGGGGGGCTTGAAGGGGTGGCTTCCGGTGGCCCTGCAGCCCGACGCTTGCTTTGTGGGACAGGGCGTGTGCCGTCGGGCCCCGAGCCTGGGCAGCCCCCGCGGGACGGGCCAGCCCGTCTGCCCACCAGCAGCACTTCCGGAGCGGGAAGGTCGTCCTGGGCTTGACGGGCCTTGGCGGGAGCTGAGCCTCCCCGGCTGGTTCTGGATTTGGGCGGTTCCTGGCAGCACCTGCCTGGCTGGTAACACGACCCCGTCCTTCCTAGGGAGCTGGGTGACCACACCAGCGTTGCCTCCCCGGGGTGGGGACTGGGCGTGTGGGCACCGCTCCCTCCAGTCCTGGGTTGAGGCTGAGACCGCGGGTTGCCCCAGGGGACTCAGGAACTAGTTGGTGAGGCCTCTGCTCGGGACGTGTTGCCAGTGAGGCCGGACGGTGACCTTCCTTGTGGAGGAGGTGCAGACACACTGTGGCCCTGGGGGGCACCAGGCCCCGGTGGGAGAAGGGGCCTCCGAAGGCCAGGGGACGCCTTGGCCGAGCTCCGGCCTGGACGGCCGCGTGTCGGTGAGGAGGCCCCCTCCCAGGCCTGTCCCTGGCACACCTTCCACTTTGCAGGAGCTCCGTGGGGGCTTGCAGCGCGCGAGTCCTGGAGGAAAGCGGGCACCAGGCTCCTCTCCGGTCCTGGGGCCTCTGTCCTCAGAGGGGTGAGGGGCTGGCAGTGTTGCCGTCCCCTGGGCTTGTCCTGGAGTGTTGGTCAGGGTGGCACTGTGGATGTCTGCCTGGCCTCGGGGCTTGGTCTCTGGTGTCAGTCTCGCCCCAGGGAACACGACCCAGACCAGGAGGCTGGAAAGCCCTTTGGGAGCTCACTGCTGGCAGGCCCTGCCTGTGGCCGGGTGCTGCCTGGAGGGGGAGGGTGGGGCGGGGTTGGGGGTGGTGGGGAAGCGTTCCTGCCTCTAGGGCAGCCGGCGGGGAGGGGTTGGCGTGCTGGTGGCTTAACTCGCAAGGCCTCAGCTGTCTTATCTGGATCTGCGATTGTGATAGCTTTCGGTTTATAGAGCAGGTTCCCCCGCCACCGCCAGCGCTCCTGACCGACATTTTTATCTGGATCATTCCCTGGGGGGAGGGGCAGCCTGTGCTCTGCAGGGGGTCAGCAGCATCCCTGACCTCGGCACCCACTGGATGCCAGTAGCGTCCGTCCCGAGCTGTGACAATTAAAGCATCTCCAAACATTGCCCCGTGTCCCTGGGGGGACAGAGTGCCGGGTTCAGAACCCCTGCTTGCAGAGAAAGTGTCGGGAGGATCGGAAAGGTCAGCGCACGGCAGGCCTGGAGACACCGGGCAGGTGGACGCCGCGTGCAGCCCTGCCGTGTGCACGGTGCCATCGTGGCGGGAGGGTGGTGGTCTGCTTGAAGGGTGGGCCCAGTCCACAGTCAGCTGAGCCAGCGGGCCCGTTCCCCTGGTCCCACGGGGTCCTTGCCTTCTGGTGCGGGGAGCAGACCCGGGAGAGGCCCTCGGTGCTGATGAAGAGCAGAGCTGGGAGGGGACGGGGCCGCCCCGGGGCTCTCAGCCCCACGGGGACAGCTGGCCACGGGCTGCGCGCTCTCAGCGTGGTGTCCCACTCGGGATTTAGGGACATACATCCAAGCCAGACCCTGGGACATCCTGAGATGACACTACGGTCCTCGGCCGGTTGGGGTGGGGTCGGCATCCACGCTGAGGCCCACGAGCCGCCCCGGCCCTGGAAAGGACTCGGTCTTCAGCCCCTGCCCGCCCTCTAGGTGCCCCGCGTGTGCCTTGGGCCCGGGCCTGAGCCCGGGCCTCCCTGCAGCCCCCAGCCCCCTCCCGCTTTGGTGTTCTGGGTCTGCAGTGCTGTGTGATTTGGGTCCCAACTCAGCTGAGGCCTCGCCCCACAGGCGCTCCCCTGGGGGACTGGCCTGTGCCCCAGGAGTGCCCAGTGGGCAAGTGAGGCCCGGTGGACCCACCCTGCCACCCTGTCCCTCCTGCCCCGGCCGTACCCTTTGCACTTGACCAGCCCAGACGCCGTGGCCCACCTGTGCCCTCTGCAGCCAGCCTCGCAGGCTCCCAGAGGGGCTGAGGGTCCCTGCTGGTCGCTCTGGGCAGGTCGGGGTGATAGTGCCAGGCCTCTGCTGCCCCCACCCGGTCCCTGCACTGCTCGTGCACCCCGAGGGCCCACCCCACACCCTCCCAGGGCCGGTACTGAGCAGGGCCCGGTGTAGCCAGGGGTCTTCCCGGGCCGCTGCGGGACCCTGTGCACACTGCAGGGGGCCGGGTGGGGCTGGAGCCTGAGGGAGGGGCTCTCAGAGGTGGCAGGAGGCGAGAGGGTCCAAGCTGTGGCCGGAGAGCCGGGCAGGGCTGCTCCGCTGGCCCGGGGTCGTGGGCAGTGAGTTTGCCCCCCGCCGCGGCTCCTGGGGTGAGGCTGAGCCGTGGATGCCCTCGGGTCTGGTGGGAGGCGGGTGCTGACTGCGTCTGCCCCGTCCCCTCGTCCCTGGATGGGTGCGGGCGGGACACAGTCCCCTGGCCTGGCCCGGCTCCCGCAGGGGAGGTGGTGTGGCCATGGGGTCAGCCAAGGTGCCCCGGAGGAGGGCAGACACCACGTCAGGAAGCGGCCTCGCAGAGGCCGTTGAGATGACATCAGGGTGCGGCGGGGGGTGGGAGGCCGGTCCGTACCGGGTTGCGCGCCGCGGGCCCCGCCTCAGAGCCGCTCCGTCCAGAGCAGCTTTATTGAGAGGTAATCGACATCGATCAGCTGCTCTGAAGTGCACAGCTGGAGCAACCTCGACATGTGCAGGTGCCCGTGAAACCGCTGTCAGCAGTGTGGGCACATCCATCACCGCCCAGAATGCCCTCGTGTCCCTTTGTGAGCCCTCCTTCCTGCCCCCCCACCCCCCCATCTGCCTCCCGTCTCGGCAGGTGGGTTTGCGGTCGGTGGGATTTGCTGACAGTGGGGTCCAGCCGCCAGCGCTCCGCCCGGCTGCTTCACTCCCCATCCTCTGAGCTCCATCCCGACTGTCGCATGTCAGCGTCTCACCCCTTAACGGCGGGGGAGCATCCCACCCGACGGCCGGGCCCATTTGTTCACCCACCTGCCTGGTGGTGGACATTTGGGTTGTTTCCAGATTTGGGCTGTGACAAATGAAGCTGCTTTTTTTTTCTTATTTATTTACCTTTTACTTTACTTTGAAACTCTCTGTGGCCCCTTTTTCTACTGGTCAGTTTCTCCACTGTATAATTATAAATTCTCCTACTTTCAAGCTCTTACGTGATTCACTCTTTACCACTCCCCACCCCCATACTTTTCTTTTTACTTGTTTATTTTTAATTTATTTTTGGCTGCGTTGCGTCTTCAGAAGCTGCTTTTTGAGAGATGCGAAAGGTTGGGTTGTCTGTTTTCTGGTGAATTTCGGGAGTCCTTTGTGATATTCTGGACACAGTCCTTCATCACCTGCGAGCTCTGCAAAGATTCTCCCTGGCTTGGTGTCTTTCAGAGAGGAAGAGCTTTTAATTACGGTGAAGTATATGATCACCCGTTTGTCCTTCTGTGGACTGTTGTTTCGGTGCTTTGTCTAAGAAATCTCTGCCTAACCCGAGGCCCAGAGATCTTCTGTGTTTTCTTCTAGAAGTTGTGTGGTTGTCGGTTTTACGTTGAGGCCTGTGTCCGTGTTGAGTTCATTTCTGCGTCAGGCCTCAGCTGTGACGGAGGCTTCCTTCCGCACGTGGGCTCCCAGCCGTCCGGGCGCCGTGTGAAGGGCCCTCCCTCTGCTCCCCGCCATGCTCACCCCCGGGCGTCCTCGGCACTGGTCCCTGACGCCGGAGACTCTAATATTCAGGAAGCTTGGCTTGCACCTGTCCACCTGCCAGGGCCCAAAGGCAGGTGCCGCAACCCCCATCTCACTCCACACTCGTGAGTTCTGGGACCTGGAGGGCCCGGTGGCCCTGATGGTTCCGGACCCGGGTTCTGAGCACGGCAGCGCATCTCAGCCTCGTGTGTGTGTGGGCACGTGCGTGGGTGTGTGTATACGTGCGTGGATATGTAGACACGTGTGTGCATGTGTGTGGGCGTGCGTACAGTGTGGGAGCGTAGGCAGGGGCGGTGCGTCCTTTGCTGGCATGGGAGAGCGGGAAGAGACGGGAGCGCCCCTGAGGCCAGCCTGTGCATCTCGGGGTGAGGGGCCTGCACACAGAGGGAAGGTGAGGGCTAGGGCCTGGGGCCTGGGATAGAGCAGCTGGGGGAGGGAGTCGAGCTGAGAGCTTCTGGGGCCCCCGCGACGCGAGCATGAGGGCGGGGGGTGGGACCAGCGTGAGGGGCACTGGTTGCCGACTCGGGCGCCTGCCTGCCAGGCGAACTTGCCCCTTCCTGCCCGGGGTGCAGGGGGCTGTCCCTGCCCCCTAGTTTGAGGAGTGGACGCGGTAGCACTGTGAGCGTGGCTGGGTTCCGTGCCGTCCGCAGGGGCGTTGGGAGGGCACCCTGGCTTTCCTGGTGGTGGTCGGGGGGCTCACAGCTCTGGCCCAAGACTGGACCTCAGGGCCCCTTATACCACGGGTCCCGGATGGGTATGAAGAGAGGGGCTCTCGGTGAGGGGTGGGCTGCGGAGGGGCTGACACCGAAGGCATCCGTGTCATTTGGGGGAGGGGTGTGCTGTGCCCCCCTCCAGCCTTGGCCCCTGGGTGGCGAGCACCTTCCAGGCAGAGTGGGGCACAGGGTCCCTCCCACCCCAGGCCCCCGCCTCCCACTTTGTCCCCCCAGGAGGCTCCTAGCCACAGGATTGACTCACTGTGAGGTCAGACCTCCACAGAAGGTTCTGCTGGCGGCTGAGGAGTGGCTGGCCTAGGACGGGAGAGCAGGGGACGCGCTGGGGCCTGGCCGGGATCTGTTATCCTTTATGCCCTTTGTTTGCTGCTCCCGTATCTGTCCAACAATAAACCCCCAGACTTGGAGGATAAGAGTGGCCAGGGGCTTTGGCTGGCTTGAGAGCCCGGGGCGGGCATCAGGGACTCAGAGAGGGTTCCCACTCTGGGGCTGCATTAGCCGGGGCCGGGGCCGGGGTGGCAGCTGGTGTGCTGTGGTCCCTGCCCGGCTGGGAAAGCTGGTCTTGGAGATGCCGGGTCGGGGGTGAGAGGGTGCAGGCCCTTCCCTGGGGACCCGGGTCGGGGAAGGGGTCTGTGCCGGGAGGGCGGGGCCGGCGTCTGTCCGGGTCTGTCATTGTGTCCCCAGCCGTGGCACAGTGCGTGGGGTGGGACGGACGGTCGGTGGTGACTTGTGGTCAGAATGAGCATGTGTGAGTGACCTGGTGTTGCTGTGCTGGCCGAGGGCTTTTCCCCGCCATGGTCCAGAGCCTGGCGCTGCCTCTCTGAGCGGGGAGGGGCGGGCAGAGGAAGCCCACCCCTCTACACTGGGCGAGCTGGGCTCCAGCGGGCAGGGGACAGAAAGCGGCCAGCAGGTGCTCAGGGCCGCCTGAGGCCCCCTGTCCGCCCAGTGGTCGTGTGTGTTGTGCCTGCAGGGACGGGCGGGCAGCCGTCCTGCCGTCGGAAACGTTGATGATTCTGCACATCGGCTGTGGCCCTTTTGCCGCCCTGACCCAAGGCCCGGTGTCAGAACATTCCACGTGAGCTGGAGCTCCCGGGACAGAGAGACTCGGTGCGGGCCACGCCTGCTGCTTTTCGGGCCTTCGCGGGCGCCTCGTGCAGCGCGTGGGGTTCGGGTTAAGTGCGAGGTGGGGGGCGTTCGGGGCTGGGATGGACTGTTCTAGGGCAAGATGGACACGCGCCGGCCGTGCATCTGGGCACTTGATGTGGCCTCTCCTGTTGGAACCTCTCCACAGCCCGGCGTTTGCCTTGTTTACAGATGGGGAAACTGAGGCACGGGATTCCCTGCAGGTGCGGGGCAGAGCCAGATGGAGCCCAGGGGCTCGACTTCAGGAAGCCCTCTGTGTGTGTGTCTGCATCTGAATATGCCCTTTGTTTTGAGGTAAAACGCGCGTAACTGAAATTGATCATTTTAACCGTTTCGAAGGGGACCAGCTCTCTGATATCTGGTCCATTCACAGTGTTGTACAGCCATTGCCTCTTCCCGATTCCTGAATGCTTTTATCATCCGGATAGGAAACCCCATACCCACGGCCAGGGCCTCCCACCCCTCGCCCAGCCTTGGGCAGTCACGCTCTGCTCTCTGTCTCTGTGGAGTTGCCTGCTCTGGGTGTTTGATATAAATGGAATCCTATAATGTGTGGCCCTCAATGGCCGACTTTTACTGTAATGTTTCAGGCTTCCTCCATGTTGTGCCCTGTGTTAGAAGGTCATTGCTTTTTTTTTTAATTTATATTGAGGTATAATGGCTTTACAGTGTTGTGTTAGCTTCTGCTGTACAACAAACTGAATCATCTATATGTATACCTAGATCCCCTCCCTCTTGGGCCTCCCTCCCACCACACCCCCCATCCCGCCCATCTAGGTCATCACAGAGCACACAGCGGAGCTCCCTGTGCTGTATCGCAGGTTCCCACTAGCTGTCTATTTTATACACGGCAGTGTATGGATGTCAATCCCAATCTCCCAGTTCATCCCATCCCCCTTCCCCCTCTGCATCCACACGTGTGTTTCCTACGTCTGCGTCTCTATTCCTGCCCGGCCGATAGGTTCCTCCGTACCGTTCCTCTAGATTCCACATACGTGCCTTAGCGTACGATGTTTGTTTTCCCCTTTCTGACTTATTTCACTCTGGAGGACAGGACGTCATTGCTTTTCAGCTGAATAACGCTGCGTCGTGTGGACGGGCCACACTGTGTTTATCCGTTCATCCTTCAGTGGGTACTTGGGTCGCTGCCACCTTTGGGCTCTCGTGAGTAGCGCTGCAGTGAATGTGTGCGGACAAGTGTTTGTTTGAACACCTGTTTTTGATTCTTTGGAGTCTACACCCAGGAGCGGGATGGCCGGGTCACGTGACCACTGGTTGGCGCTGCCCGCGGGCCCCTTGCCTGCAGCAGTGCCCTGGCGGGGGCCTCGGAACACTGCCTTCACCTGGGGGCCATCCGCAGCGGATCGTGGTTTCTGGTCTCGCCAGCTCTCCATCCTGCCTGTCCCCCCGACCCTCCACACTCTGGCCCTGGATGAAGTCCCTTCTGTTCCCCGCTCCTCACCCACTTCAGCCCCATCACACTGGGTGCCCAGGCCCTCCTGGGGCCGAGTTCCTCCCTCCACCTGGAGTGCTCCCCGCTTCTGTCAGGTGAAACCCTCCCCCTGTGCCCCTGTTTGAAATGGCAGTGGAGTCTCAGCCCCCAGTTTCTACCTGTGATGAGAAAGAGCCACACTGATGGGAGCCCCCAGGGCAGTGTCAGGGACAGGATGTGCTCCGCAGCTGGACCCTCGGGAGGAGCTGTTCTCCTGAAGGGTGGTGGGAGGCCCTCCTCCATCTCCCCTCCCCCTTTCCTCCTCTCCCCCCCTCTCCCCTCCCCCTCCCCTCCCCTTCCCTCCTCTCCCCCTCCTCTCTCCCCTCCGCCTCCCCTTCCCTTCCCTCCTCTCCCCATCCCTCTCTCCCCTCCCCCTCCCCTCCTCCTTCCCTCCTCTCCCCTCCCTCTCTCTCCTCCCCCTCCCTCTTTCTCCTCCCCCTCCCTCTCTCTCCTCCCCCTCCCTCTCTCTTCTCCCCCTCCCTCTCTCTCCTCCCCCTCCCCTCCCCTTCCCTCCTCTCCCCCCTCCTCCTCTTCCCCTCCCTCTCTGCCTCCCCTCCCTCCTTCCTCCTTCCCATTTCCCTCCTCCCCTCCCCCTCCCCCTTCTCCCCAAGAGCCTGGGAAAGGGGTGGGACACACATTGAGATGGGGCAGCAGCCATCCCGCTGCTGAGCCCCAGCCTGCTGGCCTCTCCCTCTCACTGCGATTGCCCTGCCTTCCGTGTCCCTTCTCTTTCTTGCCACCAAACTTCAGAAATCCCTCACCCACAGTGCTGCATCCTTCCTTCCCTCTCCACCCAGCAGGGCTCCTTGGGGCTCCTTCCTGGCTCAGCCCCTGCTAGAAAGCAGCTCCTTCTCAGCTCCTTCTTCAGCTCCTTCTCAGCATCATCGCACATGCTTCCCATTGCCTTCCAGTCAACAACCCTGAAACCAGTCCACCCCTCAATGCTGTACCCCGCCCTACCTTAGGCTGGCTTCTCCCTCCCATCCCGGAAGGCCAGACTTTTCCATGCATGTAAACAGTGGTGAGAGCCCTTACTAAGAGCCTCTGCCTTAGAACTGATTAACAAACAAAAAAACTCAAATATATGTTGCCTATAAAAATCATGAAATCAGATATAGCACCATCAAAATAAAAGAATGGCTGAACATTTTCCAGCACGCACACCTAGAGAGAGCAGAGGTTGCATCCTTAATCTCAGGTGAAGAATTAGGGCAGAGAGGGTCATTTTATTTTTCTAATTTAATTTGTTTTATGTTTTGGCTGCACCACACCGCTTTTGGAATCTTAGTTCCCCGATCAGGGACTAAACCCGCGCCCTCAGCAGTGAAAGCGTGGAGTCCTAACCACTGGACCGCCAGGGAATTCCCCAAAGAGGGTAATTTTAAATTGCTAAAGATACAGTCAGCGCTGAATCAGTAACGTTCATGAAGGGCAATAAAATAAAAGCTGTTTACGATGCAAAGAGAAATAACCAGAAACTTGAATCAGTTCATCCAGTCTTTGACAGACTGGAGAAAATCATCCGATCTGTCAAATGAAAAATCATTTGAATTGTTAATACAGTTAAATTGATAGATATACTAAACTTTGCACTCTATAAGCGAAAGATACATCTTTTACAACATTCCTGAACAGTCACAACAGGTAATTTTACGCTAGACTGCAAAAGTCTCGGTACAATCTGAAATCAACAAACTATACTGGGTTCCCTTGATTTCAACATAAATTTAAGGCTAACTACAAGTTTAATTAATAACAGGTTTAAAAAAAATCTCCTTAGAAATGAAAACAGCAACACTATCACTACCTGAGATATTAAAATTAAAGCAGTGTGTACGTGTCTGTACTGTGAGGTAAATTCATAGCTACAGGTACTTTCATTCTAGAAAAAGAATAAATAAGTAAACTAAGCGTATAAGTTAAGAAGTTCCCAGTAAGAAAAGAAGAAATGAGGAAATAAGAGATAAGAAGAGAAAACAACATAGTAAGAAGCAAACAAATTGGATTGACTGTCCTATTCAGGAACTGATTCTTGGTTCTTGAAGAATAAAAACCGGCACACCTGTCATAATTCCAGTCAAGGAAGAACAGCAAGTATATAATTTTAAGTGAGACACGAGAAGGCTCTTTGGTAACCTATTTAGAAAACGTTTTAAATTTGACAGTGACTTGTAAAATTCTAACAAATTTGAAAAACTTTGTGATATGGTTGCCTGTTTGGGAAAAGATATTAAAGTTGTGCTCGTGAGAAGTAGAACATCTCAGTAAGTATGGGGTAAGTTTGAAAATTCATGGAAGCGGGTTCCACTCGCTCTGAACGCATCAGAAGGTTGAGGTGAATGGAGGGAAAGTGTGTGATCAGGACACCGGGGTGTCTAGGTGCCGCCTCGGGGGGTGTTCACTGCACAGTGTTTCCATTCTGTATGTTTGAAGTTCTCCAGATGTGGGATCAGGAATAATGAGAGAGAAAATGCTTTTTGAAAAGTGACTTTTCAATGAGTTTCCTCCTGGAGGGCCTCTGGCCAGATGGCCCCCGCCCCCACAGGTCCGTCAAGGGAGCCTGTGCGTGGCCGCAGAGAGCGCCCACCCTCGTGAGCTGCTCGATGGGGCAGCTGCCCGCTTCCGCCTGTAAGCGCAGTGCCGTCGTGCAAGTGCGGGCCAGCCCTGTGCGCCAGTGGCGGTAGGAAGCCAGAAACAGCACAACATCGAGCTAAAGCCAAGAGCACGTTAGAAAAATGACCACACATACAAAATGGGGAAAATGGATCTGACTCGTGAAGTAAGAGCGTCCATTCTGACCCACCTGTGTGTGGATGTGAGTAAATAAGGCGGGACGGGAAGGTGTCCCGAGGGTGGACGCTGGCCAGGCAGGTGGGAGAGTGGCGTGAGGCGTGGTCACCGCAGGTGCAGGCGAGTGACAGCGTCTCTCAGCACCCTCTGCGGTGCTGATTCGTTACTGGGGAAGATGTAACTTCCCAGGGACAGAGCCTATGGTCCCCATCTTCCCCAGTGGGCAAACCTAACATCCCCAGGAAGGGGACAGACCCACACGAGACGCCCGCAACGGATGTCCTCCGTTAGCTGTATCCTCGCCAAAGACACAACCTGAATCTAATCATGAAGGAACACCAGATAAACCCAAGTTGAAGGACACGCTCCAAAGCAGTTGGCCCGTACTCTTCAAAAATGTCAAGGTTAAAAAAATGCAAAGAAAGACTAAAGAACTGTTCTGACGAAAGGAGCACAAAGAAATGTGGTCTCTCATTGGCATCTGTGATTCAGGAGGGAATCCCGCGGGGACGGGGTGGGCAAGTGGGAGTTGGGACAGCCCCGGATTAGGTGACGGTGTCACGTTTCCCGGGTTTGACAACCGTGCTGTGGTTGTGGAGGAGAAAGTCCTCGCTCCCGAGAAGTACACGCGGAAGTATTTAGTGGAAAACAGGCACGATGTCTCCAACCTACTCTCAGATGGCCCGGGAAACCCTAGGGGGCAGGGGAGACGGCCGGGGAGTAAGGACAGCAACACAGGAAGCGGCCGACTGACTGGCTGGGGGCTCGGAACCAAGGGTGCCCGGGAGGACCTTGTGCTACTCTTGCAACGGTTCCTGAGTTGGAGATGAAAGAAGATAAAGAAGAATGTACCCCACGATGACCACAGCCACGCTGGGTTTCTGTCCCGACCGCGCGAGTGGGCGGCTGGCTCTTCTGAAATGTACCGATAGTCAGTATTGCATCATGGATCCTAATCAGAAGCACATGATCGCTTCACTCGCGGCTGGAAAGGCTTCTGATTATCTCCTCGCCAAACATCAGAACATGTTTTTACAAGATTAGTTTTTCTGATTATAAAACTCCGAAATGTGGAGCGTAGACCATTTGGAAATTTTTAAAGAAGCAAGTTAAAATTACTCAATGCACCACAACCCAGACGTGCCACTGCTGATTCCTTTCTAGCCTTTTGTCGGGGTGTGTGTGTGTGTGTGTGTGTGTGTGTGAACGCACTCTGTGGCGAGCCCTGGGTGCACGGCTGGACGGCAGCCCGTGGGCACTGTGGCTGTTAGCTTCACCTGTTTGTACCTCAGTTCCTTCACCTGAGAAGTGCGGATGACCAGAGTCCCTGCCTTGTATGGCTTTGGAGGATTGAGCGAGCCCGGCAGAGCACACCTCGGTCAGCGCAGCTCGGTGGGAGCGCCCGCTACTCCACGTGTGTTTGCAAGTGTATGTTCGTGTTAATATTCGGCAAAATTGAGATGATGCTAAAGCGTTAATTCGTACCTTTTTCTCATTTGACGTGTGACGCGTGTTCGTTCTTCTCCCACACCAGGGTCTGTCACGTCAGCCTGGTGTTTCCACTGCGTTACTGAACACCATGCGTTTAACTGTCTCTCTGCTGCTGACATCTGTCTCATTTCCTATTTGCTTCTTATTTATAAATAATGTTGTGATGCAAATCCTTGTACATTCATTTTTTCCCAGATCCCAGATTATTTCCTTGGGTCACCATGTGCAGGAGGAGACCGATAGGATCAGAGGGTTCCCACATTTTTATGTCTCTGACACCTTCAGCCAGACTGCCTTCCAGGAAGGTTTTCCTCATTTAACCTCCCACTGAAATGCTGGACATGACTTGTTATGTTACACCCTCTCCAAAGCTGGGTATAATCATAAAAACACTTTGCCATTTTGATGAGGCAAAAATAGCATCTCGTTTGTAGTGAGGGGGATGCTTTCATGTGTGTCGGCCTCTTTGTATTTCAGCCATACGCTCGCTCAGCTGCCCGCTGTGCACCTGGGATGCGGGAGGTTGTCTTCTGGGTTCCTGGGAGACCACAAATTAAAGGGATGGGAGCTCTGTCCTCTAGGAGATTACATTTGAGAGTGAACAAACCTCTAGGGTGTCAGATGGCGGTGAGAGCCAGAAGGCATGAAACAGGGAAGGGGGCAGAGACAGTGATGGGGTGCCCTGTAGTGGGGGTGGTGGTGTTTGAGCAGAAGTGTGAAGGATGTGGGCTGTGCCCACGAAGAGCATCTGGCCGGAGCACGTGGCACGTGCAGAGACCCTGTGGTAGGGATGTGCTTGGCCCGTGTGAGGGTGATGGGCGGGTGGAGTAGAGCATGGGGGTGATGGGGGGTGAGGGTGAGGGCGGAAGGTGGCCCGGTCACAAGGGTGGACCTCTGAGAGTGATGGGGGCTTGAGGGAGGGGCAATGAGATCTGTCCTCTCTTAAATTATGTACTTTTTTTTTTTTTTTTTTGAAATTGAAGTCCCAAAACAGTACAGAAAGCTCTGGACCTCTCACCCAGCTTCCCCTTCACAGTAACATCTTCGTAGCCAGATGCATTTATCAAAACCAGGAGGTTGACGTCGGTGCGTTTTAACCCCTAAACCACACACCTTATTTGAATCCCACTGGTTTTGCCACCTATGTCCTTCCTCTGTCCCGGGACCCCCACCCTGCATCCACTTGTCCCCTTTGTCTCCTCCTGCCCTGGCAGCCCCTCGACGTCTCCCTTTCACGACCTGGACCTTTAGGACGAGTGCTGGTCAGCTGCTGTGTGGAATGCCCCTTGAGTTGGGTTCTCCTGCTGTGTCTCATGATTAGATCAAGATTATGCCTTTTTGGCAAGAACACCCGGGAACCGTGCTGGGTCCTGGGAAGTGCCTCGTATCAGGGTGCAGGGCGTCTTATTTCTGGTGATTTTGACCTTGATCCCTTGGGCAGAGGAGGCCTGTCTTTCGGGGGTTCTCTGCTGCAAGTGAACCGTTTCCCGCTTTGTCATTAATAAGTATCTCAAGGGAGACACTTTGACACAGTGCACATACCTTTTCCTCCTAAATGTTGCCCGCTGGCTTTAGCGTCCATGGGTGGTGGTGGTTCGGTGGGAACTTTCTCTTCCTGCATTCTGTCTCCGTTTAGTAGCTGGAGTTTCCTTAGGAGGAGCTGTCCCTTTTCCTCCGTTGATCTATTCAATGATGTATTTACCTCGGTGTGGTCCTGTGGATACTGATTTTATTATGGCTTGTGACCCAGTCCTTTCGTTATTGAATTTATGGCTCCAGGTGTCCTGACTTTGGTCTCGGGGGTCATTCAGGTCAGCGTCTGTGCCCTTTCCAGCCTTCCTCCACTTCCTTCGAGCACTGCATCCCTTCCCGGCTTCCCGAGATGCTCCAGCCTTGGCTTGCATGTTCGTTCCCCGGCTCTGAAATCAGTCTCTTCCCCCAGCAAGCCCTGGGTCCTTTTATTGGCAAATGGTATTTAGAAATCAAACCCTCGGTGCTGGCTGTTCTCCTGCCAGCCGTGTGGGCACCTCAGCTGCCGGATGGAGGGAACACGTGTGTGAGCACCAGCCCGTATGGACGCACGCGTCCGTCGTCATCTCTCTACCTGGCTACCTGTGTGTATGGACTTTAATACAAATGCGGGTTCACCCTGATGTCTCCGGTTCTGGTGCAGCCCCACGGGGCCCCGTCTAGCCTCTCACCATCTTTACTGCAATGTCTTTCTTGACGGTGGACAGCCTGCCCTCGCTGTTTACTTGTCTGTTCGGCCCTAGTGTGTACGTGGCCGCACGTACGTACCGTGTGTACCGATGGAGGCTTGGCGTCACACGCCCGGGAGAAACAGACTCGCCCATGGAGCGCAGCGTGTGCGCAGTGTTTTCTTGTCTTTGATGCACGGGATTCTGTCCCGTTGCTGTAGCCCACGGTTACTCAGGACACTTCCTTTCTTCCCTGGCCACGTGGTCCTGTTGTCCACGTAGTACAGTGAAATTCATTGATTAGGGTGACATTCCATTCTGAGTGCCCCCACATCCCGATCAGTTTTACTGCCTGTGTATTTGGGGGACACGGGGAGGGGATGTGAAACACTGCGGTGGCTGGAAGCGTCAGAGCAGTAGGACGCAGCGTCCTCAGAGGGGCGCAGCTGCCCCGTAGCACCCCTGCGGGCCCGCTCCCCTCTCCCTCCTGTCTCTCCTTTCCCACCCACCCCTGTAGATAATCCGTCTCTTCAGTCCCTGGTTCATCCTTCTTGTGGGTTCTCTTGCAATTACATGTGTATTTTCTTTATCACTTTCCTTTTTTTTTTTGTTTTCTTTTTTCACTTTCCTTTTTTACAGGAAGGAAAGTGTACTATAAACACTCCTTTTTGTAAACTTTTTAATTTTGGTAAATTAGTGGAAATTTATATAATTTACAATGATAATGGTAAAACACATGTAACGTGAAATTGACCATCTTAACCGTTTTTAAGCGTACAGCTCAGCGGCATTAAGCATGTTCACACTGTCGTACAACCGTCACCACCATCCATCTTCAGAACTTCTTCTTCCCCAACTGACACTCTGTCCCCATTAAATACTCCCCTCCCCCTCCCCCAGCCCCTGGCCCCCGCCATCCCACTTTCTGTCTCTATGAACCTCCTGTGAGTGGAATCCTGTAGGATTTGTCCTGTTGGCGTCTGGCCTGTTTCACTCAGGGTACTGTCCTCGAGGTTCATTCGTGTTGCAGCATGTATCAGAACTTCCTTCCTTTTTAAGGATGGAGAATATTCCATTCTATGGACGGACCACACTTTGTTTATCCCTTCGTCCGTCAGTGGACACTCGGGTTGCCATCACCTTTGTGGAATAATGAGGCTACTGACATGAATGTATAAATATCTCTTCGAGTCCCTGCTTTCAGTTCCTTTGGATATAGAACCGGAAGTAGAATGGCTGGGTCGTGTGGTGATTTTATTTTTGATGTTTCTGAGGGCTCGCCGTACTGTTCCACAGTTACTGCTCCATTTGACGCTCCCACCGACAGAGCACACGGTTCCAATTTCTCCACATCCTCATTAACGCTTGTTATTTTCTGCTGTTTTTTGGATGGTAGCCATTGTAATGGGTGTGAAGTGGTATCTCATTGTGTTTGGTTTTTTTTTTTTTTTTTGCGGTACGCGGGCCTGTTACTGTTGTGGCCTCTCCCGTTGCGGAGCACAGGCTCCGGACGCCCAGGCTCAGCGGCCACGGCTCACGGGCCCAGCCGCTCTGCGGCATGTGGGATCTTCCCGGACAGGGGCACGAACCCGTGTCCCCTGCATCGGCAGGCGGACTCTCAACCACTGCGCCACCAGGGAGGCCCTCATTGTGGTTTTGATTGCATTTCCCTAAAGGTTAGTGATGCTGAACATCTTTTCATGTGCTTGTTGGCCATTGTATGTCTTCTTTAGAGAAAGGTTTATTCCTTTGCCCACGTTTTTTCCAGCTTTACTGAGGTATAATTGACAAAATAAAATTATAATATGTTTAAAGTGTACAGCGTGATGATTTGATATATTTATACATTGTGAGAGGATTCCCTCCGTGGATTTAATTAACGCATCCATCACCTCACATGTTTACTTTTTTTTTTTTTGGTGAGAACATTTATGTTCTACTCTGTTAGCAAATTTCAATTATACAATACAGTGCTCTCAACTATAATCACTGTTATACTTTAGCTCCTCCGACCTTATTCATTTGATAACTGAAAGTTTGTACCCTTTTACCAAGCTCTCCCTATTGCCCTACCCTCAGCCCCCGGCAACAACTTTTCTACCCTCTTGTTTCTATGATTTCCGCTCCCTCCCTCCCTCCCATCCTTCCCTCTCTCCCTTCCACCCTTCCTTCCCTCCCTCCCTTCCCTCCCTCCCTCCCTCCCTCCCCCTTCCCTCCCTTCCCCTCCTTCCCTCCCCTCCTTCCCTCCCTCCCTTCCCCCTTCCCTCCTCTCCTTCCCTTCCCTCCCTCCCTCCCTCCCTTCCCCTCCTTCCCTCCCTCCCTCCCTCCCTCCCCCTTCCCTCCCTTCCCCTCCTTCCCTCCCCTCCTTCCCTCCCTCCCTTCCCCCTTCCCTCCTCTCCTTCCCTTCCCTCCCTCCCTCCCTCCCTCCCTCCCTCCCTCCTTCCCCTCTCCCTCCCTCCCTCCCTTCCCCCTTCCCTCCCCTCCTTCCCTTCCCTCCCTCCCTCCCTCCCCCTCCCTCCATCCCTCCCTCCCTTCCTTCTTTCCCTCCCTCCCTCCCCCTCCCTCCATCTCTTCCTCCCTCCCTCCCTCCCTTCCAGATTCCACATATAAGTGAGTTCATACAGTGTTTGTCTTTCTCTGTCTTATTTCACTCACCAGAAGCTCTTCAAGTTCACCGATTGTTGCAAGTGGTAGAATTTCTTTACTTTTTAAGGCTGAATAATATTCCAGTGTGTGTGTGTGTGTGTGTGTGTAAAGATACAGTGTCACATTTTCTTTCTTTATTCGTCTTTTGAGGGACACTTAGATTGTTTCTATACCTTGGCAATTGTGAAGAATCCTGCTGTGAACATACAAATATCTCTTTGAGATAGTGAGTTCATGTCCTTTGGATATATACCTAGAAGTAGGATTGCTGGATCATGCAGTAGTTCCATTCTTAATTTCCTGAGGGCCCTCCATAGAGTTTTCCATAGTGGCTGCACCAATTTACACTCCCATCAACAGTGAACAAGGGCTCCCTTTCCTCCAGATCCTCACCAACACTTGTTATCTCTTGTCTTTTTGTTGATGGCCGTTCTGACAGGAGTGAGGTGACATCTCACTGTGGTTTTGATTTGCATTTCCCTGATGGTTAGTGACGTTTAGCATCTTTTCTTATACTTCTTGGCCATTAGTATGCCTTCCTTGGAAAAATGTCTATTCAGGTCCTTTGCCAATTTTTAAATTAGGTTATTTTTTGCTGTTGAGTTGTATGAGTTCCTTATATATTTTAGATATTAACCCCTTATTGGATATGTGATTTGCAAATATTTTCTCTCATTTCCTAGATTGCCTTTTCATTTTGTTGACAGTTTCCTTTGCTGTAAAGAAGGTTTTTGCTTGATGTGGTCCCACTTGTTTGTTTTTGTTGCCTTTGCTTTTGTTATCAAGTCAAAAAAATTGTTGCCAAGACCAGTGTCAAGGAGTTTGCCTCATAGGTTTTCTTTGAGGAATTTTACAGTTTCAGGTCTTAATGTTCAAGTCACCAATCCATTTTGAGTTGATTTTTGTGTATGGTGTCAGATAGTGGTCAAGTTTCATTATTTTGCATGTGGCTGTCCAGCTTTCCAACACCATTTATTGAAGAGACTGTTCTTTTCCAATTATATATTCTTGGCTCCTTTGTAGTGAATTAATTGATCGTATATGCATGGGTTTATATCGGGGCTCTCTATTCTGTTCCATTGGTCTATGTGTCTTTTAATGCCCATACCATACTGTTTTGATTAATGTAGCTTTGTAATATCGTTTGAAATCAGGGAGTGAGATGCCTCCAGCTTTGTTGTTCTTTATCAAGATTGCTTTAGCTCTTTGGGGTCTTTTGTGGTTCCATAAGAATTTTAGGATTGTTCTGTTTCTGGGGAAAATGCCATTGGAATTTTGGTAGGGACTGCATTAAATCTGTAGATTGCTTTGATGGTTTGGAAATTTTAACAATATTAATTCTTCCGATCCATGAGCATAAAATATCTTTCCATTTATTTGTGTCTTCTTTAATTTTTTTCCTCAACGTCTTAATAGTTTTCAGTGTACAGATCTTTTATCTCCTTGGTTAAATTTACTCCTAAGTATTTTATTCTTTTGTAAATGGGGTTGTTTTCTTAATTTCTGATAGCTTGTTGTTGGTATACAGTAACACAAATGATTTTTTTTAATTAATTTTGTATCCTGCAACTTTACTGAATTTGTTTATTCAACAGTTTTTGGTGGGGTCTTTAGGGTTTTCTGTATATAATATAACGTCATCTGCAAATAGGGACAATTTTACTTCTTTCCAATTTGGATGCCTTTTTTTCCCCTTTTCGTTGCCTAATTGCTCTGGCTAGGACTTCCAGTACTATGTTGAATGGAATTGGTGAGAGTGGGCATCCTTGTCTTGTTCCTGATCTCAGAGGAGATGCTTTCAGCTTTGCATCATTGAGTATGATGTTAGCTGTGTGCATGTCACATATGGCCTTTATTATGTTGGGGTATGTTTCCTCTATACCCAGTTTGTTGAGAGTTTTTATCATGAAAGCATATGAATTTTTTCATGCTCTTTCTCTGCATCTACCAGATGATCATAATATTTATACTTCATGTTGTTAATGTGGTATATCACATTGATTGATTTGTAAATATTGAACCATCCTTGCATCCCTGGAATAAATCCCACTTGATCATGGTGTATGACACCTTTAATGTATTGTTCACTTTTGTTTGTTAGTATTTTGTTGAGGATTTTTGCATCTGTGCTCATCAGGGATTTTGGCCTGGTAATTTTTCTTTTCTTGTAGTGTCCTTTTCTAGCTTTGGTATCAGGGTAATGATGACTTCTAAAATGAGTTTTTAAGTGTTCTCTCTTCATCTGTTTTTTGGAAGAGTTTGGGAAGGATTGGTGCTAATAGTTCTTTGAGTGTTTGGTAGAATTCGCCAGTGAAGCCATCTGGTCCTGGACTTTTCTGCACTGGGAGGTTTTTGATTACTGATTCAATCTCCTTACTAGTAATTGGTCTGTTCGGATTTTCTATTTCTTCATGACTCAGTCTTGGCACGGTGTATGTTTCTAGGTATTTATCCATTTCTTCTAGGCAGTCCAATTTGTTGGCATATAGTTGTTCATAGTAGGCTCTTATGATCCTTTATATCTCTGTGTTATTCGTTGTAATGTCTTATCTTTCATTTATTATTTTATTTATTTGAGTCCTTTCTCCTTTTTTTTTTTTAAAGGAAACTGTTAGTACAGCCCTCTTTTTAAAACATTAATTAATTAATTTTTGGTTGCATTGGGTCTTTGTTGTGGTGCGTGGGCTTCTCATTGCAGTGGCTTCTCTTGTTGTGGAGCACGGGCTCTAGGCACACAGGCTTCAGTAGTTGTGGCTTGTGGGCTCTAGAGTGCAGGGTAAGTAGTTGTGGTGCATGAGCTTAGTTGCTCTGAAGCAGGTGGGATCTTCCTGGACCGGGGATTGAACCCATGTCCCCAGCATTGGCAGTTGGATTCATAACCACTGTGTCACCAGGGAAGTCCCTATTTGAGTCCTTTCTTTTTCTTGGTGAGTCTAGCTAAAAGTGTGTCTATTTCATTTATTTCCACTGTGATCTTTGTTATTTCCTTCCTTCTGCTAACTTTAGCCTTCATTTGTTCTTTTTTTTTGTAGTTCTTTGAGGTTACAGTTAGATTGTTTATCTGAGATTTTTCTTTTTTCTTAATGTAGATGTTTATCACTATCCTCTTTCCCCTTAGAACTGCGTTTGGTATGTTGTGTTACCATTTTCTTTTGTTTCAAGATTTTTTAAATTTCTCTTTTTTTTGTGGTACGCGGGCCTCTCACTGTTGTGGCCTCTCCCATTGTGGAGCACAGGCTCCGGACGCGCAGGCTCGGCGGCCATGGCTCACAGGCCCAGCCGCTCCACGGCATGTGGGATCTTCCTGGACCAGGGCACAAACCCGTGTCCCCTGCATTGGCAGACGGACTCTCAACCACTGCGCCACCAGGGAAGCCCTAAATTTCTCTTTTGATTTCTTTTTTGACCCAATGATGGTTAAGTAACGTGTTGTTTAATATCCACATATTTGTGAATTTTCCATTTTTATTCTTGTAACTGATATCTAGTTTCATACCATTATTGTTGGAAAAGATGGTTGATATGATTTCAGTCTTCTTAAATTTGTTGAGACTAGTTTTGTGACCTATCGTGTGATCTATCCTGAAGAATGTCCCATGTGCCCTTAAGAAGAGTGTGTATTCTGCTGCTGTTGGAGGGAATGTTATGTATATGTCTGTCAGGTTCATCTGGTGTAACGTGTGATTTAATTCCAGTGTTTCCTTACTGGCTTTCTGTCTGGATGATCTAGTCATTATTAAAAGTAAGGTATGGGATTCCTTACCGCTATTGTGTTGCTGTCTGTTTCTTCCTTCAGATCTGTTAGTATTTGCTTAATATATTTAGGTGCTCCTATGTTGGGTACATAAATATTTATAAATATTATATCTTCTTAATGAATTGGCCCTTTAGCATTATATAATGATCTCCTTTGTTTCTAGTTACAGTCTTTGGCTTAAAGTCTGTTTTGGCTGGTATAAGAATAGCTACCCTTGCTCTCTTTTGGTTTCCATTTGAGTGGAATATCTTTTTCCATTCCTTCACTTTGAGGCTCTCTGTTATTCTTGAAGCTGAAGTGAGGCAGAATATCTATGCAGGCAGACCTTAGAAATGCTGCAGGCTCAGTTCTAGACCACGACAATAAAGCGAATATCCCAGTAAAGTGAGTAACATGAATTTTTTCGTTTCCCAGTGCATATAAAAATTATGATTACACTATACTGTAGTCTGTTAAGTGTGCGATATCATTATGTATAAAAATATGTGTACCTTAAATAAAAAACACTTTATTGCTAAAAAATGCTAACCATCATCTGAACCTTTAGCAAGTCGTAATCTTTTTGCTGGGGGAGGGTTTGAAGTAGTGCAAGAATTACCAAAATGTGACACAAAGTGAGCAAATGCTGTTGAAAAAAATGGCGCTTATAGACTCACTTGACACAGGCTTTCCACAATCCTTCAATTTGTTAAAAAACCCATAATATCTGCAAAGCATAAAGCAAAGTACAGTGAAAGAAGGTCTGCCTGTAGTTGGGTTTTGCCTGTTTAATTGGGTTTTTGATGATGTCGTTGAGCTGTAGTTCTTTACATATTCTGGACATAGGATCTGTAAGTACTCTCTCCCATTCTATGGGTTGTGTTTTCACTTTGTTGATTGTGTCCTTTGCTGTGTATAAATTTTAATTTTCATGAAGTCCAAATGATCTGTCTTTTCTTTTGTTCCTGTACTTTTGGTGTCCTAGCTAAAAAAATCATTGCCAAATCCAATGCCATGAAGCTTCCCCCCGTATCTTCTAGGAGTTTTACTTACAGTTTTAGGTTTTATGTATAGGTCTTTAATCCATTGTGAGTTAATTTTTGTATATGGTATAAAGTTAAGGGTCCAACTTCATTCTTTTGCATGTGGAGATCCAGTTTTCCCAGGACCATTTGTTGAAAAGGCTATAGGTGCTCTTTCGTGATCGCTTTTCTCACCTACCTGTACCTCCTGGAATTCACTCCGTATCAGCTCATCGAGACGTTCCACTTTGTTTCACGGCTGCCTGGTACTTCGCTGTGTGGATGCCCCGTCGTTTATTTACTTATGAGCATTTAGATGATTTCCAATATTTTGCAATTACAAACAATGTTGCAGTGAATAGCCTTGTCTATTTGCGTTTTCGTATTGTCGGAGGTGTGTCTTTAGGGTAGATTCCTAGAAATGGAAGTGCTGGGTTGAAGGATAAGTATGTGATTTTGTTAGGCAGGACCAGATTTCCTTCCGGAAGGCTTTTGCCACGTGCACCCCCGGCGATGTGTGAGTGAGCTGCTTCCCTTGCAGCGTGTCCAACTGTGTCACTATTTCACCTTTTGCAGCCTGACAGCATTTCTGTAACTGTGCATTCGGGCACCTTTCACATGTCTGAAGGTCACGTGTACGTGCATGCATACGTGTATTTTTCACTTGTCCATTCGTGTCTTTTCCACATTATTCTATTGAGTTTTTGTCCCTTGGTTCCTCAAATTTTAAGTCACTTATATTCAAGGAATGTTAGTGCTTTGTCTGGGGTTTCTGTTGTGAACGTTTTCTCTGAGCTGGTCATTTGTCTTTTGACTGTACTTATGGTACTTTTTGTTACGAAAACAATTTCTATGTTGATGTAATCAAATTTATCAGTCTTATATTCTGTTGCCTCTGGGCTGTGAGTCATGATTGAGAACCTTTCCCTACCCCGAGGTGAAGGAGGAATCGATCGTGTTTCCTTCTAGCAGTTTGGGGCTCCGATTTTTGCATCCACGTGGGATCTACTTGTGTGTGTGTGTGTGTGTGTGTGATCTAAGGCCCTCTCTTTCCTGCTGGCTGCCCCGGGCCCCTTCCTTAGAGGTCCAGACTGCTCACCAGCGCCCTCTGACCTCAGAGTGGGATGGGACTGGGGGCAGGGAGGCCGGAGGCCGCTGCTGGGAGGGGCCGTGGGTTGAGGAGGCTTGCCCCAGGGGCGCTGCAGGGAGGGTGAGAAGTGAGGGGGCCTGTGGGTGAGAGGGTTTGAGGGTGGAGTGGGTGGGGGGTGTGCAGGCACGAAAGAGGGGGCAGGACCCTAAGGCGTTTGTCTCAGCACCCAGGCAACGTAGCTTCTGAGGTGGGAGGGTGCTGGGGTCGGCGGGGATGAGCAGCCTGGTGTGGGACGCGTCACGTTGCAGGGGTTTGCCCGGCGAGGCGTGGTGAAGCCAGTGGGAGCTCAGGGGAGAGCCCGGGCTGGGGTCACAGGTCTGGGGGCCATCGGTGTATGGGCGAAATGAGAGCAGGGGCCTGGGCTCTCCCAGGAGTGAGTGAGATGGTGAGGGGAAGAGGAGGGGGGCGCCGCAGGGGACAACCCAGCGGGAGGCTGAGGGCGGGTGTCCTGGCGCCAAGGGGCGGGGGTTCAGGGGGTCGGAGTGAAGTGTCCGGTGGTCCTGAAGGGTCTCAGAACCGGCCTTTGTGGGGGCCTGGACGCCTGGCTGCACCGCTGGGAGCCACCCTAATGCCGCATCCTTGCCAGAAGCATCAGGATGGTTGAGGGACCTGACACAAGCTCAGGTGGGGCTGGTGACGCCCACAGGGGTGGGGGGCACCCCCAGGGCCCGAGGACAAGCCTCAGGATGTTGGTGGTGGGCTTTGCGGAGCATGGAAGATGTGGGTGACACAGCTCTTCTGTGGGGGGAGCCGGCGACCTTGCGACACAGCCCTTCTGAGCTCTTCCTCTGCCCCTGCCACCCCTGGGACCCCCAGGGGACCTTCAGTGACTGCAGTGACCACTGGCTTGTATGATAGAAGCTCCCTGGCCTGAGGGATGGCGGGGAGGGGCTGTCAAGTTAAGATTTTTAAGAAGAAAGGTGTCTTTTGGGCTCACACAGGGCTGCACGGCACTAACGCTGTTTAATTCATGCTTCCTCCACACCAGTGTGCCCATATACCCAGGCATCATGCCAGAGCTGCCCTAGTGGACTTTCAGCTGCAGACTCATACGCACCAAAAAGGCAAAGCTTCAGCCGGGACGAGGTCTGTAGAGGGAGGTGCTCAACACCGGGAAAGCGTGTGTGGTCTGTGTAGGGGGGCTTGGCCGAGCAATCCAGGAAGGCTTCCTGGAGGAGGGGTTGCTCATGGTGAAGTAGAAGTTTCCAAATCACTGTAACACCTGCCCCACACTGGGGAAGGGCTGTGTTTGTATGACAAGTGCAGTGGGCAATGCAGATTGGGAGGCAAAGCATCTATCTAAAGGGTTTTATCTGCTATTTCATGAGACAGAGAATTTCAGTTCTTAATATCGTATGGTACTGTTTCACGAGGAGGTGGCTTCAACCTTTAGGGAGGGCTGGTGGGATCCCAGAGCCTTTTCCCTCGGTGTCAATCATCGCTTCCCCCCTCCGTCTCCAAGTTCTGCATCTCTGCTCCCGGGACCCCCTTGCCTGGCGAACACTGTCCCCCGCCCAGGACCTGCAGGGCCTCTTTGCTGTCATGAATGACCGGCTTCCGGAAGGCTGGTCCATGCTGCGTGGGGGGGCGCTCAGTGTCCTGGGGAGGGGTCTCAGTCACAGGCAGGGTGGGCTGGGGTTGGGGGTCCGGGTGGACTGCTCGGAGGATGTACCAGCTATTCTGGGCGGCCGGCAGGAAGCGGCAGCTGTGGGCCGGGTCCTCGGGCGGCTCCCAGACGGCCGTGCAGAGGTGTCGGCCTGGTGTTGGCATTTCCGGTCCCCATGTCTGCACAGCATGTCCTGGGCTGGTTCTCCCTTTCCTTTGCTTTGTTCCCTCCTTGGTCAGGGCCTCTGTGGGTTGGGGCCAGACCGAGAAAGAAAAGAGGGGCTCTCGGGGCAGGGGCTCACTGGCCTCTGCCCGGGTCGCGGGCGCCGGCAGGTGTGGGCAGGGTGCCCACAGGGCTGGCGTGGGGCAGCCGTGTGGGGTCATGCTCTGGGGTGTGATGAGCGAGGGCTGGGACGGACTCACTGCTGATGTCCCCTTTCCATCGGGACGCAGCCTAACTCTGGTGTCCTGGTGTTCGGAGGCTCCGGCCCCCCCGGTTAGGGTGTGTGAAAGGAGAGCGCCTCTGATGTCCCTGCCCTTCCTCCCACTCGGGGTGTCTGGGGCCCAGGCCAGGCGCTCAGATCCCAGCCCAGAGCCTGTATCCGCTGGTGCTGGGAGGCCTGGCAGGCCTAGATGCCTCTCCTGTGCCCACAAGGTGCTCCTGGGCATGGCCTTCCTCTGACCTCCTAGCTGGTGCTGTTCCCGGCCCTTCACCCTGCTCCTGCCACCCTGGCCTCAAGCCTGCCCACCCTGCCTCAGGGCCTTTGCACTCGCCTCGGCCTGGAATATCCGTCCTTAGCCCTCACCTCCGTGTCACTGCCTGGAGCGGCCTCCCTCCTGTCACTCACTGTGACAACCCCTCTCTGTTTCCCAGGGGCAGCTGTCACTGTCTGTTATTTTGTTCTTTGGTTTCTGGTTTCTTCTCTCTTTCTCCCCGTGTCTGCCTCGTCCCTGGAGCCCACCAAGGTGCCGGGCACAGAGCCGGTGCTTTCGCCCCATCTGGGGGTGGGCGAGGGGTGGACCCCCGGGCCTCGCAGGCAGGCCGTGTGAGAAGTGTGCTTTTATCCCGAGCACCTGGGGCCCCACAAGAGGGCTCGCTGGGGTGCCGCGTGGCAGCAACGTGTGCTCGTTTCTAAACCTCCTCCAGGCCTGCGTGGCCTTCCCGGGCCCAGGACCTTCTTGGCTGGCCTCCGGATCGGTGGGGACCTGGTTTAGCCGAGTCCCGGTCGCTCCTCGGCCTGGGAACTCTTCCCCCGTGGTGGGTGACAAAGCGCATCTTTGAACCCCCGCCCCCCACCTCGGCCGGCCATGCTGGGTGGAGGCTCCGACCTCCCTCTGCAGCAGAGGCCAGGCTGCCATCCGGGATCGAGGATGCTGAGGCCAAAATAAACCCGCTCATTGCATCCGGTGTTGAGTAATCCATGGGAGGCGGTGATGGAGGAGCGCCAGGGACCCCGCAGGCCCTGCCGCACAACTAGCTGCTTCCCCCCTCCATGCCCTAGAGCGGCTCCCGGCTTTGGTGCAGGCTGGGCCTGGTTCCGGGCGGCCTGGGTGGAAGTCCAGCCCGGGAACCTGGATGCAGGAGGGCGGGGCAGGGGGCACCTCGACCGCTTGGGGGCTCGGGCCACGTCCACCAGGGCCCCTTCCTCAGGCATGTGTCAGAGCCCGGAGCGTGTGTTCACAGATCAGAGTGGGGTGCGGACACAGGGTAAGGAGGAAGCACGGAGGAAGTGGGGGTGTTGGTCTCAGGCCTGCTGGAGAAAGAGGAAACAGGCTGTTTTCCGGAGGGGCAGGCCCTTCAGAAGCCACAGCTCGTGTGGGCAAGATCTGCGTCGTGTCCCAGGACGGCGATGGGTGGCCCAGTGTCAGGCACCTGCCACGTGCCGGGCACCCTCCCTCGGTCACACCTACGACGGTGGCCCAGCCCCCTCACCGTGTCCACACGCCCCCAGCAGGGCCGGCGTCGGGCCCCTCCTCCTGGGACCCAGCGGGCACATCTGGGGGCAGCTCAAAGCGTTGGCGGCAGCCTGGGAGTCGGCCACGGGGCCGCCTGCCCTGCCAGCCTCCGCCCATGCCGAGGGCCAACGTGCTTGGTCCCGGGTTCCTGGAGGCTGCGTCTGGGGTTGCCGTCCTGAGCCTGGGTGGGAGGCTCCAGGCCCCGGCTCAGGGCTTACCATCCTCCGCTGCCCCAAACCCTGCCTTGGCCTGTCCAAGCCCTGCCCCCGCTGCTGCCACCACGGGTCACCGGTACAGCTCCTGACGGCCGAGCCGAGGGCAGGGGTGAGTGGGGGTGGCCTTTCCACAGGTCGGAGCTGTCTGAACAGCAAGCTTGCGGCTCCCGGGGCGGTGTCGCGGCAGTGGGCCGGGCCGGGGCTTCCGTATGGGGGCGGCAGGTTGGCTCACAGCAGTGGCTGCTGGTCAGGGGACCCTAGGGTCCCTGGGGACTGGCCATGCCTGGGCCTGGTGTGGAGGTGCTGGACAGGCAGGTGGCAGTGGCTGTGTGTGGGTGCAGCCTGCTTGGCCCCTCGGGGGGTGTCAGCAGCACAGCAGAGAGGGCTTGGGGCTGGATTTGGGGGTCAGCGTCGGAGAAGTGGTGTCCCCACGATGGGCCGTCAGAGGGACCGTGTTTACCTCCCGCCGCCCCTGACATCCTTGCCTCACCCGCACCCCACCACATCCCAGCTCCCCCAGATCCCCCGCCTCCTGGGGATGCTCCGTAGCAAGAGCTGGTGTGTAGCCCCACCTGCCGGGTGTCTCTCTTGTGGCCCAGAGTGGGGCTGCCGCCACCTTAGGCCTGAGGCCTGGCCACGCTGGGGTCCGCCCGGGGCCGCCCTCTCCCGTCCAGCCCCTCTTCGTTGGGACGCCTCAGGACTGTACAGAGGCTGGCAGAGGCCCCGGCCCCGATCCCAAGACCTTCCCATCGACAGCAAAGCTGACCACAAAGGCCGGGGTGAAGGGCCCCATTCGGGAGGCCTGCCCGGGGCTGTGTGCGCTGGCAGGCCCCTCTGCCCACGGCTGTCCCCGTCTCAGAGTTCTGGTTTTGTCAGCAGAGGGCTCTCCTGGCCGGGGTGACGGGGAGAGGAGAACGAGGCTTTCTTGCTCTGCGGGTGGACAGGCCTCTGGGGCCCCTGCATCCCAGTTCGGGGGCCTTGGGGGAGGAGGGTGTTCCTTGGGGAAGGAGGCATGGCCCGGATCGCCCCCAGAGAGAGCTTGAAGCCGGACCCCTTACCGGTCTGGGCTGCCCGGGGGTCCCGAGAAGCTGGCATCTACGTCCAGGGAACCTTGGCCCATGGGCTGCAGGGAGACAGGGCAGCCGCTTCTTGGCCTCACAGCACAGGTCGGCTCTGGGGCGGGCGGTACCTCTGGCCTGGGCCTTGTGCCAGCGCTCGGGACCTGCACGGAGCCAGCGGCGCCCGGCGTGCGGACCTGCTGTCTCTCCACCTCCCCCAGGCACTGACCTTCTGGGCTTAGGGGCCCGGGGGCTGGGAGGGGGGTCGGGGGCCCCGAGCCCCCCACGGGGCCACACCTGCAGCTGCCCTGGGGGCTGGGTTTGGGTGTGGGTGAGCTGAAGTCAGCCGGGGGGCCCCTGTCTCCTGGGTGGGCAGCCTTCGCAGGTCGGGCTGGACGCAGGGTGGGGGTCGGGTGGGTTCTGCCTCGGGCTGGGGCTGCCCACGTGGGCTTTCTGGCTTCTCACCTTCTCACCCACCTCCAAACTGTTGGGTCCGGGGCTAGGGAAGGAGGAGGAATGTCTTGTTTTGGCCAGCGAACCTGCCTCTGTGGGTCTGGGTGGTGGTCTTGGCCCTGAGGGCAGACCTTACGGGGGGGGGTGCCCTGAGGGGCTGCCGGGGCTGACTTGAGGGCGAAGCCACTCTGGACAGTGAGTGGGCCTGTCCCCGGCACACGGGCCCCCCCAGAGGCTGTGTGGTGGACCCGCTGAGGCTGCCACAGGCTTTACCACGAGGAGCCCTGAGCTGTTCCCCATGAGGTGACCTTGTCGTGTGGTCTGGGCCGGCCCACCCTGTGTGGCCTCAGTTTCTTCCTCTGCGGAAGAGCAGGGGTGGCTGGGCTTCTCACCCAAACCCCGTGCTGAGTGCTTTCAGTGCGGGACAGAGCCCAGGCCGGGTGGGCACAGGGCACGTGTCCCTGGGAGGGACAGCCCTCCCAGGCTGCCCACCCCTGCACTGGCCTTTCTTCTTTTCTGGGGAAATCCTAGGTGTTTACAATCAGGCAGGACCAGAACGAGCTGGATTTGAGAGGGGTTCTTGCATTTCTGAGCCTCCATTTCCCCACCTGGGAAATGGGCATCTTAATACGTAACTCATCCTATTAATGGGGGTTCTCCAAGAAACAGGGTCATGTGTGTGTAACCACACACACACACACACACACACACAGATTCCTTATTTTTTTTATTTTTATTTTTAATTGATTTTTTGCTGTGTTGGGTCTTCGTTTCTGTGCGAGGGCTTTCTCTAGTTGTGGCAAGCGGGGGCCACTCGTCATCACGGTGCGTGGGCCTCTCACTATCGTGGCCTCTCTTGTGGCGGAGCACAGGCTTCAGAGGCGCAGGCTCAGTAGTTGGGGCTCACGGGCCCAGTTGCTCCGCGGCATGTGGGATCCTCGCAGACCAGGGCTCGAACCCGTGTCCCCGGCATTAGCAGGCAGATTCTCAACCACTGTGCCACCAGGGAAGCCCGAGGTTCCTTATTTTAAGGAATTGATGTTGGGAGCTGGCAAACTCCAAATCCAAGGGCAGGTCGACGGCTGGACACTCAGGCAGGGTCTGTGCTGGAGTCTTGAAGCAGAATTCCTTCTTCTCTTTGGGGAAGCCCCAGCGTCTGCTCCTGGGGCCTTCCCCTGATGGAAAAGGCCCTGCATCAGGGAAGGAGACCAGGGTCGCTCAGTCTGCTGCCTGTAGGTCTTCACCACGTCTAAAGCATACCCTTCTTGGCCGCCTCTGGTGTCCGAGTGTCAGGTGGGAGACCCCGGCCCAGAAAGGTTCCCAGACGTCAAGGCCCAGGTGGGAGGTGAGGTCCCTCTAAGGTGGGGCAGATAGGAATCGGCAGTGAGGGGCACGTGTCCCCCCACCCTCCCCTCGGAGTCAGGGAGCCCTGAGGATCTGGGAACCCTCTCCCCCGGCATGGAGACCTCTCCCGGGACTGAGGTTTCCCTGCCGAGTTCTGGACTCCACAGACACTGGTATCTGCGTTGGAAGAGACCGCGGACGTAGGGGACCTCCTGCATCGCTCCGAGTCAGCGGCTGCTGCTTCCCTGCCTGTCTGTGCCGCCTCCTCCCTGAATTCTCTGCAGGGTCCACGTGGCCGTGTTCTCTCCTCTCCTCTGGGCTTTGCACATGCTGTTCCCTCTGCTTGGGTCAGGCCCCCGCCTCTGAGAAGCCCTCCGTGCTTGCCCCTTCCAACGGGAGTGGGAGAGAGAGGAGGGGTTGGGAGAGAAAGGGGTGCCCAGCTGGAAGCCCCCACCTGCCCACTTCAGGCCTCTGATGTCCCTGGGCCTGTGGAGTGTGTGCGTCAAGGTCCACCCCACACCTGCCTCGGCTCCCTGATGAGAGGTGGCCGGCACCCAGGCCCCTCAGTAGCAGCTGCGGAGGCGTCCCTCTCCTGCAGGCTCTCACTGGTGGTTCTTAGCCCAGTCGTAGAGCTGGGTGGCATGCTGCTGAGTCCCTGAGGTCCAGACTCTGGGGCTGCTTCTGTCTCCCTAGTGGGGCAGAGGCAGGCTCTTGGCGCCCTCAATGCGTCCCCACTTCCCAGTGGGGAAACCAAGGCTCAGGTCACACAGCTGCTCAGTTTCCAGGGACCCCTTGAGTCAGACCAAAGCCTCCACCGTGGAGTTGGGAGGTTTCCTTCAGCTGCAGATCAAGCCAAACTGCAGCAAGAAAGACTTAGGCTAGACAGGAGGAGGGACTTTTCCAGCAGGGATGAGCCCGAGACGCCCATCCCCTCGGGCACTGATGGGGTGGCGTTGCCCGGCTGCTGGCCACCTTGCTCCTCCTAGGACCTGGGTTGAGGTGTCCTGGGAGCCCTGCTGTGGCCTCGAGTCTCCAGAGTTGCCCTGTTTGAAGGAGGGCAGGGATCTGGACCCTGGGCAGGAAACCCACCAGACCCCTCCCACCTCCGCTGGTGCCCAAGTCCTCCACTACCTGTTGCCCTGTCTCACCCCAGAGGGGCGGCTGCCCCATCCCATCCTGTCCCGTCCCAGGAGAGGCCTGCAGGGCCCGGCCGCGCCCAGGCCGAGGATCTCCCCGAGACGCAGGCCGTGTCTGGGTAGAGCCAGTGGGCACAGGTACGTCCAGCTGCCCGCGCTGCCCCCTGGGAGGGCCTGCTGGACTCCTCCCCCCACCCGGAACGGGCCTCTTTCACGGGGAAGGCGACAGTGTCCTGGGACAGATGAGGCCCCTGTCCGTGGGGTCACTTCAGTTCGTTCTCTGGCACCTTCTAAATATACCCTCCGAGGGGGTTCTTATCGCGGCCGGGCCGGGCCGGGCAGCCAGGCTTAGCGTAGGCGACACTGTGCGGGTCAGAGCCACCCCCCAGCCCTGGGCCCTGGATGGGCTCGTCCTCTGCCAGGCGGCCCTGCCTCAGGTGGGCCTGCCGTCCAGTGCTGGGACCCCGAGGGCCGGGGCATCCCCCAGCCCTCCTAGCCAAGCCCGCCTGGGGCCTGTCCTCGCACCGCTGGGCTGGGGCCGCCCCTCAGGGATGGTCGGTGGGAGGACAGGCCCTGCCACTCGGGTGGACCGTGTCTTCCTGAAGGCGGGAGGGACAGCCTGGTGGGAGGAGCCTGCACTGCGATCGGGCGGCCCTGGAGTCCCTTTCCCCACCGCTGTGTGCATCCCTGGCTCTGGGCAGTCACGTGCTCTCTTTCTCCTCCGATGAGGGACAGGCCCGCCTCTGGGGCTTCTCGCGAGGACCAAGTGGACGGGAGGCCCTCCGAGGCGGGCCCCTCCGAGGCCTGGACCCGCCGGGGCTCCTCAGGGGAAGGAGGATGGGGTCCCAGATCTGGGGGTGGCTGCCCCTGCTGTCTGGTGGACGCCGAGAAAGCGCCCGGGGGGCTGGACGTTCCCAGTTCAGTCGCCCACAGCCTGGTGCTCGGATGTGGCTGTCGTGTTTCTGATGGTGTAACAGGCGCCTGTGGCATCGCACATGCGTGTACACACGGCACCCCCTCCCCCAGACCCCCGCAGCCGCCCCTCTAGTGCCCTGAAAAGGCTTTGAACTGACCGCATAGGGCGATGTGGTTGAGCCCTCAGCCAGAGCCTGTGCTCGCCTGCGCCCCCAGCTGCCCCCCGCTGGCGTGGCCCTCAGCAGAAGGGGTCGCCCCCCCGGAAACGCGAGGGCCCTGTGCTGAGGTGGACATAGAACGTGAGCGGACGCCGGGTGCCGGGATGAGACGCGAGAGCGGCCACAACCCGCGTCCTCTGACGGCAGCCAGGCCGCTGGGCAGGGCGGTGGCCTGTGGGACCCCCGAGCTCGGCTGGACCCGGGCCGCCCCACTGCCCGCCCTGCAGGGCTGTCGAAGCGGAATGCATGGCCAGTGCGGGGGGCGCCACTGCCACCTCGGGGCGGGGTGCAGCGGGGCTTCTGGGGACCGGCCGAGATGGACCTGAAACGCCTTCGGCCGGGGGGCTCCCCAGGGCCTCCAGGATGGAACGTGTTTGTGTCTGCGCGGGGAGGTCGGGGTCCCTGAGCGCGGCCGTCGGGTGAGCGAGGGTGGTAGACCCCCTGTCCTTATGGTGCGCTGCTCTCGGCGGAAACGTCACACGCCTTCCCGGGGGAGCAGGACCCCGTCCCTGTGCCCAAGCTGTCCCCTCACCTGCGTCGTCCTGAGTTTCGGGGAGAGGCCCCAAGGAGAGGGTGCGGGCTGAACCCTGGCGGTCACTGCCCGGCCGGTGGCCTCCCCGCAGACGCTGAGCAGAGTGGCTGCGAGAGCAGTGCCTTGCAGGCGTGGGAGGGGCCGGCGGCGTGGGTGGTCCGGACGGGTGCAGTGTCCCCCCGTGGTCTCCCCCAACTAGCCTGGAGTTGGTCTTCTCCTGGGGCAGCCTATCCCTGCTGCCTCTGGGGCCGACTTCGGGCAGCTGGACCACGGCCCTCAGAGCCCTCACCCAGTGCGTCATGGTGCACTCCTGGCAGTAGGGGTGGCCGTGCCTGCTCCCAGCTCACGTCAGAGCCCACCCTCGCCCCCGGGAGGCTCCTTTCTGCCTGGCACTATTGGCATGCAGTCTGGTGGAGGGGGGCGTATGTGGAGAGCTGCCTGGTGTCCTGGCCCATTGGAAGCCCTGTAGGGGCTTGACTGGGACCGTGGTGGGGGGGGATGTGGCAGGGCAGGGCGAGGAGGAAAAGAAGGGCATGAAAGGATCTCACTGTTTGATAGACCCTGGAGGCCTACATGGAGGAGGTGGCACTGAGAATTCTTTCCACTGAGCTCCTGAGTTCAACCTAAAACATTCATTAAGTCAGTGAGTCATTCAACAAACACTCATGTACCAAGCCCCATACGGGGCCTTCAAAGGGGAACATCGGCAGATGGGCCTCTGCCTGGGGAGCCTTTGCTCTATTGGGGCAAGAGTGGGCAGCAGGTGGTCAGTGGTCTGATGAGAGTGGGGCAGGGCCCACAGGGCCCAGCGGTGGCATCAGAAGGCCGGCCCCCTGCGGGGAAGCCCAGGAAAGTGGGTTTGGAGTTCAGAGTTCATTGGAGAATCTTTAGCTTGGGAGGGGCTGGTGGGATTTGCATTTTCCCAGGATTGCCCCAGCCGCCCAGTGGACGTTGAAAGACTGGGGCAGGGAGACCAGTGGGGTGTGGGCTGAAGATTCCGGTGCAGTCCTGGTGGCCCCCCGGTGGTGGTGGCCCCCAGGCAGTGGAGGCCTGGCCTTTAGGGAGGTGCTGTGTGCACAGGCACACGTGAGGGCCCAGCCGGAGCACAAGGTGTGAGGTCCTGTGTCTCCGGGGTCCCTAGCCCAGTTCACTTTCAGAAGAAGTGTCAGCTGAAACCCCACAAGGCTGTGGAAGGCCTCCGTCTAGCTACGGGTCTCGCATCGCCCGAGTGAACCTCGTAAAAGAACGAGACTCGGTGCCTCTGAACAAGCCCCGTGGAAGGTTCAGAGTTGGTCGGGGGAAGGCTGGGTGGGGGGCGACCCGTGGAAGCCCTGGTCAGGAGTCCTGGCCTGGACCCTGCCCGGCACGAGGTGGGGAGACAGGGTGGGGGGGCTGCTGTGGTCCTGGGTGAGAAGTGCGGGGGTCCCTGGGGCGCTGAGCCTCACCTGGGCTGGGTCGACTGCCACTCCGGCTCCTTTCGCTCCGTGGCATGATGTCGTTTGGATGGTGCAGTGCCGAGTGGTGACCTCGGAGGGACATGGCTGCGTCCTAATCCCTGGAGCCTGTGACCTTATTTGGAAAGAGGGTCTTTGCAGACATAGTGACAAGGTGAGCAGGAAACTCTAAACCTATCTTGGACTGTTTTAAAAATCGTGACACTAACATGTGTTTTACCAGATACCTGATGCTGGTTTTTGAAAGCTCACTGAAGATTCACTCATAGATATCATCACCCTAAGCAGTTTATTGGTTTATTAAAACGCTCTCTATGTTATAGAGGCTGAATGACGGCCCCCAAAGATGTCAGGCCCCCTGGAACTTGCGAACGTGACCTTACGTAGAAAAAGCGTCTTGGCAAGGGTGATAAGTTAAGGGTCTTGAGGGGGGGGATGATCCTGGATACCTGGGGGAAGGGGGCCCCAATCCAGTGACAGGCATCCTCATAAGAGACACACAGAAGAAACAGACACGGAGGAGTTGGCCCCATGATGATGGAGCAGAGCCTGAGGGATGCGGCCACGAGCCCAGGATGCCTGGGGCCCCCAGAAGCTGGAAGAGGTCCAGTCCCGCTATTCCCCACCACCCCCCGCCTGCCCAGGACAGCGCCCTCGCACCCTGTGGCTCAGGCTGGGATGTGGCGTTCCCTCTTGGGGGACCCTGGCCCTTGGCAATGGGGTCCCCTGCCCAAGGGGGAGGCTCAGTCCTTGCCTTGAAGTTGGAGCTGGGCAGGGGGCCCCAGGGCTGGCCGGCCCTGGGCGTGTACCTGCTGTCCCAGAGCCTTGGGGTCCCCTTGCTTCTTGCTGTACAATCCAGGGCCCTCTCAGGGCTGGACAGAGTGGGCGGGAGGGGCAGCCCCACAGCCTGGAACCGGGACCCGCCTCGCTGTGGCCTCGATCTCCTTGTGGGGGGTGATACGACACCTTCCACACGGGGTGTGGTGGGGAGCTTGTGCGTAGCACCCAGCACCTGGGCCTGAGGTGTGAGCTGCCACGTGCCCGGCCCAGCCCCACCCAGAGCAGTGCTGCGCGTGGGCTGGACCAGCGGGCGCGGGGTCTTGGCATCCTGTTGGGCAGTGTTGCCCCCAACCCCGGGGACAGCCCTGGTGGGACCAGAGGGGGGTCCAGTGCCACGGGGGATACGTCCAGGCGCTGGCTCACCAGCCCCGGGGCCCGAGTGGGGCTACCTGTCCTCTGTTTGTTCGGAGGTGTTTATTATCTTTCAGGGTGACTTTTGTACAAAGAGGAGCCCCTCCGATACGGCTGGGGTTTGAACGTCAGCAGCTAGTCTGTTAAATCACGCGTTCCGAAGTTCGGCCGGGAGCTTTAGGCCACTGGACCAGCCCTCTGTCTGTTATCGCCCGAAGGTCCGGGCAGAGTGGGCGGGTTTTTGAACCTCGCTCAGCCTCATTTATAGCCTTTGTCAAACACCGGCTGCCATCCAGGGCTTGTGTATAGAAGTCATTGACTTAGTTCCCTTTTTTTTTTTTTTAACTTTAAAAAAATTGTGTTAAGATACATGTAACAAAATTTATCCTGTAACCATGTCTAAGTGCACAACTCAGTGGCACTAAGCGCGCTCACATTGCTGTGCAGCCGTCACTCCGCTCATCCCCAGAACTTCATCCTCCCAAACGGACACACTCTGTCCCCATCAAACACGCACTTCCCATCCCCTTCCCCAGCCCCTGGCCCCCAGCAGCCTATTTTCTGTGTCTGTGGATTTGATGATTCTCAAAGGCACCTCGTAGGGGCAGAATCGTGCTGGACCGACAGAGCTTTTCAAAGTACGTAATTTTTATACATTGAATAATTTGAGCACACAGGTAACGGCACATCTTCCGTTCTCTGATTCGTCCCAGTGCCGCATTTCAGTGTCCCGGAATCTCAGCTCAGAGCCCGGGGAGCCCGAAGGCTGAGGTCTTTCGCGTCTGGGTTCTGAGGGCGCCTTGAACAGGCCACAGGCCCTTTGCACGTGAAGTGTGTTCACATTTTCAACGTCACTGGGAAACATCCCGGTGTTGAAAGAGGCTTCCCTGTGGGCTGGAGAGACCGTCACGGTTAGACTCACGTAGGTTCCCCGAGGGTCCGGCCCACGCCCTGCCTCTGCGGGGCGCCGGCCTGGGTGAGCCCGCCAGTCCCAGGTACTGGGGGTCCCAGCCCATTGCGGGGGTTGAAGGGGGTGCAGTCTGCAGCCCGCCTCCTGCGCCTGGAGCGCCCTCCCGCTGAGCTGCGGCCCGCGGCCCTGGCACGGCTCCTGCATTCTTCTGTGTTTCCAGGGCACCTGCTGCCACAGATCCCGAAATGATGTCCGATAACGTTCCGGACGTCCCTCGGGGCGGGGGCTGGCGGCCGCAGTGCCCGGGGCGGGTCAGCCGTCAGGGCACAAGCAGGCCATTGTCCTCGGGCCCGGAGCTGCCTCCCCCTGGCTGTAGCCACCTCCCTCGGGCACGCACATGCCCTCCTGGGAAGTTGGATCTAGCAGCACTGGGGGCCGAAGGGGCTTCTTCTCCCCCGCAGCCCTGCTCCCCACGCCCCATCCAAAGAGCAGGGTGGTTTCCTTCTTTCCCTGGACCTCTGTCTCCCAGCTCCTGGGGTCTGTGGCTGCCTGGTTTTGGGGCCTTGGGAGGTGAGCTGGAATGGACAGGTGGTGGCCAGCCCCACAGAGGCAGGAGGGGGGTGTCAGGCGCCTCAGGCTGCTGCGGGCCCCCGAAGGGCAGGGACCCTCTCTTGGCATCGCTGAGGCTCCGGGCCCCACGCAGGACAGGTTGGAGGGGACAAGAATCGCCTTTGTTAAGGGATTCTTTCTGAAACTAGCACGACGTGTGCGAATAGTTGAAGAGCTGTTTAGCCTTCAGAATGCAGCAAGGCTGAGACTAGCAAAGTGTGGAGAGATCGTGAACGCCAAACCCCCTGATCTCCAGGGAAAGCCGTCTCCAGCCGGGTCCCCGGGGAGGAGCTCCCGGGCAGGGGCCCCGCGCTCTGACCCAGAGCCTCAGCCTCTGGGCGCACAGAGCGGGGGGTCTCCGTGCACCTCTGAGCGGAGCTCGGGGTGAGGGCACCCGCCCTGCTGTCACCCTCCATGCAGGCCTGTCCACAGCCCCAGGCAGGGCTTCTCTGGCCAGAACCTTCCTCCTTGGCAAGGCTCAGTCACCCTTCCCCCGGCCCCCTGAGCGCAGCCAGACACAGGGCAGCGAGTAGAAGAGGTCTCCCGGCAGCCGTGGTACCTGCAGCCCATTCAGGACGCTCCCCAGGCCTCGCCCGGGGTCTCTGTGCCCCGGCCTGGCACGCGGTTCTAACACGCCCTCGCTCTGCTTTCTGTCCGGGGTCATCCTAACAGCGACAGCGAACGGCCGGTTGCCACCCTGGCAGCAAGAGTCATACAAGGACAGGCCTTGTAGGAGAGTGACGGCGGCCTCCTAGGCCCCAGAGCACGGCCAAGCTGCCGCCTGGCAGCACATGCAGCGCCCACCACGATGCGCCGCTTTGGGCTCCGTCTGCTTCGTCTGCCTTGGGAGACAGGAGACGGCAGGGAATTCAGAACTTTTCGAGCACATCCTGGCCGTGGAGGCTGGCGAGCGCTGGGCAGTGGGGCCCAAAGACCTGGGTCCAGGCCTGGCCCGGGCCGGCCCCCTCCCCTCCCGGCCCTCACCTTCCTGGCTGCGGGTCGCCGCAGGCTTGGGGACAGTGGTGCGGGGCACAGGGCACGTGACTCAGAGCTGAGGCCGGTTTTATTGACGTGGGGACTGCGGGTCAGCCCTGATGTTGGTGTCCTGACCTTTGGATCTGAGTGTGAGTGTGTGTGGAAAAGGGGGCTTCGCAGGTGTGGCTAAGAGAAGGATCTGGATCTGGGGGATTGTCCTGGATCACCTGGCAGACCCTGGGTGTCATCGCAAATGTCCCTCGGGGCGGGGGTGGTCAGAGAGAGATGAGACCATGCGTGTCGTGCTCCCCGCCCCCACCCCCGGGCCTTGGCCTCGTGACCTCCGTGGTTTGACCACGCGAGGTTCAGTCACCCTTGGGAAGCGTGGAGCCCGAGCCCCTGTTTCCCCGTACGTAGCATCTGTGGCATCTGTCCCCGGACGGCTTCCTGGGGCCCGACGGGGAGTGGTTGAAGTACCCCCACGGGCCGTGGGCGGGCGGGTTCTGCCCATCTTCTCAGGAGGAGAGGGCACGAGGTGGGACACTGGGCCCAGCCTTGGGCAGCCACAGGACTGACCCCTGAGTCCCTGCCCGATGTCCACTGGCCTGAGAGGCAGTGGCCGCGGGCCGTGGCTCCGGCTGTGTCGACGGGGGAACTGAGGCCCGGAAGCAGCCTGGACCGCGTTGTAGGCAGTGTGGCTTCTTTGTGTGGCTGCCTCCACACCCAGGGGGCCTGGGGGCAGGGGTGGGGTGGGGTGGGCACCTCCCTCCTTGGGGGACCTCACCTGCCCTGGTTTCTCTCGGCTGAGCCGGGCAGCGAGGCCCTGGGACTCACGGGGCTTCGGGGTGTGGGCCGGGGGCAAGTGAGCTCTGTGCCTGAGGGACAGTCGGGCCAGCCAGGCACTCGCTCTGCCAGCCAGGGTTCGCTTGTGTCCCCCTGAGATCGAAAGCTTCCTGAGGTGGGGGCCCAGGGTCTCAGTCACCACACAAGGGATGCCCTCAGGTCCCAGCAGGGAGGCACGGCTACATCTGTTAAAGGGCTTCCCTGGGGGCTGGGCGGGCCTGGACGCCCTTCTGAGCTGGCAGGCGAGTCTGCAGTCGGGCAGAGTGGGTGGTGGGCGTGCAGGGTCCTGGGGGTGGCACCGGGTGTATGGACTGGGGAGGCTTGAGGCGGCCTTGGGCCCTGGGGCGCTGGCGTCTCCCATCCCGGGAGGCCCCAGGCCAAACGAGGGCTGCGGCTCCCGGGGTCCTGCTGGGAGCCGCTGCGGGACTCGGGGCTGCGTTCAGACTGTGCTTCGGGTCCAGCGTCCTGGCGGGGGCTGGTGTGAGCCAGGCTGTACCCCGAAGAGAGGAGGGCGGGGCGCAGAGGAAGGGCCAGCGTGGGAGGGACGGAGGAGGGAGCTGGGACTCGATGGAGGTGCACCTGAGCAGGTGCGGGCTGAGTACCTGCTGTGCGCCAGACCCCGTCCCCGGCGTGGGGTGTGGCGGGGGTGGCACCCCACAGCCCTCCTCTGGGGGCTCGTGGTCTTGGGGGTGGACGGCGCAGAAGGGGACAAACAGGCCCCAGGCCCGGCGGCGATATGTGAGCATGAAGGACACAGGTGGAGGCACGTGGGGGTGAGCGTTGGGTCCCGTTTGCGGGTGAGGGTGCGGAGCTTGCAGGCGGGGCACTGGCAGGTGCAAAGGCCCCGAGGCAGGCGGGGGGCGGGGCATGCTGGGAAGGAGCTGGGGTCAGGGTCACTGTGGTGTCATGTGGGGGTGATGTTGAGGGCTCAGTCAGTGGCCGGGCAGGGTGGACTCTGGGGCCCAGGGTGGAGGCAAGCACTGTGGTCAGGACAAGAGACGAGGCTGACGAAGGGGCAGGGTGCAGAGGGGTGGCTGGGACCCGGCTCTGTGGGTCCAGCTGACCCAGCCTGTGTGAGGCACCAGGAGAGAGGTGGAGACGAGAGCTGTTAGAGGGAACCCCGAGAGCTGCGGGAGAGCAGCCGGGTCTTGGGGGGGGCTCCCCAGGCAGGGAGGAGCATCTGGGCGGCCCGGGTCCTGTCTCCTCCAGGAAATGTGGGGTGTGGTCTGTGTCGGGCAGCCTGTTCTCAGCGGACTCTGAGGGGCCGGGAGGGAAGGTGGGCTGGAGTGGGGAGGAGTGGGGCAGTGGGGGAGTTGCAGTGGGCTTCCTAGTGGGCACAGGGCAGGCGTGTGGGGATGGGGGGTGAAAGCAACTGCAGACAGCAGGATCTCGGTGGGGAGAGGGCCAGGGCTCCGTGGCGTGGGCCCAGAGAGCTGTCTCCACATCTGCACCCCCGGGGCCATGCGAGGACCCACCTGGAGAGAGTGCTTGGAGCCCCCGCTAGAGTTGTCCTCTTCCCAGGCAGGAGGAGGGCTGGGGGCTCGGCCTGGTCTCATCCAGGGACGTGGAGGGAAGGGCCCGAGGGTCTGCCTTCAGGAAGCCTTACTGGTTCGGGTGTGATCAGAGCAGCCCCTCTGTGCAGGGATGGGGTGGGAGGGGGGCTGAGCCTGGGAGCTGGCCCCGGGGGCAGGGGCTGCCGCCTTCCCTTTGTTCAGCTCCGTGGGCTCCACCTCTGGCCTCCCCACACCCCCACCCCCGGGATGGGGAGGGGAAGGCAGGCGTCAGAGCAGCCTCCCGCCTGGGAGCCCAGGCTCTGGTGACGCCCCGTTAGCGGCTGCAGGAGACGCCCGCTCCTGGCGCCTGTGCTGCAAGCCCTGAGCTGGTGTTGGGCGCGCTGCCCTGGTTGTCCGGACGGCCACAGAGCCCTGCGGCCACCACCTCTACGTGCAGGTGCAGGTGCAGGACGTTCCCCTCCCCCGAAGGAGGCCCCTGTGGCCCCGGAGGTCACCAGGCTGCTCTCTGCTCTGTGGATTTCCGTCCTGGACACCTTAGAGACCGTAGCCTGGGTCAGAGCTCATCCCTTCGAGGCCGGGTGGCGTCACATGCCTTTGGCTTGCCACACTTTGTGCACTGTTGACGGTCGGCAGTCAGGGTTGGCGGCCCTTGGAACCCTCAGACCCGGGGAGGGCAGGGCCTGCTCCCCGGGCCTGGGCCGCGTCTGAGCGGGGAGGGCAGGGCATCCTGGCGCGGGCGCTGACTGCGTGTCCTCCTGTCCCGCAGCTTCCTCATTGTTCTGGTCTGCCTCATCTTCAGCGTGCTGTCCACCATCGAGCAGTATGTCGCCCTGGCCACGGGGACCCTCTTCTGGATGGTACGTAGCTGCGTGAGGGGCCCTGCACTCTCATCCCCCAGGCGTGTGGACCAGGGGGTGAAGCCAGCTGCTCCTGGCCTCTCCCACCCACAAAACACCCCTCTGCCGGAGCCCCCCTGCTGGCTGGCTCTACAGGCTCGCCCTGATACTGGGGGACTAGAGGTGTGGGGACGCCCTACCCTGGCACCCTCACCTGCCAGGATGTGGCCGTCAGGCTGAGAAGGCCAAAGAATGGGAGGACCCCGGGGCCTGGTGGTCTGGGAGAGCTTCCTGGAGGAGGGGGCTTCTGAGCTGGGCCAGGAAGGAAGGACAGGAGGACGCGGGCGCAAGGAGCCGGGGTTGTGGTCTGCTCGGCCTGCGCCGTGGCCCCGGGTCTGGCTGGTACTCGGACCCTGCAGGTGTCTCAGCCCCTGCCCCAGCCTCTGGCCAGCTTGCCTCCAGCCCTGGCCAACTGATGGCTGCAAGCTTGGGTCCCCAAGTCCTCGTAACGTGGCCTTGAGGCCGTGCCTGTTTTATTTGCATGCCGTCGGCTCCACTTTCCCTTTGACGTTTCTGGATTTTGGGTCACAGGAGTTTCCCCCTCTCAGGTTATAGAGAAACAGCCACAGCTGCCTCAAGCACTCGTCCGGGTTAGTCGTGTGGTTTTAAGCTGTTGACGGCAGTGGGCACATCCCGGCGTGAAGGTCAGATTCGCTCTCGCTCTGTCCCTCTCGTCTGCCCCCTCCCAGCACCACTTACTCCAAAGTGTGTCTTTGCTCCCCGATTTGAGGAGCCATTTTTGTTGTGAACCAGATGCCCAGATGCCAGCGGCTCTGCTCTGGGACCCCCGTGTTCTGCCCACGGCTGCTTGTCCGCGCCTCTCTCCCACAGCCATGCTGCTTTGCTGATATCTGCACTCAAACCTGTTTTGCCACGCGGTTAATATCCGTGCCCAGCTCTTCTCTTTCAGGGGCAATTCTTTCCTGTTTGTTTGTTCTCCCCAGTGACCTTCACAATCAGCTTGTCTGCCTCCCAGAAAAAACCCGATGGTGTTTGATGAATGCATCTGGGGAGACCGACATCTCTCTGGGGTGGGGTCTTTCTGTCCATGGTCAAGCCGTGTCTGTTCTACCCAGGAGGCTTTTATGGTTTCGTGATGTGGCTTTTAGACCGTCGTTGTTATTATGTTTAATATGATAATGGTGGTTGTTGTTAGTTGCCGCCACAGACGGGAGCTTCTCTTCCATTACGTTTCCTGGAGGCTATTTTGGTGTCTCGGAAAAGCCTTTGCTCTTGTCGCTTGTACAGCCTGTGACGGCCTCTGTTTTGTTATTGTGTGCGGGAGTTTCTCCTCTGGTCCTTTAGAGTTTTCTGACTTTGGAATTCCGCTGCCTGGTTTGGTCTAGCGTGCTGTTCAGGTGTGGAGACTGGCATCTGTCAGTCACTCCGCTTACCGGGCCAGGGGTAAGGGGGCTCCCTGTGCCTCCTCTGAAGGAATGTGCCCTCCCGGGCAGAGAGGTGTGCGGGGGGGGGGGCAGTCCTTCAAGTCCAATGAGAGGACATGATTCTAAAGTGATGGTGTTGACTTTCGGGTGTCTTTCCTGCCTCTGTGGAGGTGTCGGCGGATGTCCTTGCTTTCCCGGGATAACTGTCCCGGCATTTTGTTTCTACTGTCCTATTGGGTTATACTTTCTCATATAAAGGTAGGGACTTGTTTGAAAAGTAGGACGGCCGCCATCCCAGCAAGACGGAGGGCCTTTTGGGGTCATGGAGGCTTCCCCCTGCTCGCCTGGTCCTGAGGACCTATGGAGGTAACCCGGGTGCCAGCCAGGTCCGTGCCAAGGCCCCAGAGGCCGCAGCTCCTTGCAGAAGTGCCCTCGGGCAGTATGACGGTTACTCTTGGCCTGCAGAGAGATGTCCCCAAACCCCTGCTCTGGGCAGGCCCTGGGGCAGGCCAGGGGTCATCTCCCTCTGGGTGAGCCGGAGGTGCTTCTCTCTGCTGTGAGCATCCCGGGTGCCCTGGCCGGCCGTGTGTCTGCTTCCCAGGCGGGGGACTGTCCTTCCCTCTGGCCGGCCTCCTTCCCACCTCCCAGACTGCAGGGGAGGAGCTGTGGGGGGCAGGGAGAGAGTGGAGAAAGTTGGGGGGTGTCTGGCGTTTTGGGTTATCACAGGGTGATTTGAGCCCCTGCCCAGACCGCACAAAGCACGTCTGCTCTGCGAGTTGCTCCTGGGGTCTCCTCGTGGCCAAGGTAACTGAGGTTCAAGAGGCAGTGGCTGGAAGGGGCCAGGAAGACCTTGCCGGGCTGGGCCCAGATTCCAAGGCTGCCGTTCTACCAAATGTAAGTGCTGGTGGTGCTGGGCCCAGGGGCCTGGTTGGCCGCTCGCCCCCTGTGTAGGTCTCCTGGGGCCGTAACAAAGTCCACAGCCCGGGCGGCTTAAACGACAGGATGTATTATCTCCTGGTCCTGGAGGCTGGAATCCCAGATCCAGGTGTGGGCAGGGCTGGTTCCTCCTGAGGCCTCTCTCCTCGGCGTGTAGACAGCCGTCTCCTCCCTGTGTCCTCACGGGGTCGTCCCTCTGTGTGTGTCTGTGTCCTGACCTCCTCTTCTCATAAGGACCCCAGTCCTGTGGGGTTAGGGTCACCCTAGTGACCTCATTTTACCTTCCTCACCTCTTTGAAGGCCCAGCTCCAAAAACAGTCACATCCTGAGGACTTGGGGGTTCGGGCTTCTGCATAGGGATTTGCGGGGGACACAGTTCAGCCCATAAGGCCCCCTGAGTGACTGGGGTCAGTTCCTCCTCTGCTGGGAGGTTTACTCTTAGGTTTTTAGATGTAAAGCATCCCAGGGACCGCCCTTGTGTGCACCCTGCCGCCCCGGGCCCTGCATCAGCACCGAGGGTCCTGAGTTCGGGTGCCAAATCCTTGGGCATCTCATGCAGGGCCTCTGGGTGCAGCTGGGATGGGCCGGGTGAAGCCCGCATAGACTCTTGGCCCGGGAATCGCCACTGAAACCAGACCCTTGGTGGGGGGGTCACCCCAGGACCGCCCTGGGGGTGGGGGCAGACCCTGGCGGCCTCGGGCCTCCCCTGGTCCAGCCTCCACTCTCCCCTTGGCCTGGCCGGGAGCACCTCCCTCCCCAGTCAGTGCTCTCACGTTCAGACAGGTCTCCTCGCAGGTTTCGTGGTGCCGTCCCGGCCCCCGAGTCCCGGCAGCCCCCTGCCCGGCAGCCACCACCCCCCCACACCCCGCCCCTGCCCGCCCACTCCCTGCTGAGCACCGACCTCCACCCTCAGTCCCGGCATCTGTGAGGCCCGCGTGCCACCTGGTGGCCGTTCTCTGCAGTGCGGGCACCGTTCCCCTGCTGAGGATGGGGGCTCGGCCCAAGCTGGGGGTGCGTTCCTAACCCCTCGCTCTCGGGGGCCCGGGATGCGTGTGCCAGCGGTCATCCCGGAGCTCCCCTGCTCCAAGCAGAGGCCCCCCGCTGTGGTCGCATCTCCCGTCCCACCCCTTTGAGGGGAGAGACCCTGTGCCGCCTCCCTCGTCCACCCCCGTTCTCTCACATCAGCACCTTGCGCGGTGCCACCCTCGCGTCCCCCCAGGAGTCCTCTCCACACAGCAGCCATTGGTTGCGGGGGCGACTCCCCAGAACAAAACTCTGATCGTTCTAGAAGCTCCCGGTGGCATTCAGGATCGGCTGGGCCTCTCAGGCCCCCAAATGCTGCTCGCCCGGCACCGCCCGCATGTCTGTCCCCCCCCCCCCATGCTCCCCTCCGCTCTGATGCACTGTTTGCTGACCCTTGGACACTCCCGGCCGCCTCGGGGCCCTTGCACGTGCTCCGCTCGGCATGTCACAGGACCGGCTTCTCCTCCCGTCAGGCCTCGACTTGGCCGTCACTGCTTCAGTACCCCCTCCCTAACCGCCTTCTGCGCGGTCCCCGTCCCTCCTGCGGCACACCCGGCTCCTGCCCCAGCGGTCTGGGTGTGACAGGGGTCTGCGGGAGGGAGGGGGGAGTCACAGGGTCTGTCTCCTTGCTCTGTTCCCCACCCCTGAAGGCAGGGCCCCAGGGGCTGCGACCCCTCCGCAGGCCCAGAATGGTGCTTCTGGGGTTTGGATACCCCTCCTTTGAGCCCACGTGCCCAGAGCGGCCCCGGGGGGCACCTCAGCTGCACTGTGTGCAGTCCTGGGCCTCGGTTTCCCCACCTGCAGGACGGAGGGCTTGAGCAGCATGGCCTCAGACATAACCTTTTGATGGCCTTGCAAGGTTTCCAAGGGTTTCCTAACTCACTGGCCTGTGGAGACGGATCCTTTGCGGTGGGTTTAAGCTGGCCGTATCCAGCTGCCACTGGAGTCATGGCCATGCCGGGTGTGGGGCGTCTGGGATACTGGGAGGAATGAGGCCGCCCCGGGCCCAGCCTCCGGGGTAGATGTGAGTTATGTCCGGGGTGGGGACGGGAAGGAGGTAAGAGGTGAAGAGGCACTGGGGGAGGGGGGTGGGGGGGTTGTCTGCGGGGATGCTGAGGGCTTCCTGGAGGAGGAGCTGCCCTGAGAGGGGAAGGAGGAGGTAAACGGGTGCTGGGGGGTCGTGGGGACCGGCAGGGACCCTCCTGCAGCGGGCAGCCTCAGGTGGGCCGGGCAGGCGCAGCGCCCCGGAGCTCTCGGTGGAGGTGGCGGCCTGCGGGGTGGGGACGGGGTAGCCCCCAGGCGGAGGGAGACCGGGTTTGGGGAGGGGGCCGCGGGGGCGGGTGTTTGCAGGCGGCCCAGGGAGGGGCCGCGGGACACCAGGTGGCGCTGTTGTCCGCGGATCGCGGGCACCGCTGGCCCCGGCCCAGAGCTCCGAGCGGAGCCAGACCGCAGCCGGGAGCCCAGGAGGGGCCGAGCGTGGGCTCCACACAGGATTCCGAGAGCAGCACGATGCTTAAATGGTGGAGAAAAAGTCATTCAAAGCTGTGTTTTCCCAGAGAGCCCATATTTCTTCCTTTCTTTTCATGCGCTCGCTTTTATGGGGCCAGAGAGCTGTTATCTCAGCTCTGTGTGAGGGAGCCCCAGGGCGGCCTCCGAGGGATTAAGCGTTCTGCTGAACCAGGGAGATTTGGGGGGCCTGAAAAAGCCATTTTGGGTGGAATCTCATCTCTGCTGCAGGGTCTGTCCCAGGGCCGTGAATGGGCCCGTTTGAGATCTGAGCCTTGTTTGTGGTTTCCCGGGGAAAAGGGCCACTGCCAGGGCTGCAGGGCCGGCTCCCAACATGGTTCCTGAATTCACAGGAAGCCCTGGGTGTGTGTGTGTGTGTGTGTGCGTACGTGTGTGTGCCTGCCTGTGTGCACGTGTGTCTGTGCATGTAGGCGTGCGGTGTGCTTGTGTGTCTGCTCGTGCACATCGCCGTGTGCACGCACGTGTGTGTGCGTGGGTCCGTGCGTGTGTGCTCTGTGCCCGTGTTTCTGTGCGCACGCGCGCCTGTGGACGAGTTCTGGGTCTGGGTGGCTCTTCTGTGTCTCCCCCTGTCCTGCTGCTGTGGCAGAAACACTCCCCTCCCCGCTCTCTGGAATAAGAGACCCAGGCTGGGCCCAGGTGAGGGGCTGGTTTTTGTCTCTGAAATCGAGGGGGTTTTTTTTTTGTTTTTTTTTCCTTCCTTTTTCAAATCCCACACAAAGAGAGAGGCACTCAAAAGCACAACACAGACACCGCGTATTCCATGCCTTCTGGTGGGGAACATACCAGGGAATTGTCCTGCGATGCTGCGGTTAAAAACCCCGTGAGCCGCGGCCCGGAGGCCTAGGGGATGAGGTCATTGCTGCGGCTTCCTCCCCGGCCCAGGCCCCTCGGCGGTGACCCAGCCCTCCCGCCGCTGGATCACCCACCCCGGGGCTCCGGCTCCCCCAGCATGGAGCGAGACTCTCCTGTCCCCTGGGCCTCAGTTTCCCAGATGCAAAACCAGGCTCCATGGGACTCTCGGCCCCCTTGGGCCCCTCTGCGGGCCTCACTTTTCTCAGGAACGCAGTCTAGGCTCTGTCCTCAGAACCCCCCCCCCGCAGCCCCCCGGCGGCCCCAGCTCACACTCAGCTCGGGCCTCTGCAGGCCCGCGTGTTCCCAGCTTCTGCTCTCTACACCCTTCACATGCCAGTAAAGACGACCACGCTAAGTCAGGGCCAGCGGCCCCCCTGGGGAGCCTGCTGCGTGCACGCCCTCTGCTCTGTCCTTCACTCACGTGGAGAGGATGAGACTCACAGAGCTTAAGTCACTCCTACCCAATGTCAGGGCACCAGCGGGTGGCCCAGATTTTTCATTAACAAACCCCAAGGTCTTGTTTTCTCCAAGGCCGCCTACTCCTTGGAGTGCTCTTCTCCAGCCGTCTCCTCTCTGCTTGGTGAACTCCTACACATCCCACAAAGCCCCGCTCCTGTACATTTGCTTCTGGGATGCCTTCCTGCTCGCCCAGTGACATCACTGGCTTCGTCCTCCAGTGCTCTGGGAAGATGTCATCTCCCCCACTGCGGGGCCTTGAGCTCCTTGGTCTCTGTCCCCAGCACACAGGAGCTGCCCAGTGAGGACTGGTTCCCACTGCCTGGGCCTTGTCTGTTGCTCTGCCTCAGAATGTAGTCCACCCTTTCCCTGCACCCTGGTAGGGGTGTCCTCGCCTGCGTTTGTTCAGCCAGCAAGTGTTTCTCGTGCACCCACTAACATGCCAGGGTCTGTGTGCAAATAGCAGGGATTCTCGGGGGCAGGACACAGGCTTCATGTCTGCGTCCCCAGGGCCCTCCCCGTGGGCCCTGTGTAAGAGGGGGCCAGCGCCGAAGCGTGGGGAGGGACTGACACCCTGCCCCCGGGAGCCGGAAGGCGGTGGCGGTGCCCTTCTGCGAGCACACGTGTGTGTGCGTGTGGACACGCATGTCCCGCCAGGCCAGGGTTGGGCCTTGGCCTGGCTCAGGTGTCCCACTTGTCCCTCTCTAGGGCGGGGGTCTTGGCTGCCTCATGGGCAGCGACTTTCCGTGGGCACAGCAGAGCCTCTTGGGTTTGGGGCAGAAACACTGAAAGCTAAGGGACAGCCCCGCACCGCAGTCTGCCTTCCAGATATTTCTGCCCAGCGGAGCTGGCTGAAGTGTCCCGGGGTCTGACCGTGCAGCCTGGGGGTGTGGAGCGGCCCGCGGCTCCAGGCCACAGGGGCCCCCTCGCTCGTGCCTCTGAGGCCCTGCCCGGTGCCGACCCAGGGAGACGGGATAGAGGGACACTGGCCTCGGGGACGGGGGAGGGGGTGAGCTGGGGGTCGGGGTCCGGGCTGCTCCTCGGGCAGGTGAGGAAGGGCCCCACCCTGGACAGTGCGTGTCTGGGGAGAGGCAGACTGCTGTGTCCGCCCCGTGCCAGGTGGGGTGGGCAAGACCCAGGCAGCGCCTGCACCCCCGGGTCTGGGTCACCCCGATGTCCCCATGTGAGTCCGTGAACAGAAGCTTAAGGGCCGCCTAGCAGAATTTGAAGCTGCTGCCCTCAAGGGCTCTCGGCTAATTCTCTAGAGCCCCTTTGCCACTTGGTGGGGACCCCTGAGAGCGAGAACCCCGACCCCCGGGATTCTGTGGACATTGGCCTGAGCCCCCCCTAAACCAGGGGCCCGTGCCTCTGCTCCCTGTGACGGGCCCCTCACTTCCTCTCGTGTCTCCAGGGCATTTCTCCGCCACCGCCCCCATCCACACTGAGTGTCATCGCTTCTCCCAGCGCCTGTGGCCTTTTTTCCTCATTGTGTGTGTGGTTGTGGGCTTTTGGCTTCCTCGGCCTGGAGTGGCCTGGACCCTCCCTTTGGGGTCTCCCTCCTGGGCTTGCAGGGCCGAGTGCCACTGTCCCTACCTTATAAGGGGGACGGTCCCCCAGCCCCAAGGGCATCTGAGCAGGAAGAGGCCGAGGGCTTGAGGCTCGCGGGGCCCCCTCTGGGGCCCAGGGTGGTGGCTCGGGCTGTCCCCACCCCCGGGGCCATCGTTTGTGCCCGCCAGGGTCCCCGTCCCCAGGGCTGGCTGCGTTCCTGGCCCAGGGGCAGCTGCTCCTGAGGGGACAGCTGACATTCCTTCTTGCGGGGTCTGCGAGAGCCGTGAAAACGGGAACCCTCGGCTGTAACCGGAACCTTCCGCGGGCTCACGGGCCCTGTGGGTGGAGAGGTCCTAGGGCAACTTGCGCTCGCTAACAAAGGCGCCCTCTGTGAAGCCCACACTCCGTCCCGGGCCAGGACTGTCCTGTCCATCAAGTCGATTCAGAACCAGGGGAGGGGGGCCTGGGCAGGAGGTGGAGGAAACTGCAAAGTGTTTGAAACTTTCCCGAAAAACACGTAACCCGATCCCGCACGAGTGGCCTGAATCAGGTCACGCCCTGGGGCCGCCGGGCAGTTTTACGCCCTGAGCCAGCCCGTGCAGGGGAGGACAGGGCCCCACCTGGGGTTGAGGGAGGGGGCGGGGGCGAGGGGGGCACGGGGACGTCCACCTGCAGCCCCTGGTCCCCCCGGAAGCAGGGCACCTCCTCCAGATCACTTCCCCCGGGCCCCCAGAGTTTCCTCCTGAAGGAAAGCAGGGCGGTGGGGCGGGTGCTCTCGGGTCCCGGGGAGACTCTGCGAGGTCAAGTGGAGGCCCTGGGGCCCGAGACCAGCCGGGGCCCGGCCTGCAGGGCTCCCCCCGCCCCCGGCTGTGTGAACCACCGGGTCTGGGTCTGTTTGTTTCTACAGTGTTTCCTGTTTTCAGGCTGTAAAGCTCTGTGCTGTGAGGTGGGTGCCGGCGTCTTAGCTGCCTTCCGGGGTGTCTTTGCCAGGAGCCTGCTGAGAGCCCCTGGCCGGCACCCCGTCCGCCCTGGGCTCTGGGAGCGTCTCCTAGGCTCCCCCTTTGGGGAAGCCCGTCCCGCTGGGTCCAGAGGCCCCGGGAGGGAGGAACGACCACCCTGCTGGTGGAGGCTGCTGGGCCGGCCTCCGCTCCCTCGGGCAGAAGGAGACGGGGGAGCCCACGGCCTCTCCTGGCACCCGCGATGCGTGTGCGTGCGTATTTGTGTGTCCGCGTGTGTGCGTGTGTTTGCGTGGTCTCCAAGGCTTTCTCTCCAAAGCGGCCAGGTGTCTGGGTGGTCTCATCCTGCAGCTCTCCCCACTGTACCCCCCTCTTTTCTTCACCCTTTTCCGAGGTTGTGGAGACTCAGCTCCAGGCTGGTAACCAGAGTCAGTCGGAGCTGCCCCCGGTTGGGGTGCAGGGGGCTGGGGACCAGCGGGGGCGTCGGGGTCTGGTCAGACGGGGAGCTTGGCCTCCCGTGTCGGCAGGAGGGCCTTTCGGGCCAGGCGTCCCTCTTGCCCGTCTGGAAGGCGTCAACCGTCCAGGAAGGGGGTCTTCACCTGCACCCAGGCCGCCCATCGGCCGCCCCCCGGGGGGAGGGTCCCGCGCGGCGCTCTGCCGCCCCGCGGTGTGGGCCTGGCCCGGGCGGAGATGGGGGGACTGCTCCGTGTTTTCCGTCCCGCCTCGCCCGCCAGAACGTGAGGGTCCAGGACCAAAGTCGGACGTTGGGGTGCGGGCGCCTGCTGCGGCCCGCGGGCCCCTCCACTGGGGATTTGGCGGGATTAGAGTGTGCCGTCCTCGGGACAGGTGTTTCCTTTATGCTCTGCCCGGGGGCTGCAGAGAAGCGCGTCTTTAAGTGCCACATTCAGTGGGGTCTCCGGCTTGGGGTAGCTGGAGGGCCGGGTTTTGTCAGGGCTTGTTTTTACATCTGACCCTGACCAGCTGGAGGGCCTTGTTTTAAGCGCGGGGTAACAGCTGACATAACATAACGGGGATCAGGCTGAACAGGCAGCCGTGTCGCCGGGTGCGGGCGGGGGCCTGGCACCGGCGCTCCACGTGGGGGCTGCCCTGGGGAAGTCGTCAGGGATAATGGGATGAGCCCGGCGGGGCCTCGTGGCCGTGGGGTGCGCGGCGCGGTGGGGTCTGCCAGCTGTCACCCCCGGGCGGGGGCTGGGGGCTTGCAGGTGCCAGAATGATCGCCCCAGGAGCCTGCATTCAGATGGGCTATAATCGTGTTCTCTGCTTCCCCAGGTCAGGGAGAATGGGAACCAGAGGCCCCGGCTGTGCGCCCATTGAAGTGTGCCATTGTGCGACTTCCCGGGCGGGGGGAGGGGTCTGGGGCAGCCCTGCGGGTCGGGGGGCCGCTGCCCGTGCACCTTGCCCCCCCCCCGCCCCCGACCCCGACTCCGACTCACTAGACGGACCTCAGAGCCGGGGTCGGGGGGCGGGAGCGGCTGCTCTTTGCTCATTTTCCGCCTCCCAGCTACGTGTGGGTCAGGCACCGGGTGGGGGGAGTGGAAGGCGGAGCTGTGGAGGCCCCTGGGGCGGCGGCTGCTGGCAGCCCTCTCCTGTGACCGGGCAGGAGATGCCCCCAACCGGGGCCAGTCCCATGTGCCCAGTGGGCTGCCTGTCAGCTCCTTCTGGGCCCCTGGGCGGCAGCCCCAGCTGGGCTCAGGAGGCCTTGATGACGCCCGTGAGCGCAGAGGGGGCCCAGGGAACCCCTCAGGCCTCCGCAGGGTCGTGGGAATCGGGGGCCACGCTCCCCTGCTCACACACGTGGGTCTGCAGGCGCCGATCCCCCGGGGCCTCTGGCTGCCCCGGAAGGCGAGTCCGGGCCTCAGGCCTTGACAGTTTCACTTCCCCTTGGCTGGCGGCTGCGAGACAGACACCCCCGGCCCAAAGCTCGGAGCAGGGGTGTCACGTTTGCGTTTCCAGGTGGACCCAGCCACCCTGGGCTGAGAGAATTTCCCCGTGCCGAGCAGACGCCCAAGCCGGGGCTGCTGCGAGCTGGTGGTGCCAATTTCCCAGCTTGAAGGATCTGGTTGGTAAAAACATACCTGGTCCAGCCGGACACTGGCAGAGAGGCAGGCGTGCACAGGGATGCACATGCACGCCCAGACACGCACGTGTGGACGCGCTCACGTGGCGTGCACACTCAGGCACATCCACGTGTCTGCGCGCACACGTGCACACAGGCACACTCGGCTGGAGCTTCGCCGGCAGGGAGCGGGACGCCCTTGGGGCCGCGTTCCATTTGCACATTTAATCCAGAAACTGTCAGCACGGGAAGCCTGGACGGGAACAAAATGTCAAGTGTGTGCTGAGAGGTGCAGCCTGCCCCCTTTCCTGGCGGGCGATGGTCTGGTCAGTTTCCGAGCGTGATGGGCTGAGGATAATTTGTGCGTTCGGAACACAGTGCAGTGGGGAGACCTGGGTGGGAGGGGGGGCGGGCAGCGTCTTTATTTCATCTTCAGTTTCTTGAGCTGGGCCTGTGTCTTCTCCCCGACCGACCGTTCTCTGAGCCCGGCCAGGAGGGTCGGAGACGGGGGCCGCGGTCCTCGGCGGTGGGGATTGGGCTGGGTCGTGTGTGTTCATTTCTCAGCGTTGCCGACTCTGCGAGGTCCCTGGACCCGGCTGCAGAAGACTGAACGTGACCGCAGAGCCCTGGTGACCTCACCGTTTCCAGGGTGCTGGGCAGCGGGGCTCAGCCCCTGCTGTTGGGGTCCCCTGAACTTTCCCCAAGCATCCCCCTTTTGCTTAAGGGCTCTGTCTTCATTTCAGGGTCAAGGTGATTTTCTTTTAAATGAGGACATCTGTTAGACCACTTAGTAGCTCTGGGACGTTGGGAAGATGCTCTCTCGTCCCGGGGAGTTTGTAAGAATTCCTGGTTTCTCCCCAGTGTTTGGAGAGCCAAACATGTCATAAGCTCCGTCACTGGTCGCTGTGTGAACGGGGAGCTGGAGGCCTCTGCACCCCACCTTGAGAACGGGGGGCAGTGGGGCAGCAGGCCCCGGGCTCCAGGCTTCTCCCCCTTTCTGCTTCAGGGTAGGCCTGCCGTTGGCGGTGGCTCTCCAAGGCCCCAGAGCCAGGATGCGCACACACAGGGCCCCAGGCCTCACCAGAGAAACTCCAGGTGGCGGTGGTCCAGATCCCCCCGAGACCGCCTGGTGGGCCGCACGCATTCCCGACCCTCTCCAGACCTCAGCCTAGAGCCCCGGTGCTGTGGGTAGCTCAGGTGCCTGGGGCTGTGGTCTGGGCACGGACGGCATGCAGGTTCTCAGTCCAGAGCTGAGGGCCTTGAGGGCCAAAGGGACGGTGGTGGACAAGTGGCCTCTTCCTCCTGGCAGGGTTGGGGTGGGGGTGCTGGGGAAGTAAATGGGAAGGCCGTCAGTGCCCACCAAAGGCGCCTTAGTTGGGAACCAGTGACCTCAGTTAGGAGTCTGTTAGCAGCACCTGGGCCCCCTGCACCTGAAACGCAAGGGGGAGCAGCAGACAGACAGACAGGCTCAGGTTTGCCACGATGGCCGGATCTGCACAGACGTGGTAGCGTCTGGGTTACGTACTCTGTTCACGTAAGCCAGAGCCAGCTTTCAATTGCGGTATAATCGACGTGTGATAGACGGCCATACTTAAAGCGCACAGTCGGACACCATGAGACCGTCACCCCCAGAGGTGTCCTCAGGGCCTTGGGATCCCTCCTGCCGCCCCTCCCCACTCAGGAGGCAGCCACCGCCCTGCCCGTCAGCAGAGACTGGTCTGTCCTTTCCAGGGTCCTCTGGTCAGGGGATCACAGACGCGTGCGTGCTCCTGTCTGGTGCCGCACGTTGCTCTTCTGAGGTTCGTCCTGGTGGTTGCGTGTATCCAGGGGCCGTTCTTTCCGTGGCTGACTTGTGTTCTGCTGTGTGGACGAACCAGTCTGTGATCCATTCACATGGTGGCGGGCATTTGGGTCGTCTCCCGTCTTGAGCTGTTGTGTGTCCATTTGTGTTCAAGTCTTTGTAAGGACTTGTATTTCCTCTTTTTTAAAAAATATATTTTATTGAAGCATAGTTGGTTTACCTTGTGTTAATTTCTGCTGTACAGCAAAGTGGCTCAGTTATACATATATAGACATTCTTTTTTGTATTCTTTTCCATTATGGTTTATCGCGGGGTATTGAATACAGCGCCCTGTGCTATACGGTAGGACCTCGTTGTTAGGACTTGTATTTCTTTTTTCTTAGGTAAATACCTAGGGGTAGGATGGCTGGACACTATGGTAGGTGTTTATTTAATCGCTTAAGGAACTGGCAAACTGTTTTCCGAAGTGGTCACACCACTTATAAGTCCCGCCAGCCGCGTGAGAGTTTCAGTCCCTGCAGTCCTCACCTGCGCTCGATGGGGTTGGTCTCTTCCATTCTAGTCAATCTGATAAGGTGGGGGAGTGCCGTCTCCTTGTGGTTTAATTTTCATTTTCAAATGACTAATGATGTTGAGGATCTTTTCGTGGTGTATTGGCCTCTGTATGACTTCTTTGGTGAAGTGTCTTTCAGACCTTTGGTTCATTTAAAAATGGATCTGTTTGTCTTATTTCCTGGGTTGTGAAAGTTCTTTATATATTCTAGATGCAAGGGTATATGTTTTACAAATATTTTCCGCCCCAGTCTATGGCTTTCCTTTTCCTTTATTTAATAGTGTCTTTTAAAAACTAAAAGATCTCAATTTTAATGAAGTCAAATTCATTGCTTTTTCATTTTTTATGTGTTTCATGCTTTTAATGTCATATTTAGGAAATCTTTACCAAATACATGATTACTAAGGTTTTCTTCTGTGTTTTCTTCTGGTGGTTTTAGTTTCAGTGCTTACATTTAGGTCCGTGAGTTACCTTTTGTCTACCATGTAAATTGTGGGTTGAAGTTCTTAATTTTTATGATTTATTTTTATTGAAGTATAGTTGATTTACAAAGTTGTGTTAATTTCTGCTGTACAGAAGAGTAATTCAGTTATACATATATATACATTCTTTTTCATATTCTTTTTCCATTATGGTTTATCCCAGGGTATTGAATAGAGTTCCCTGTGCTATACAGTAGGACCTTGTTGTTTATCCATCCTATATATAATAGTTTGCATCTGCTAATCCCAAGTTTGCAATCCATCCCTCCCCCACCCGCCTCCCCCATGGCAACCACAAGTCTGGTTTCTATGTCTGTGAGTCTGTTTCTGTTTCGTAGATAAGTTCATTTGTGTCATATTTTAGATTCCATATATAAGCGATATCATATGATATTTTCTCTGTCTGACTTGCTTCACTTAGTATGATAATCTCTAGGTCCATCCATGTTGCTACAAATGGTGTTATTTCACTTGAAGTTCTTAATTTTTTTATGTGAGTGTCCAGTTGTTCCAGTGCCGTACACTGAAAAGAGTATTCCTTACCCAGGGAGTCACCTTGGCACCCTTTTAAAAACTCAATTTACCGTAAAAGCGTGGGCCTCTTTTTGGCGATGCGTTTCTGATGCATTGACCTTTTAGTCCGTCTTTATGCCGATACCACATTGTCTCGATTACTACAGCTCTGTAAAAGCCTTAAGATAAGGAAAATCATCCACCTTTGCTCTTCTCTTTCAAGCTGTGTTGGTTATTCCAGGTCCTTTGTACTTCCATATAAATTTTAGAAGCTGCTTGTCCATTTTTACAAAGAAGCCTGGTGAGATTCTGCTTGGGACTGCATTGAACCTCAAGATGCACTGGGGGAGAATCAATCTCTTACCGATATCAGATCTTCTGACCCACGAACATTGTAGATCTCTCCATGTATGTAGATCTTTAATTTCTGTCAGAGATGTTTTGTGGTTTTCAGTGAAAGGCCTTGTACCTCTTTTGTCAGATACCAGGTTTTTCATATTTTCTTATGCTCTTGTCAATGGTGTTTAGAGCTGTAATTAATTTTGGTATTTATATGTCTTTTATATTGATACCTCTGTAACTCAATTTTTACTTCTAGTAGATTTTTTGTGTGGATTCCATTGATTTTTTTTTTTTTTTACATCGATCATCATGTCTGCAAATAAAGACAATTTTACCTCTTCCTTTTCGATCTGGACGCCTATTTTTTTTTCTTGCGTGATTGCACTGGCTAGCCCCTCCAGTACAATGTTTAATAGAGATGGGAAGAGTGAACATCCTTGCCTTCTTCTCAGTCCTTCCCAGAAGTACGTTTAGTTTCTCACTATCAAGTGTGATGTTACTAGGTTTCCGTAGATGTCCTTTATTAGACTGAGGAATTTTCCTTCTAATACTAATGCTAAGAGTTGTTTGTTTTAACATAAATGGATGTTGAAATTTGTCAGGTGCTTTTTCTACACCTCTTGAGATAATCATGTTTTCTTCTCCTTTAGTCTCAATACGGTGAATTATATTGATTGATTTTTCAGACGTTAAATCAAGCTTGTGTTTCTGGATAAACCCCAGTTGGTCACGTTGTATTATTACCCTTTGTAGATATTGTTGAACTTAATTTGCTAAAATTTTGCTATGAACTTTTGCATCTAAGTTCATGAGGGATATTGACTGTAGTTTTCTTATAATGTTTTTGGTTTTGGTGTCAGAGTGATGCTGGCATGGTAGAGTGCTCTGGGAAGTGTTCTCTCTTCGTGTGGAGAGAAGAATTTGGTAGAAGTGGTCTTATTTCTAACCTATGTGTGTGGTGGAATTCATCAGTAAAGCCATCTAGGCCTGAACTTCTGTTTGTGAGAAGGTTGTTCACTAGATTTTAAACGCATTTAATAATTATGTTCAGGTTATCTATTTTCTTGAGTAGACCTTGGTATTCTGTGTGTTTCAAGGAATTTGTTCATTTCACCTAAGACGTTAAATTGATTGGCACAAAGTTCATAATATCTCATTATTATTTTTTTAACATTTGTAGGGTTGTGACGATGTCTCTTCTCTCATTTCTATATTGGTAATTAGTTCCTTTTTTTATGATCAGTCTGGCTAGAGTTTTAGTGATTTTGTTGATCTGAAATAACCAACTTTTATCTTGGGGTTTCATTGGATGTTTTTTCTTTTTCGTTATTTCATTGGTTTCTGCTCTGGTTTTTATTGTTTTTTTTCTGTTTGCTTAGTTTTAATGCGCTCACCTTTTTCTAGCTTTTAAGGTAGAAGCTGAGGTCGTTGATTAAAGATCTCTCTTCTAATGTAGGTGTTTGGTAGTCTAAACACCACTTTAGTTGCATCTCACAGATTTTGATGTACTGTGTTATTTTCATTCCAATTTGGCATATTTTCTAATTTCATTTTTGATTTCTTCTTTGATTCATGGGTTAGTTAGAAGCGTATTACTTTCCAAACATCTGGGGATTTTCAAGATACCTTTCTGTTATTGATTTCTACTTTAACTCATTTGTGGTAAGAGAAAACACCCAACGTGATTTGATTCTTTCAAAATTTATTAAGACATAAAAAGAAATTTATGAAGACTTGTCTTATGACCCAGCCTAAGACTTATCTTTGTAGGTGTCCCATGCACACTTGAGACGCGTGTGCCATCTGCTGCTGTTGGGAGGACTGTCCTGTAAACGTCAGTGAGGACATCGTGGTCGGCAGTGCTGTGCGGGCTCCTGGATCCGTGCTGGATTTTCTGTCTCCTTGTTCTCTCCATTGTTGAGAGAAGGGGTGGGTATCAAACTCTCCACCTATGATTGTGGATCCATCTTTTCATTCTTCCATTTCTAGGAGTTTTTGCCCAGTGTATTTCGACGCTTTGTTATTGGGTGCTTTAGTGTTTAGAATGGTATGTCCCCTTGATGAATTGACCCTGGTGACTTAGCTTCATCCTGGTAACTTCCTTTGCTCTGAAATCTGCATTGTTCGGCCTTCTATTCGTTCGTGTTAGCACAGTCTGTCTTTTAAACTTATTTTGCTTTTTTTTTTTTCTGGCAGTACGCGGGCCTCTCACCGTTGTGACCTCTCCCATTGTGGAGCGCAGGCTCAGCGGCCATGGCTCATGGGCCCAGCCGCTCCGCGGCACGTGGGATCTTCCCAGACCGGGGCACGAACCCGTGTCCCCTGCATCGGCAGGCGGACTCTCAACCGCTGCGCCACCAGGGAAGCCCTGAACTTATTTTACTTTTAACCTCTTGTGTCTTTATATTTAAAGTGTGTTTCTTGTGTGAAGCATATAGTTGTCTTCATTTGCGAGTCAAATTAAAATACTTTTAAAGGATGAGTTACGCTTATTCGTTTGTATTAACATGACTGGTGTTCTTGGTTTCACTCTGCCGTAGTCTTTTACAATTACACGTATTTTGCCATAGTTGCTGTGGCAGTTTTCTCCGTGAGACGTGTATCCTTTGCTCTTTAAAAGTATGCTGGTATTTCGGAAGGCTTGCGCTTTTGTTCTGACAGTTACTTTTGTTCCTATACCTTTTAAAATTTCCCCAGTCGTTGTTTTCGACTTCCCCCTTTAGTAGCTGGCTTGTTGGTTATTATCGTTCTCCTTTAACCCCCACCTGTACCACAAAAAACGGGCTTATTCCTTTTTCCTCTTTTATAAGTCTCAGACCCCACAAATCCAGGATCAACAACTGAATACTCAGGGCAAGAAAAGGATGAGTGACGTGGGAGGTGGGGGTACTGGTGGCCTCGTTGAGCAGGTGTCTCTGAGTGAAGGTGAAGGACTGAGTCATGCATGCGTTTTGGGGGGCAGGGGTGCTCCCGGCAGAGGGGACGGCTCCCATCCAGACCCTGAGCGTGTGCCTAGCTCTTGTGTGTGTGGGGGTCAGCCTGGTGTGAAGGGTTCGGGGCTTGCCCTGGGCACTTGGGCTTTCCCTCTTGGGAGCTGGAGCTCTACGTGGGGTGCCCTCTGACTGGTGGAGGAGGGGCAGGCGGGCAGCAGCAGGGAGCAGGGAGGCAATGGATGGTGACTTGACCAGATGCATCATTTTACCTTGATTGCGCGAGTCCTTTGTACCCCAAATGTGGTTCCTTCTGGGGAGAAGGGTAGGAGAAGGCTTTGACTGATTCTAACAGGTTTTATTTCTCAAAAAAAAAAAAAAAAAAAAAATCTGAACCAAGTGTGGCAAAATGGCGAAAAAGCAGGAAATGGGGTGGGAACTTTTTCTTGTCACGTTATCTGCTATATTCTTGCGGTCTATTTTTAAAATCTCATATCGAGCAAAGAAAGAAAAGTCTGTTTAGATGAAAACTTTCCGCAGCAGTTCATGTGGCCTTTCTCAGCCTTGTGGGTGCAGAGGGGTACCCTGATATCCTGCGGGGGTCACGGGAACATGTCTGCAAATGGCTGGATTCCACCGAGACATTCGCAGAGTTGACCAGTCCCTTGGGGAAAGCATTTCTGCAGAAGGTTTTATAGGTCTGTGGGGAGGTGGGGTTGTCTTACTGCATCACAGTAAGCCAGCTGTGTGCAGGCGTGTGCGTGCCTGTGTGTGCACGTTTGTCTGTACATTCACTGTGTGCTTGGGTGTGTGCATACGTGTGTGTGTCTGTATGTGTTGCAGCCAGGCCCTGACGCCACGCAGACACAGGGACCCTGCACTCTCCCCTAGCCCTGAACTGATCCGGGGGGAGCCAGAACTGGCCGGAAGCCATGTAGGGTCTCCTCCCCGCCCGCCATCTTGTCACTGCGGTCCCCTCCCCTGTTTCACCCTCTTTGGTGTCCTGATTCCTCACCCACTGGACAGTTGTCTTGGATGCTGTCGTGAGCTCCTGGGTCCCGAACCGTATCCAGAGCCCCCGCACCTGGGGCAAGGGGGCGTCTCAGCTGCCGGCGCCACGGTGGAGGTGGTGGTCCCCGAGGGGCTGCAAGGGGCTTTGGGGCAGGCTGGCGCTGCCCTGTCCTCCATCCAGGCCGCCGCCAGGTGATGCCGGGGCCTGACGTGCGGTGGGCCGTGTGGGAGCCCAGTGCTGCCTGGTGCCCTGGCTGTGCCAGGTCTGTTTCTGGGGGTCTCTGTGCCTGTTGGCTGAGCAGGGCTGCTCCCGGGAGCCCCTGTCTGTCCACTCGGCCCGAGGGCGGGCTCTCCTGCCCCCAGGTGCCTGCAGTGGGAAGAAGAGGTGGTCTGTGTGCTCCTCCAGCAGGTAGGCCGCGGCCTGGGGACGCCTGGGGGGCAGCGGACGTGAGTGGCAGCCCGTGGCCAGCTCCCCAGGCCTGCTCGGCCCTTCCATGCCACGGATCCAGGGCCTTGGCCCCCTGTCCGCCAGCCACCTGGCGTGAGCCTCTGTCTCCACTCTACAGTTTGTTGTGGCCGGGAGACCACAGGGCCACTTTGTGAGTAGGATGCTGGGGGACTCACTGCCCTAAGGACAGGAAGGCGGTCAGGCCTGAGGAGGGACAGGCCCGGGTCGGTGAGCGGTTCCGTAGCAGCCCGAGGGTAACTATCGCCGGCCTCCCGGCCACACGCGCCCCCGGATCCGTGGGTATGGAGTGCACGGCCAGAGACAGCACGACACAGGTGGGCGGAGTTTGTGCCAACAAACTGCTTTCTTAAAATTAATTCTATGAAACTCATTAATTCTACGAAGCACTCTTAGGCTTATGGAAAAATGGAGCACAAAGCTTAGAAGGTTCCCACTTACCCCCACCCCCACCCCCCGACGTGGCCCCATCGTGAACACCGTGTGTTGCAGGCGTTTGTTACAGTCGATGAACTGACTTGATTGGCTACTATTAACTCAAGTCCACAGCTCACATTAGGGGTCCCGCCTGGGGTGTTCTCTCCGTGGGTTTTGACAGACGTGCGGTGACGTGTGTTTCGGGGTCGTACAGAGCGGGCTCGCTGCCCTGAAGCGCCCGTGCGCGCCCGCCTTTCTTCCTCCCTCCCCCAGAGCGCGGCCGCCACTGCTCTTTTTATGTCTCTAGCACCTACAAAAGCAGACAGCGCAGGCTTGGCCGCCGCGAAGTGTGAGGCCCTGGCTCAGGCCGTGTGTGAGCAGCCGGCCAGGGGCGCGTGCCCCTCCCTGGGGTCTCCGCGCACAGTTCGAGGGGTGCCCTGCCCCCCTACCCTGCGGGCTCTCGCCTGGCCTACGGGAGTGCCCATCTGACTCCCCCGAGAGCCTGCCTGTGGTTCTCTGGTCCTGGCTTCTCGTGATTTCTCCTTTTCCAGAAGCATCCACACTCCGTGGCCATGAACCGGGCCATGCTCTGAGCATCCCTGGAGTGAGGGCGCCCCGTGTCCTCCTGGGGACCGCCTGGGCTTGGCCGGTATGGGATAGAGGTCAGGCTCTCTGGCCTGGGGTTGCTGGGCCCCGGGCGGCTGAGTGTCCGTGAGGACCTGGGCCCGTTGCCATCTGGGCGTGACCTTTACTCCATCCCAGGTCTGAGCGCTGCTGTCCCCCGTCCCCTGTCCAGAGCCTGCCGGCCGCCCGCCCACCGCTCTCCCCCAGCCAGGCCTCCCCAGCACCCGCGACGTGGCAGCTGGGACAAACCTCTTTAAGGAGCAGTCAGATCCGGTGCTGCCTTGTTTATAACCTCCGGAAGCTTCCCACGCTGTGAAGGGACACCTCCTGCCCCCCGTGACCCACAGAGCCCCTTGAGGCGAGGTCACAGCCCCGCCAGCCCCACCTCCCGACGCGGACTCCCCAGGGTCCGGCCTTCGTGCGTGTCCTTCAGGCTGGAGCCCAGATGTCACTTCCTCAGGGAGGCCAGCCTCCACTCATCCCTTTTGCCCTCGTACGTCACGCGGGGGTCACGGTGCTGGGGGCTTCGCAGGGGCGGGAGGGCCTGAGATGCCGGGCTGGCCCTCTCTCGGGTGGGGCACCCTCGCTCTGGGGGCCGGGGGAGCTGTGTGGGTGCTCTGAGGTCTTGGGGGGCCCAGGACTGCAGAGCATCCCGGGGTGTGTGCGGGGCCGGGGACACGCTTCCCAGGGTCAGAGTGCCAGGTGGGCACCCAGCAGGGACCCAGCCAACACGTGAGCCCGGGTTCTCCAAGGGAGGATGGAGCGTGGCCGTGAGTCTAAGGGCTTCCTGGGGGAGGGGGAGGGGTCTGGAGCTTCCGGAAGGAGTCTTCCAGGGAGCCGTCAGCCTTGGGGTGGGCGGCGGGGGACCCTGGGCTCAGTGCAGCTGGGTTGCGAATGGGGTTGGGGTCCCAGGGGTGAGGTTTGGATGTCCTCTGGGCTTCAGGCTTCGTGAGCACCTATTTCCTGAGGGTCTCCTGAGCCAGCCTGGGGCCTGATGTGAACCGCGAGTTCGGCGCAAGTGAGCCGCCCCTGGGGGCCCTCGACGTGAGAGGGAGACGGACGCCAAGGGGGTCAGCAGGATGTGGGGGCCGGCACACCACCCGTCCCCTGGGAGGACAGCGAGGAGGGGGAGACCACCGGGGCAGGGGTCGAGCAGGGGGACAGCAGTGTGGGTCCCGCTGGCGGGGAGTGTTTTACGCCCTGGAGGCTGGGGGCTGCAGTCAGCAGGGGTGGAGGAGGCCGGGCGAGCTCGGCGGGCCTGGGGAGGGTCAGGCGTCTACTCTGGGCAGGCGGGGGACCAATTTCTCACTCAGGGTGGTTTTAGAAAAGCCTCCCCGAAGCAGATCTTCGATTTAGTGCAGCTCTCCTTATACGTGAACTTGTCTTTTTAAAAACGATCTGCTGTTTTCGTCCGTCTCTTAGGTCGGTTTGGTGATCTTTCTCATTCCGTCTCATTTTCGTTCGCTGCAAGTTCTCCTCTTTAGGTGGACAGGTCAGCGCGTCCTGGCAAACCTTCACCGTCTTAGAGTCGCCACCGCAATCAAGACCTAGAACATTCCCACCCCCCCCCGAAGTCCCTCTGTGCCCTTGGCAGCCCTCCCCCCCGCCCCCGCGCCCCCAGCACCTGGTAATCACAGATCTTTCCTGTCCCCATGGTCCTGCCTTTTCCAGGACGTCATTTGAAAGGCATCCCGAGTTCTGTAGCCTTTGTGTCTGGCTTCTTTCACGGAGCAGAACACATTTGAGCTTCGTCCATGTTGTGGCCTGCGTTCAGTAATTTGTTTCCTTTTAATTGGAAAGGATAAAATGTACCCCAGTTTGTTTATCTGTTCGCGGGCTGATGGACATTTGAGCTGTTTCCAGTTTTCGGCTGTTATGATTAAAGCCACCCTGATTACTGCCGTCAGGTTTCTGAGTGGTCATATGTCTTCATTTCTCTGGGGTAAATCCCTGGGATGCTGGACCACGGGCTAGATGCACGTTGACCTTTCTAAGAAACTGCAAACTGTTTTCCACGCTTTGCTCTGTTTTTTTCCTTCCTTCCATCTAAGTCTGTTGCCATCATCCGTGTTCCCATCAGCACTTAATACTGCCCGAATCGTATGCCTTAGCCGTTCTAACAGGTGTGTGGCCCCTTCCGTGGCTTTAAGCTCATTTCCCTGGTGACCGATGACGTGGGGCATCTCCCTGTGTGCCCACTTGCTGTCTTTTTGGACCCAGCGTCTGTTCCGTTTTTGCCCATCCGAGTAACTGGGTCATTGGTCGTATTAGCGAGCTGTAAGCGTTGCTTGTGTATTTTACATATAAGTCTAGATATTACATTTCAGTGACGGGGTTGGTGTTTTGCAACTCTTTTCTCCCCATCGGTGGCTTCTCTTTGCTTTTCCTTAACAGCATCTCTCAAAAGAACAGAAGTTTTTAATTTTGATGAAGTCCAATTTTTCAGGGTTTTTTTTTCCCCCCTCTCCAAGGTTCATGCTTTTCGTGTTCTAAGAACGATTTGCTGATCCAAGGTTACCGAGAGTTTTCTCCTCTGTTTTCTGTGGCTATTTTATAGTTTTACGTTTTATATTTAGATCTGTGATCCATTTTGGGTTTAATTTTATATACAGTGACAGGTATGGACGGAGGTGAACTCTTTTGTGCACGTGGTTATTCAGTTCCTCCAGCTCCTTGTTTCCATCGAATTAGTTTGACACCTTTGATGAAAATCAGTCGACCATCTGCGTGGCTCTGTTTCTAGACTTTCTAATCTGTTCTGCCACCATCACCCTGCCTCGATTCATGTGGCTTTTATCGTAAGCCTTGAAATCAGGCTGTGTTAATCCCTCAATTTCGTTCATTTTCAAAAGTATGTTGGCAATTCTAGTCCTTTGCGTTTACATCTTAGAATCGGTTTGTTAATTTCTACCCCCAGAATCCTGCTGGAATTTTGATTAGCCCTGTGGTGAGTCGTTAGGTGAACTCAGGTATCAGACACGTCGTAATAAAGCGGAGTTTTCTGAACACGAGGGATCTCTGCGCCTCTTCAGATAGTTTGAAATATCGCTTATCTGTGTTTTCTAGTTGTCAGGGCACAGATCCCACATGTAATTTGTGAGACTTGGTACCGAGTTTTTCTTGGTTTTGAAGCTACTGAGATGGTATCGTTTTCTCAGTTTCACTTTTGGATCGTTTGTTGCTAGGATGTCAACCTCGCATCCTGTGGCTCTGCTAACCTTATTAGTTCTGGAAGCTTTTTTTTGGGGGGGGGTATTCTTTAGGATTTTCTGTGGAGATGAGCCTGGTGTCCCAAATAAAGTCAGCTTTGTTTTTTCCTTTTCAATCTCTGTGCCTTTTATTTCTTGTTCTTGTCTGATGTGCTGCCTGGGACCCTTTTCAATCTCTCTTGTTTTTCTATTTCTCTTTCTTGCCTGATGGCCCAGCTGGGACCTCCACGACAAGATGTGGTCGTGAGGAGAGAGCAGTTGTCCTTGTCTGGTTCCTGATCTTGTGGGGAGACAAGTGGTCTCTCCCCCTTAAGCGTGATCGTAGTTTTGGGGTTTTATACGTGCCCTTTATCTGCCGAGGAAGTTCTTCTCTTCCTAGTTTGCTGGGAATAGAGCACGTGTCGAGCGTGGCTGTTGGATTTCGTCAGACGCTTTTCCTGTATCTATCGAGATGATTCTCTGTGTTTTCTGACTTTTAATATGGGGACCTATACTGACAGGTTTTCAAACGTAAGCCAACCCTGAATTCTTAACATAAAGCCCACCTGGTCACGATGCATTTTAAAAGAATACGTTGCTGGGTTTGATTTGCTAAAACTTAGCATAGAGTTTCTGCCTGTGTGTTCACGAGGGATGCGTCTGTGGTTTGCTTGTAACATCACTGCTCTCGGCGTTGGGTACCACTGGGCTTGTAGGATGCGTTGGGCAGTGTCCCTGCTTTTCGCTTTAGGCAGAGCTAGTGTAGAATTGCTGTGTTTCTCTGTGGGTGTTTGGGAGAGCATGGGAAGCCATCTGGACCCGGAGTTTTGTGAGTGGGAAAATTTTCTGTTAGGGATTCAACGTCGTTCCTAGATCGGGGCTATTCGGGTTCCCTTTTTCTTCTCAGGGAACTTTCAATAGTTTGTGTCCCCGAGGAGCCGGAGCCCCAGAGCCCAGACTGGGGACAAGACCGTCTTGTGATGGGTGTCACTCCCGGGCGGCCTAGGGACCGTGGGGTTTGTAGCATCCGCGCGCAGCTGTCCGAATGCAGGGGCCCTCCTGGGTGTCCCGAGGGGGGACACCAGAGGGCTGGTGGTCTTTGGCCCAGAGCTGCCCCAAGCCCCCTCCCCATCCCCTCGGCTGCGGGCTGCCCCAGCTCTCTGGGAACAGGTCACCGTCGGGGCGGGGGACGGGGACGGGGGGGTTGAAGATCAGACTTTCGCCGTTTCCTTCCAGTTCTGTTCCCGGGGAAGGCAGCCCCTTCTCTGAGGAGCGAAATCCAAGTAGCCAGCTCTCGAGTCCCCGGCGCGTCCGCCTTTGTGTCACACTCTTACTTTGTAAACTTCGGCCCTAAAACAACACACGTCGTCTGAAGCTGCTCACGTATCAGCTCTTGAAACAGCAAAATCCGTGCACAATTTCCTCTCAATCCCTTAAAACATTCCTGAAAGGAAAGAAAGAAAAAACAAAACCTGTTTAAATTCACGCCTGTCATTAAAATCTCTAGACGTGCAGCATCAGAGCAGGTCCCCAGCTGTCAGGACACAGAGGAACGGCCCGTGCGCAGCGCACACGCGGGCAGGCTCGGGCGCACGCACACCACGCACATGCACACGCGTGCACATGCACGTGCTCTCGCACACACACGGGGGGGCAGCCTCAGTGCACGCAGCGCAGCGCTTGGACCGGATCCCGAGGAAGGGTTTTCACCCCCAAGTCTCCGCTGTGGTCTGCTTCTAGTTCTGGGTCAGTTCTTCAGTAACACACTTTGAGAAGCTCGGCAGAGAAAATCCCACCCCCCCAGCCCCCCCGCCATGGTCCTCCTCCCCGAGCTGAGTGGCCAAGGCAGAGATCGGTGGGGCGGGGCTTCTTTGGGGTTCACAGCCCTCAGCAGTGGGGTTCCTGGGCTGAAAGTCAACCCCGTGTAGCTGCCCTGTGGACGGAAACAGCGCTCCCCGCCTGGGGAAGGTGGGGGATTTGCTTTAAATACGTGTAGAGCTGGCTGCCGGGCAGCTGACGGTGCTGCCATGGGCACGGCGGCCTCCCTCTCGCCCCCGCCAGCCACTCCTGTCTGGGGCTCAGGACCTGCCTCCCCGAAACCCCCGCCTGCCTTTCCTCTGCTCGGAGCCCCGGTGCCTCTCCCGCCACACCCCCTCTTCCCACCCAGGGGTCTTGGCTTCTCATCTGCTGTCCGCCAGCATCACGGGTTTTTCCACGGAGTGGGAGAGGGGCGGCCGATGTTCTGAGACCCCTTCCCAGGAGGACGAAGCTTCAGGGCCTACGGCCTGGACGTCCCCAGGGACCCTTGGCTCGGCCGTGGGGTCAAGCTGCAGCCCCCGGCACAGTGCCGCCCCCTCAGGCCAGGAGTTCGTGATCAGGGTGCGGGGGGTTGGTATCTGAGGTTGGGAGGGGGCCTCTCCCCCAGCTCTGGTGGTTCGGTGGTGACCACGGACATTCCTTGGCTTGTGGAAGCCTCACCCTGACCTCTGCTTCCCCATGTTCACATGGGGTTCTCCTGTGTGTGTCTGTGTCCTAACGTCCCCCGTTTATAAGGACAGCAGTCGGATTGGATTAGGGGCCCATCCTAGTAACCTCAACTTAATCACATCTGCAATGACCATGTTTCCACATAAGGTCACATTTTGAGGGGTCAGGACTTCAACTTACGAATTTGGGAGGGACACACGTCAACCCCGAATGGTGCCCGAGTGGGGCAGACTTGTTGAGCGAGGGAGGTTGGGGGTCATTCTGACCTGCCCCTGTTGGCGTGAGGGGCGAGTAGCCCTCAGGGACTGTTGTCGCCCGTGGTTCTAACGGCCCAGCCCGGGTCCTGGGTTTGGTGCTGTGCTCAGAGCCCGGGACTCAGCCAGAGTGAGATGGGAGAGGTTCCTGGGCTCCGGCCCTGCATCCCACTGTGACAACGGTGACCTCGTGAGGGGAAACCAGGGGGCTTCTAATGTGATGAGAGGACTGGGCGGTAGAGGAAGCTGGTGGTGGGGATGGGCCGGCAGACCCCTGTGAAGGTGGCACTGAGGGGAGAAGGGGGCTGAGGGGCAGGGGAGGAGTTGCAAAGGTGAAGGCCCAGGAAATAGGCGGCCGCTGAGGACACAGCTGCTGCCCCAGCCCTCTGTGCTCTTCCCTGAGCCCCCAGGAGGAGGGTGGCCTCGGGCATGGGCTGGGCATCCAGGTGCCCAGCAGGAGTGTACCGAGTGGCTCACAGAGATGTCAGATGCTCTCAGCGGCAGGCCCGTGGATGTGCATCAAGGACGTGGTCCACACAGAGCGCCTGGCACACAGTAGGTGCAGCTGGATGGACAAAGGATCGGGCTCTGGTGTTCCCAGCATTGGGAAGATGGCAAGCTGGCCCAGCAGTTCTGGGGGGTGGGGGGTCACTGTGCTGAGACCAGGATGAATAAATGAAGGAAGGAAGCAAAGGATGGGTTCTTTCCTTCTTTTTATCTGCTTGGGAGGAAGACGTTCCCGGATACCTAAGTGCAGGCACGTGGAGAGTTTCGCCTCTTGAAATGTGGAAGCAAAAACCAAATAACGAATTTATTTGGTTTCCAGAGTCGTTGAGATTCTGAAGCCTGGTGGGTCCTCCATCTCTCATCGTCACAGCAGGCAGTTGCCAGAGTGGCTGTAGGGAAGGAAAGCAGAATCCTCACAGCATGCAGATGTCCCATAATGAAGTCATTGCTTGTCCTCAGTCCTGTCCCAGAGACCCCGCCTGCCACGCCTGCTCCCTGCCATGTCCCCACCGTCTGTGTCCGACCACAGGATGCTAGTTGACTGCAAGGTGAAGTTAGCGTTCTTGCAAAAGCTGCAGCGTTTCGTGGGGTCTATAAAAGCAACATTGGAGTTGCTTTATTCTCCCACAGAGAATATTGACTGACAGGAACAAAGTCACGCCAATTCCTGCCTCACTGGGGAGACAGCCGTAGGGGAAACTCTACAGTGGAAACTGTTCCTAGGCCAGAGCAAGTTTGGTTACGAGTAAAGGAACCAAAGGATCACAGTGATGGGATGGAAGGGTTCAGTGAAACTCCCAAATCCTTGAATAAAAAGGAAATGGGTAATATACTGATCAACTTGACGACTATGAAGAGAACGAAAGAAACAAACCAAGTGAAATAGCAAATAGACAGTAAAGTGGAAAGAAGCCAGACGTATCCAGTTTTACACTAAATGTGAATGGCTTGAATGCCTCTGTTAAAAGGCAGAGACTGTCAGAAGGGTTTTTATTTTTAACAAATACATTGTTCAGAGGAATTCAGTCAAGCAAACCGGTGATGACAGTTGAAAAATGAAGGGGTGGCCAAAGTGATGCCCAGCAAGCGCACACAAAAGTAAAAAAACAAAAGCAGGGTGGAAGCATCAGGGTCCGTGCTGAGACCGGCCTGGACAAGGCACCATTTCTAGGGGAGAAAACTTTATGCATCAGAGAGCATAACAAAATACGTAAAGCAAGCGCTATTGGAAATGCAGGGGGTGACGGAGATACGGGAAATTTTAGTGCATTTCTCTCAGCACAGGCCGATTCTAGCAGACGAAAAACTCAGTAGAGACGCGGATGGCTACACGTTGCAATTGTGAGCAATTTCAGATTCCAACAGTAAGCCCAAATAAGTCCCTGTTACCTGTAGCCAGGCAGCAGGCATCCCCAAATGTGGCTCCTTCAAACAACCGTCACGAAGAGCTTAGGGTCCATGGGGACGGCTCCCCTCTGCCCCGCCTGGAGTCAGCTGGGGCTACAGGCCCTAATTCCGGGGTGGTGGGCCGCACGGTGGAAGGCCCTCTTCCCGCATTTCAAAACCAGCACTAGAGCTATGCATCCTAATCACGGAGGTGTTTGGTCACTTTATGTGGCCATAAAAACACCTAACACACTTGGAAAAATTGAGAATTAGCTGTTCACATTTTCTCATCAAAGCCCAATACAGTTAGAAATAAATGGTTACAAGGTCACCGCAAAGGCTTGACTATTTGGGGATTAAGCAGCGCTCTCCTCCGTGGCCATCGGGGAGAGGAGGCCAGTGGGGAGCACGCAGGCCGCGTTCAGTGATGAAAGCAGCCCCTCTGCGTGCAGGAGGGCGCTTCCCGGGCCCCCGTCCGGGCCCAACGCCAACAGGGGACATTTGTCATTTCCACGCTGTTGCCCACGTCCCTTGCCAGTGGCTTCATTGTCTTCACAAGTGCATCTCCCCAGGGGGTTGAAATTCACTCGTGGAAAGCAAATAATAATACAGTAAAATATGTAGGTTATATTTTGTGTAAACACACACACACGCATTTTTCTTTTTTTTTTTTTTACCAAATGCCTCCTGGGTGCCCACCGTCTGCCAGGCACCCTGGGGTTGGGGGACGAGCAGGCTTTGCTTTGTCAGAATCTGCCCAGACTACCGCCCGGGGGCCCTCTTCTCGGCCGCATCTGACTCTCCCGTGCCAGCCAGGTGTCGGGGCGCCGAACCTTGTCCGCCCGCTGACCTGGGGACGCCCAGGTGGGGAGGAAGCGGGTGGCGCTTGGGCACCCCCGTGTCGCTGGTCCCAGGGCTGGAGGCATCTCAGTAAACCACCTGCGGCTCGTGTGACTTTAGTTGGGTTGGCACCGTCAGTCCACGGGAAATTAAAATGACCTCGCGCCGCTCTCCTCCCCGCTGCAGGCGGGCGGCCTCTTTCCAGAGGCTGAGCCCGACAGCCTGCGATGCTGGGAAGGATCTGGCCCCCACGAGAACGGGCCCGAGAACGTGCCAGGGCACGGTGTGCCCCAAGGCCCCCGTCTTGCTGAAGCCCCCATCACATACCCACTCCCTCGGGGCTCGGACCCATTTGCTGTGCCTGGAGTGACAGGCGCTGGGGTTTGCAGTTACTTGCAGAACTTCGGACAGAGGACGAAGGGGGCAGTGGTGGTGCTGGAGGGGCCTGGACTGACCCCCACTGCACCCTGGCTCTCCACGGAGTGGGGTCCTGAGCGGCTGGCTGCAGGAAGGGGTTGCTCCAGGGGCGTCCTTGTGCTTTGCTTGCTCCCTGGAAGAGGGTTTCCCAGGGAGCTCGTGGTGGAGGAGGTGCCCTTGTGGGAGGTGGGCCCTGCCCAGTGGCCACTCAGCCTGTGGAGTCGTCGTGAAGTGTTCAGATGTGGCTCCCGTGAGGCTGGGGTTGACGGTACAAGGGGGAGCCCAGGGGACCCGACCCTCTGTGGGGAGGGGATGCAGGCCCATCAAGGAGGAAGGAAACCCCACGTGGAGTTGCCACCTGGCCCTTTGAGCAGCAGGTGGGCGCCTTGTGGGCTCGGGGCTGGGCTGGGCTTCTGGGGTAAAGATAGGCCCGGCCTTGGACAGACAGCTGACGAGGTGGCATGGGGAGGGGTCCCCCGGGCTGGGCTGAGCGCTGCTGCCTGGTCGGGGAGGGGGGACACAAGCTCAGGACAGGACAGGCAGCAAAAGGTTCAGCATCTGTCAGATGGGGTCTGGGCGCCAGTCAGGAGGGCCGTCGGTGCTGTGAGACCCGTCTGGGTTGGGCCCTCCCCTAGGCCTCCCCACCTGTGCTGGGGACCGCCTCCCCACTCAACACGACCCTGTCTTCTAGATCCTTCCTCCCCACAGCCCGAGGAGGTGGGTCCCGCCAGCACCCGCATTTCACAGACGGGGTCACTGAGGCACCGCGGGCTTGAGGGGCTGACCCGGGTCACCAGCCCTGGGCGTCTGGTGGCCCTGGATCTCACTGTCCTGCAGGAGGGTGGATGCTTTCGGGGGCCCGCCTGCCCTTCTGTCCTAGCGTGGATGCCCCTCGGGCCACAGGGCCACCCCCTCCCTCCTCCCAGCGCCTGACCCAGGGCCTGGCCCACCGACCCTGTCACGGCCACCTCGGGCCGCTGGGACCTCGGGCAGGGCGCAGAGGGGCCCAGGGGCAAGGTGGTGGCCGTGCATCCAGGGAGGCCGTGGGACCGGGGAACACGGCCGAGCACAGGGGCTCCCCACGGCTCAGGGGAGTTGGGTGGGGAGGGGTGTGGGGGTCAGCCCCGCAGCGGGTCCTGGGCGGGCAGAATCCCGGCCCCGTGCAGGGCCACAGCCTGCGCCTGCCCAGGCCGGGCAGCTCTGGCTGGGTGGAGGTGCTGGCGTTCCACGGTGGGGGCAGGGCAGCCAGCTGTGCCCAGCACATGTCACCAGGAGGCCCATGGCCCTCGCATGGGTGCGCGGCTGGGAGCAGCTGGCCTCAGGCAGGCCCCTGAACAAAGGGCCTTTGAGCAGCTCGCAGGCCGGCTCCGCGCCCTCCGGCCAGCGGACCTTCCCGGGAATGCCGAGGCCGGCCCCCTCTGGGGCTTATCGGTCCCCCGTGGAGGTGGAACAGCTGGCCCTGGAGCCCGCCGACCGGGCTCTGTGCTGGGGACACCAGCCCCCCCCCCCCCACTGGGGACACCTGGCCAGGGCCAGGCGGCCCGCACCTCTTCCAGAGACCTCACCCTGGTGGCCTGCGCCCCTGGCCTTGACGGGCGGCGTGGCCTGGCCCCCAAGTCCACCCCTCCTCCAGGCTCCCCCATCTGGTGAAATCCTGTTTACCCCAGAAAGCACAGGCGTGCTTCTCACCCGGAAGCCTTCGAGGGACCAGGAGCTCCCGCAGTGGGTCCCCCAGGCCCCATCTCCGAGTTGCCCACGTCTGGCATCCACACGGCCGCCTGGGAGGGTGCCGTGCCTTTTGTCCTCAACCCCAATTTCTGCTTTCCGTCGGCCCCCACCCCTCCACCCCACAAATCTCAGTGCTTAATTCCCGGCAGTTAACCTTCCAACTCTCTTTAAAATTGATTTTTCATCGTGAGGATAACAGAGCAGTATCATCTAAGCACCAGGGGGAGAGCGATGAGGATCCGTGAGGTTTCCTTTATTGTTCAGCAAGAACAACGAAACAGGCGCTTTCGTCCGAGAAGCTAGGCTCTGCGCGCAGGCAGCGCGCGGGGCTCAGCCTCCGGGCCGGCTCGCTTTCTGTCCCCCGGGGCCGTGCTCCGCGGGCTGTTCCCAGCGCTTCTGAGCCAGGCTGTGCGGGCAGGGCTGAGCCTCAACACATCGGGCGATGCATGAGGACTCACGAGCTGATAAAAACGAAGCAATAGATAAGACGGCCGCGTGGACCTTCACCCTTCTGGGGGGGTGGGAAGTGGTGCCACGGGGATTACGAAACGCCCAGGGGATCCGCACCCTTTCCCCTTTGCGTACCGGGGCTGGAAAACCCAGAGAAGCACCTGCTTTTCTGAACCTGTATCTTGACTCTCGGGATTTGCGGATCTGCTCTTGACTGCCGTTACCCCAAAACGCCGAAGGCGGGTGCGGACTGTTCCCCTTACTTGTAACTTGGTCGAGCTCGGGGGTCCCCGTGTCCATCTGCCCGATGGCGGGGCCTGCTCGTGCAGAGCGAGCCGGGCCCTGGGCGTCCTGTTGGTAGCCGGGACCCTCGGCCCAGCGCCGCACTGTCTCGGGGGTCCAGTGCCCGCCCGTGTCCAGTGCGGCCTGGCCTTTGCCCTTCGCTTCCTGCACTGTCCTCCACTGGGGACGCGGCTGCACCCGAGTGACCTTTGCAGGCAATCACCGTGCTCCGTTTGCTCATTTAACAGTGAACTAACAATGGACCACAAAATTAAGAGTCAGAGGCTCAAGGACGGCGGTTTCTGCCCCGCGGGGCCGGCCCCAAGGTCCAGGCAGAGGCCTGAGCGCAGAGCGCCCGGGGGCAGGGGACGTTTGTGTCATGGAAAAACACACTCGCCACACAGGTCACCGTTTTCAAGTGCATTTAACGCATTAACAACCTTGTGCCACCACCACCTCCGTCTAGTTTCAGAACTTTGTCGTCACCCCGAAAGGGAACCTTGCACCCGTCAGCAGTGACCCCCGTTCCTCACTCCCCCGGCCCCTGGCAGCCACCGAAAGGCTTTCTTTTTATTGACATTGTGGTAAAATACATAGAACATACAGGTTACCATCTTAACCACTTTTAAGCGCACAGTTTGGCGGCATTAAGTACATTCACGCTGTTGAGGGAACATCACACCATCTGCCTGCAGAAGTTTCTGTCTTTCCAAGCAGAGACTCTGTCCCCACTACACACCCACTCCCCTCTCCCAGCCCCGGGGCCCCACCGTCTACTTTCTGTCTCTATGGACGTGACTCCTCCAGGGACCTCATGTGGGTGGAATCAGACAGGATTTGTCCTTCTGTGTCTGAATTCTCTCACTGAGTGTAGTGTCCCCAAGGTTCGCCCACATCACAGCCTGTGTGAGAATTGCCTTCCCTGTAAGGCTGAGTAATATTCCGTAGTGTGGACGGACCTCAGTTTGTGTATCTGTTCATTCGACGGACACTTGGGTTGCTTCCACCTTTCGGCTGTTGTAAAGAGTGCTGCTGTGAACACGGGTGTGCAAATACCTTTGAGATCCTGCTTTCTTTTCTGTTTTTTTTTTTTTTGAGGCTATACCCAGAAGTGGAGTTGCTGGATCACATGTGATTCTATTTTTAAGTTTTCGAGGACCCTCCACACTGTTCCACAGCGGCCGCACCATTTTACATTCCCGCCCACCGTTCGCAAGGCTCCAGTTTCTCTGCATCCGCGCCAGCACTTATCTCGCTTCCCTGATAGTAGCCGTCCTGATGGGTGTGAGGCGGTGTCTCGCTGTGGTTTCGATTTGCGTTTCCCGACGGCCAGTGGTGTTGAGCAGCTTTTCATGTGCTTCTTGACCGTCTGTATGTCTTCTCTAGAGAAATGCCTATTCAAGTTTCATACCCATTTTTTAATTGAGTTGTTTCTTAGGAACTTTGTTTTTTAAAATAATTCTAAACATTATAAATAATACTGCCAAGAGCCACCCCAAACCCCGCTGCTTGTGAGACACATGGGGAGCCCAGGACCCGCTGCTCTGAAACTCACAGAAGGAGGGGCACGGCCGCCAGGTGCGGGGCTCGTGGCTGCCTGGAGCCCTGACGTCTGAGTGCCTGGTCTGCTTCCCACAGGCCGGGGATTCTCGGGCCTGTGCCCTGGTGTTGGCGCCCGGCCGGCTCACAGGTCCCTGGTCCATGAGGCCAAGTGCAGCTGGGAGGCGACCTTGCTTTGTCTGAGGGACAGTGGCCAGGTGGGAGGGGGCCCTTCGTCCCTCTGGTGACTGCGGTCTTAGCGGAGGTCCCTGACACGAGGACGGCCCCTTCTCCCCATATCTGTGGGGCAGAGCTCAGGGCCGTGCTCCGGCCAGTATCCTTGACCCCTGCTCACATGCGGGCATGCAGACACCACATGGGCTCGTGGACAGGGGCCTCTGGGCTGACTCTTATCAGTGGAGGGGTCAGGTGTGATGGGGGGGGCCTGAGCGGGACCGAGGGGGGTGTGGGGACCTGGGGGGCGGGGGGAGGAGGAGCTGGAAGGACAGGGCCCCAGGCCGAGCACTCGGGCCCAGGCGGGGAGGGGCGCGTGCCTTGGGCCGGCGGCAGGCTCTCGGGTGGGCCGGGGCAAGCCCTGACCCTTAGTGTGGGCCGTGGGGCCAGGGCGGTGGCTTGAGCTGGGGTGTGGAGGCAGGGGCTGAGGTGGGCAGGCTCTGGGGGGAGCTTGAGGCCTCTGTGTTCCCCTCCAGGGCTTGCTCAGGGCCTGGTCTGCAGAGACAGCCGAGCTGCAGGCCTGCCCCTGCCGGCTGGAGAAAACCCAGGGCAGGGAGGGTGGCCGGGGGTAGGGGTTCGGGGGGTCATCCTCTGGGTCTGGGTCACTGAGGCTGGAGGCTGGTCCCCCTTTCCCCGGAGCTAAGAGGAAGCAGCCCTGCCATTCCGTGAGCCTGCTTTGGACTGGGGGTGCTGTCCCCTGAGTCAGGGGCAGCCCCACAGGAAGACTTGGGGGGTCAGCCCTCCGGCAGGCCCTAGCCTACTGGCCTCCACAGATGGACAGTCCAGCCCAGTCAAAGCCCCCAGAGCAGCCCCCAGCCCAGGGTGGCCCAGGCCCCTCTGGTGAAAGAATTCCAGAGTCCCTGCAGGTCCAGAACTTCAGGCCAGCCTGTCCGCCCTCCCGGCACCCAGGTCAGTGGACAGGTGGCTCCAAAAGATGGTGATGGCTGGGCCACGGCGACGCCCTGGAGGTCCCGGCCTTGGCCCCAAGTGCCACCCTGCCCAGCGCTCGAGGCTGACGGTGTGGGGATCATTTGATCTTGGAGCAAACGTGTGCTCCCCCCGCCCCGGTCCGGGCTCTCTCCCGCCCAGCATGCCGGTGGTGGACTGGTGGCATGTCCATCCCGGCCTCGAGCTGCATTCCAGGCTCAAATGGGACTTGGGGCTTAGCGTTGTTTTAAGTTATTCCTACCTCTCACCCCTCCAGGGGGAGAGTCCCCCAAGCCCCAGCCCGCCAGCCCCAAGAGGGCAGGGGGAGCTCTGAGCTCGAGGCCAGGATAATCTGGGGGGAGGGGGAGACACGCAGCGTCAACAGCCAGCCCTGGGAGTTACTTATTTATCAGAAGGTCTGTTGCAAGACTGAAGTGCAGTAAGCTCTTACCTGATGTTTGTAAGATTTCTATCGCTTCGAATATGCTTAGGACGCGGCTGGAGAAGGTATTTAAGTAACAAAATAACGCATCGAAATAAGAACAAACCTGCTAAGTGACTCATCAGCCCGGCGGTGTCTGGATTTGCAGAGCTGGGATGGAGGCCCTGAGGACTGCTCTTTGGGGGACTCTGTCCGCCCCCTCAGGGCCATCAGCAGTCCGGTGACCCCTCCTCTCTGAAGATGCCAGCACTGGTGTCTCAGCTTTGGGGACCCAGAGGTGGTGGCTCTGCAGCCCTTGTCGAGATGGCCAAACACTGGAAGCCGGACCCTCCAGCCGCTCCCCCCCTACGCCGTCGTTCATTGCTAGGGCCTCCTGTCTGTCATCTCCTCCTTACACCCACTTAGGACCGGCTGGGCCAGAATCTCGGGAAACACACGCCCGAGACGAAGCCCTGGTACCAGGGAGCCCTCGGTCGCTCGTTGGTCTGATCGGTCGTTCGTTCGTTCATTCATTCATTCACTCCCTCAGATCCGTGTCCAGGGCCAACCAAGGCGGGCATGCTCCAGGGCCGGGGAGAGGGTGGTGGGCAGGTAAACACGGCCCCTTCCCCGGTGGGCTCAGCCACCCTCCAGCTGAGGACAGAGGTGGCGCCAGCACGACCCTCTGAGGCCACAGAGCCTGCGAGCGTCTCCCCTCCCTCACTCTCCACCATCCCCCACGTGCCCCCGACCGTACATACCCCGACCCTGAAGAACCTGACGTTGCAAACCAAGAACTTTCTTGCAAAAGGAAAGCGGGAAATGTCCCACGTTTTCTCCCATCATCCCCCGAGCTTGCCCCACACACAAGCTGGATGGTATGAGGATTCCATCCTAGTTGTGGGCATTCGGGAGCCAGTGTCCGGTTACCCCCTCCCGGTGGGCCCCATGGTGGGGGAAGGCAAGGCCGGGCATGGGAGCAGGAGTCCCCAGACAGGGCTGGGTTCCCTGGGTTGGGACGGGGTGGGGACAGGGCAGGGCACCAGCTGGAAGTGAGCTGACAGCGTCCTCAGGTCCATCCACGCTGTAGCCTGTGCCAGCGCTTCCCTGCTTTCTAAGGCTGAGGAATATTCCGTCGTGTGGATGGACCGCATCTTGTTTTGGCTATCCAGGGGCCCTTGAGATTTCGTGTGAATCTGAGGGCTTTTTCTGTTTCTGCAAAAATTGTCATCAGGGTTTTGAGAGGGATTGCATTGAGTCTACAGATCCCTTTGAGTGGCATCGACGTCTTGACGGTATTAAGTCTTCCAATCCGTGAACGTGGGATGTGTTTCCATCTATTGGTCGTCTTTGATTTCTTTAAACAGTATTGTTTAGTTTTCATTGTACAAGTGTCCCACCTCCTTAGTTAATTCATAAGTACTTTATTCTTTTTGGTGCTAGTGTAAATGGAATTGTTTTATAATTTCCCTTCCAGATTGTTCATGGTTTGTGTATAGAAATGCAACTGATTTTTTTAAATTAATTAATTTATTTATTTATGGCTGCGTTGGGTCTTCGTTTCTGTGCGAGGGCTTTCTCTAGTTGTGGCGAGCGGGGGCCACTCTTCATCGCGGTGCGCGGGCCTCTCAGTATCGCGGCCTCTCTTGTTGCGGAGCAACAAGCTCCAGGCGCGCAGGCTCAGTAGTTGTGGCTCACGGGCCCAGTTGCTCCGCGGCATGTGGGATCCTCCCGGACCGGGGCACGAACCCGTGTCCCCTGCACCGGCAGGCGGACTCTCAACCACTGCGCCACCAGGGGAGCCCAATGCAACTGATTTTCGTGATCAACTTTGTATCCTACCTTGTTGAACTCATTTATTAGCTCTAACAGGGTTTTCGCATGGAATCTTTAGGGCTTTCTACACATAAGATCATATCGTCTGTGAACAGAGATAATTTTACTTCTTCCTTTCCAATTTGGAAGCCTTTTATTTCTCTTTCTTGCCTAATTGCTCTGGCTGGGACTTCAGTACTCTGTTGAATAGACGTGGTGAGAGTGGGCATCCTTGTCTCGGTCCTGATCCTAGAGGAAAAGCTTCCAGCCTTTCTCCGTTGATATGACGTTCGCTGCGGGGTTTTCATATATGGCTTTTATTACACGGAGATAGTTTCCCTCTATTCCTAGTTTGTTTACTGTTTTTATCATGAAAGGGTGCTGAATCTTGTCAAATGCTCTTTCTGCATCCGTTGCGATCAGGAGACCATGTGATTTTTTTCCCTCCGTTCTGTTAATGTCATGTATTACATTGGTTGATTTTTATGTGAACTGTCCTTGCATTCCGGGTATAAATCCCACTTGGTCATAGTGTCTAATCTTTTTTCTATGGTACTGAATGCGGTGGTGGACCTGGGCCTGTCCAGGTGGGCGATGCAGCAGACGGGGGCCCAGGCCGCCTGCTCAGTGGGCTCACGGGGGAGGGGGAGGGGTGCACGGGGGAGGGGCCCGAGGTGAGCTCACGTCCCTCTGTCCCCGCAGGAGATCGTCCTGGTCGTGTTCTTTGGGACGGAGTACGTGGTCCGCCTCTGGTCAGCCGGCTGCCGCAGCAAGTACGTGGGCATCTGGGGCCGGCTGCGCTTTGCCCGGAAGCCCATTTCCATCATCGGTGAGTCACGCCCGCCCCCCTGGAAGCTTCACCCCGAGGTTTTCTGGCAAGAGCTGAGCCCCCTCCCCCAGAATCTGGCAGGTGGACCCCCATCACAAACACCACCAGGCAGAGTCCCTCCTCCACCTGTGACAGGGCAGGATCCCAAGGCCAGTGGGGTGACCTCCCAGGTCCCCCACACAGGAGCCAGCCTCAGCGCCCAGGTCCTCTGTCCCAAGAGGCTGCTCACAGGGCAGGGGGTCTGGTCAAGCTCAACACAACCTGGGCTTCCGCTGCCCTCAGCGGCCCGCGAGACAGGGCTGGGGAGGTAGGCTCGGGGGGGCCTGTGCACGTGCCTGGGACGGAGGGCCTGGTCTCCCCATTGAGGTGTCCCCGTGTCCCCACTGTTGGGCCCTGTCCCGCCTGACTGCCAGGCTCCTTGCTGGTGTCCAGCTGCCAGGCTGGTGACGGTGGCGCTGTCCCCTCCAGACCTCATCGTGGTCGTGGCTTCCATGGTCGTCCTCTGCGTGGGCTCCAAAGGGCAGGTGTTTGCCACCTCGGCCATCAGGTAGGCGGGGCTGCGGGCTCCCCGGTGCGGGGGTGTGAGAGCGGCGGGGCCGCGTGCTGGGGGGGGCGGTTAGGCTCAGGGCCGGTGCTGAGTCGGACAGGAGCACTGACTCACTTCTGGGACTCAGGCTGGGACCTGACAGTCTGGGGCCCGCCGTTTGCTCGTCTGTAAACTGGGGTGATCCTGGGGCCGCCCCCAGAAGGTGGTCTGGGGGCCAAAGGAATTGAGAAATGTACAGGTCTGGCTCCGGGCCTGGGGTGCTGCCCCCACTTTGACCCTGGGCTTCGGGAGCGGGGAGGGGCGCACGGGGGAGGGGAGGGGCGCACGGGGGAGGGGCGCCCAGCGACCTGTCTTCCGCAGGGGCATCCGCTTCCTGCAGATCCTGCGGATGCTGCACGTCGACCGCCAGGGGGGCACGTGGAGGCTGCTGGGCTCCGTGGTCTTCATCCACCGCCAGGTGGGTGGTCCGGGGGGGGGAGGACAGGGTCTCGGCCCAGCCTCGGCCTGAGTCAGCTGGGCTGTCCTGCCCCCAACCTGAGGGGCCAGTGTCCCGAGCCTGCCAGGCAGGTGGTGCCCACGTCCCTGAAGCTGGGACAAGAGACTGTCGGGCAGATGGAAAGACAGAAATGCCACACGGAAAAGGGTCCGAGAGGCCCCGAAATCTAAAACGGGGGCAGATCATGATGAGCCCCGTGAAGGCGGAGGCGGCTGACCCGCACCCCTTCGTGAGGCCCCGCCCCGCATCTCACCAAGGCTCTGCAGGAAACAGAGCTGGGCTGGTGGCCCAGGGCACTGGTCTCGCTCCTGGAGGCTGAGACCCGACACTGCCACTGACGAGCTGGGAAAAATCAGTTATTTCTGAAGTCCGATGTCTGCATGTGAGACATGCTGGCATTTATGTCAACTCGGTGGGAAGTGTTGGGGCTTTGCCGCCGGCAGGCCCCGCCCCCTGTGATGTCTGGCCGGCGCGGGCGCGCAGGGCCCCGGCTGTCCGTGGGCGCCGGCTGGTCACACCTCCTCTGCCGTCCCCCAGGAGCTGATCACCACCCTGTACATCGGCTTCCTGGGCCTCATCTTCTCCTCCTACTTCGTGTACCTGGCCGAGAAGGACGCCGTGAACGAGTCGGGCCAGGTCGAGTTCGGCAGCTACGCGGACGCCCTCTGGTGGGGGGTGGTAAGTCGGGACCTCTGGGCCACGTGGCCACTGCCCACCCGGGGCCTGGGCGGGGCGGGGCCGGGATGTCACCCTGGGGCTCTGGTGTCTCAAGATCTTACGCCTCGAGACCACCCCACAAACGCCTGAAGCCCCGCCTGGGCACAGGTTGGACGGGCGGGCGGCACAGGGCTCCACGCACAGAAGGGCCCCACGCTGGATGCGTAAAGCCCGACAGTCACCGTTGTGGGGTCCGTAAGGTTTTTATCTTTGAACTTGCCGTTTGGGAGGCAAGTCTGGCGGGACGGAGAGCGACTGTGCAGTGGGCACGACGGCCGCACGAGGTCCCAGTTCCCGCCTTCCCTGGGGCCGGCTCCTCCGCCACCCTGTGCCCCGCGTCTGTGAGGTTCTGTGCTGGCCCCTCAAATATCCCTGCACCGAGGAGCGTGACTTTGTAGAGCAAACAAAAGCCACCACGACAGGGCGGGGGGTGCTGGGAAAAAGGAAAGGGCTCCCACGTTTTGACTGCGCACCCGGCCCGCAAATTCTGTAGCCGGCCCCAGGCAGCGGTGACACAGCAGTGCCCCGGCTTCTGTCCTGGGGGCCTGGAGGCTCCCCCGCCTGTGAAGTTGGGCTCCTTGGGTGTGCCGTGTCCCCCTCCTGCAAGCACCCAGCACCCTGGCCTCGGCCTGGACGTGTCCAGGAGCGTGGGCTGGCTCCTCCCAGGGGTCAGGCTTGTGGTGGGGAAGGGAGACGTGGGGCGCGGGGCGCGGCACATGGCCACGCTGTGGGTGGTTGCAGGGGTCTCCGCCAGCTGCAGGACGTCTGAGCTGTGTGGCCCCCGGGGCCTGCTTACCACGGAAGCCCAGCATCACTTGTGTGTGGGCCTCAGGGCGCAGAGGACACCCCTCAACAAACCCTCCGCTCGGGCCTTGTGGGGAGACAGGTCCTGGGCTCTCAGTGGCAGGGTGGCCAGCAGCTTACCGGCCTGGGAACAGCACATGCAGGGGGCCCTGAGGCAGCCCGGACAGACCCTGGCCGTGGGGGAAGGCAGGGGTGCAGCCCGAATGCCGGCTCCGTGGGCCAACTCTGGGCCGTGGGCCGGCCTTGGCTCTCCCCCTTCCCTGTGGGGTGCACTTGGGTGCCAGGGGCTAGTGCCTGGGGTCCGAATCAGCCTGAGCAGCAGAGCGGGTGACACCGGCCCGGCCGCGAGCTGCCCGAAGCTGAGGGTGGCCGGTGGGAGCCCCTTTGAGCTGGGGGCTGGGGGGCTGACGTCCAGGCTCGCTCAGCCAGGGAGAGGAGAGGGTCGCAGGCTGCACGAGGTCGGGCCGAGGCCTCGGGGCAGCACCAGGTCCAAGGGGTCCCGGGTCCGGGCAGTGGCTGTGCCGGGCCCTGGCCGTGTCTGTCCCTGACTTGCTTCCTTCCGGAAGCGGGGTAGGGGTTCACTCTCTCCCCGGCTTCCCCACCAGCCTCCACAGGGAGGCCCATCCCGGATGGTCCGGGTGGGGCGGGAAGCTGCCCTGTGTGCCTCCACCCACACCCCCAGGAGGCCCACACGTGTTGGGGGAGGGGCGCCTGATATCGGACGAGTCAGCGTTTTTTCTGGAAGCTTCCAGTGTGCCAGGCCGCCCAGGGAAGGCAAGCTCTGCTGGCCCCCCTGCAGGCCTGTGCCTCCACGGGCCCGGGCGTGGCAGCCCCCGGCCCATCCCCCCGGCAGGTTCGGTGGGACAGCCCAGCGCCGGGCAGGGAGGGGAGGCGTCCTGGTGACAGGCAGGTCCTGTGGAGGGACAGGATGCCCAGAGCCGGGAGGACCCCCGGGACTGGATGGCGCGGTGGGAAGCGCATGGGTGACGGCCGCGGCTCAGCTGATAAGCGGTGCTCGGCCTTGGCACCGGCCTCCACCTCCCTGGCCGCTCGGAGCTGCCCCCGGCCCGGCCCCTGCGAACGGCGCTCCCGCTCGCACACCTGTGCAAACATCCGCCCGCCGGCCGGGAAAACGGCCCCTTTGTGCCCGGCTTGGCACCGGTGCCCCAGCCTCGCCGTCAGCTGCGGCCCCGGCCTGGCCATTGTTCCCGCGGGCCCGGCACCCCCGCCGCCCAGCTCCTGGGCAGGCGACTCCCATTCACAGCGGTGGCGCCCCTGCAGCTGTCCAGGCGGGTGGAGCGGCCACGGCTCGAGTTATGCTGTGCTCCTGGCACGTCCTGGACGAGCAGCTCAGGAAGCGCGGCCTGGCCGGGGGCTTCAGAGCCAGCTGGCCACTGCGCCCGATGGTGGCTGTCCTGCGCCGTCCTCTGCGTGGCTTCGTGGGCCACACGGGGAGCGAGCCCGGCCCTGCCATGCCCCGTGGCTCCCCGTCCAGGGCGGACAGACCAGGGTCTGCCTACCAGGTGGTACAGCCTGGCAGGGAGAGGCCTGCCGGCCGGGCCACTGCCCACCACCACGCTGCGTCCACGCCAGACCGGCACCTCTGGCTGGATGCGTGGGACAGACTTGAAACTAGGGCGTCTGGGCCGCTGGGGTGGGCCATCTGCTGTTTCCTCTGTGGAGCCAGGGCAGGGGGGCGGGTTCCCGGGGGGGGTGGCCACTGCTGCGTGTGGCCCCGCCGGCAGGGCTGTAGGTGCCACAGGGGTGGCGCCGGCAGCCTCAGCACCCAGCCTTGGCCGGTGTCTGCTGGACGAGTGGATGAATCAGTTGACGTGCCCGTAAAGCGGTTCTGTCTGTGGCCCGCAGGACAGCGGGTGCATCAGCGGCCACAGCAAAGTCCCGCAGACGGAGCGCCTTAAAATAACAGAGCTGCGTTCTCTCATGGATCTGGAGACCAGAAGTCCGAGATCAAGGGGTTGCAGGGCTGGCTCCCTCCGAAAGCTCTGGGGGAGGGTCCTTCCCACCTCTTCCAGCTTCTGGGGCCCCCAAGTGCTCCTGGGTTTGTGGCTGCACCTTCTGTCTCTTATCAGGACACTGGTCAGTGGGTGCCGGGCCCACCCAGGGAGCCCAGGACCATCTCCTCTCCAGATCATTATCCAGTTGCATCAACAAAGACCCTTTTTTCAAACAGGCTTGTGTTCTGAGGGCCTGGGTGGGCATGGATTTGGGTGGACACCCTTCAGCCCAGGCCGGCGCCGTCCCAGGTGGACATCACAAGAATGTCTCTCCCCTCCCCGAGCCTCAGTTTCCAGGCTGAGGGTCCCCTCCGCTCCCGCTAGCCCAGGTGGGGACGCCTGACTTGGGCGTGAGAGCTGCCCCCTCACCCGGAGCGTGGCGCCCCGTGCCTGGCTGCCGAGGTGTTGGGGAGGATTGAAGACTTTTTTCTTTGCCCTTGGAACAAAATGCATTTGTTTGTGTTAAAGTTTGAGTCGGGGGGAGAGCAGTTTTTGCAAACACGGGCTCCTCTGTTTAGTGCCCGGGGGTCTCTCAAATCAGGAGGCTGCCGGGCTCTGTTTACCCCCTGCATCTAAATTTAGAATTTAGAGTGGAAAGGCTAGAAGCCGCCCCTGCATTCAGCCACCATTTAAAACAAGAGTCTGGCTCCTTAGCTGTTGGCTCCAGAAGGTTCTGGCTCTCCAGGCTGGACTGCATCCTGGCAGAGTGAGGCCAAAAGGGTCTGGGGGCCGAGTGGTGGGTCTGGGTGAGGACAGGGCCTCCCAGATATTCACATGCAAGGCCTGTCGGCACCGCCCAGTGGGTGGAACCAGGGTCAGGACCTCATCTGGAGCTGGGGAAACCGAAGCCCTGTGGGCCCGGAGGGTGGTGGGCCAGGCCCCCAGCCCTTCAAGGCTTTTCCTCTGCTTGGACTCCATGCAAAGCCCAGGGGTGCTATGCAGCTAAGAACAGAGGGTCTCCAGGACCCTGGGCTGCCACCTGCCCCGATCCCATCCTGCACCTGTTGACAGTTGTGTAGGGGGCTGAGACCGTGGGCTCTGGGAGCCCAGCCAGAGAAGGGCCTTTACGACTGGGTTTTGCAGGATGAGTAGGGGTCCACAGGGCAGGTCTGCCTCTCTGTACTTACTGCCCACTGAGGGACCCCCTGGGGCGATTTTATTGCATGGACTCAGCAGGCCTAGTGAGGCAGGTGTTCAGCTCTTGTCATCCCAGGTAAGAACTTTCCAGCTTCAGCTTGAGGGAGAGAAACACGGTCAGCGTCAGGAACACAGTAACACAGGAAGTAGTGGGGTAAAACAGGCGGGAGCGTGGTGTGAAGCCATCCTGTTCCGCTGCTGACCTGCTGAGTGGCCCTGGGCAGGTTACCCAGCCTCCCTGGGTGTAAGCTGGGTGCCTATTTCCGTGAGCTGGGGAGGATTGTGAGTGAGGACACAGAGAGCCCGGGGTATCTGGCGCCCAACGAGGATGCAGCAAAGGGTGGCTGTGAATTTGAGGGGCTGTTACTGGCCACGGTTCTCTGGGCAGCGCCCCCAGGCTGGCCGACAGGCAGTGACCCCCCAGCCACCTAATTCACACTCGAGTGTTCGTGGCTGCCGCGGCCCAGTCACAGCCCTTAGCCCTGCTGGTGCCCCGGGTCCAGCTCTGCCCCGGCCGGCTCCCGGCCTCTAACACCTTAACTCACAGAGCGGCCCCTCTTCGCACGCGCGTGTGCACGTGTGCGCGCCTACGTGTGTTGGCTCTTCCTGGCCCCCAGGGACCTGTGTTTCCCGCCAGGCCGGCAGTGGGGCGCAGAGGGGTGGGTGCACCGTGCAGCTGCGCTGGGGCCAGGGCAGGGCGTGTGACCGCTCCGTGCCTTGGTTTCCCCATCTGTAAAATGGGAGGCGGCAGGTCTACCTCCAAGGGCCGACGTGGGGCTCCCTGAGGGGACCACGATCCCAGGAAGGTAGCAACTCTTTCCGTTGCTTCCAAGACATTCCTTGGAGGACTGGGGCCTCTTGGCCGGGCTGGTCCTGGGCACCAGGCACATCCCGGCAGTCCCGCTCTGTGCTGGGCGCTGGGGCACAGCAGGGGGTCAGCCGCCTGGGGGTCTCACTCTCGGAGGCTTGGTCGTGGTCAGTCGTGGTCCGCATGCCGTGATTTCCCTGGGAGTCAGTGAGGGCCCCCTGAGGAGGACACGTCGGAGCGGAGCCCTCGAGGCAGAGTCTCCTGCGTGAGGGGCCACGAGCCTGGCCATGCTGTGGGGTGGGCGCGGCCCGGGCAGGGCCCGGGGTGTCCACAGCATCCCACCAGGCGCTGTGTGAAGCTCCTGAGGGCCCCTGCCGAGGAGGGAGAAAGGTCTCGACCCCGTCCCCACGGTCCGCACCCTTTCCCCGAGAGTACAGCGGCCAGGGCGCCGAGGTTTCCATAGGGAGAAGATGCGCTCACGCAACGAGGAGCCCTGGGCCCACGTGGGTTTCTGTTCGTTTATTGAGTCTTTCCTTTCTGAAAGGAAGCGGGCTTGTTTGGGGTTGTGTGTTTGCTTTTGTTTTTACCCACAATTTGCAAGCCTGGCAGGGTTGTCCCCTCGGCCCTCACGTGCTGGCCTCTGTCCCCTTCGTGGTGTCCCCTGCAAGCCTGGCCGGGGTCTCCTGGGGCAGCCCCACGATGGCTGGAGCTGGGGCCCGGGACCGCTGCTCCCACCCTTTGCTGTCCTGAGGCAGTCCTGCCACCCGCCCAGCCTCCCCTCTGTCCACACCTCTCCTCCCCCGAGGTGCCCTCTCCCTGGCTCCGTCCTTCCAGCCTCCTCTGGGCAGGTTGGTGGCCCGAGGCTGGGCGAGCCCCAGACCCCTCAGCGCGGCAGCCTCTGGCCCTGGGCTTGTTCTCCGGCTGTCCCGCCAAGGAGCCGGTTTGGTTGCCAGCTCCGTCACTTAGCAGTGGTGAGACCCCCCGGCCTCAGTTTCCCCCTCTGGCAGATGGACCCGAGCTCACAGCGTGGTCACGAGTTTGCCAAACGGAGGTGCCCTCCCCCGGCGCGAGCCCCTAGTGTCCACGTTGGTGCCTCCTCACTCCCACTCCTGGCTGCCCGTTCCCTCTGGACAGATGGCCATGGCCTGCAGTGTGGCTGCAGGCTGACCGCTTCCTCTGTGGAGCTGGGCTCCTGGGCTGGCCTTCCCGCTTCCCCCGGAGGCCGGCGTCCAGGAGGAAATAAAATGACACTAGCGCCAGCTTCTCGTGACACAAAGTGCTGGGGGGACTGGCAGGTCCTCTCGTGCCTCCTGTCCCTGGAGGAGAGACACGGGGGACAGGGGACGCACCCTAGGCTCAGCCCCCCCCCCCGCTGAGCTGTCTCCCCGAGTCTGTGTCCAGGGGGCGTGCAGATCTGCATTCCGATCGCCTGCCATGGGGGGCGAGTTCCGAGCACGCAGGCTATAAAACGGCCCATTCCTGAGCTGCTTGTGTCTGTGAATTCAGGAAAAACAAACAGCTCTGCGGGGATGGGCTGTTTCCTCAAAGAGCTGAAAGGATGTCGTTAACTTGACAAAGAAGGTCTGTGGCAGAGTCTGAGAAGCCAGGAGTGTGCCCTGCGCCGCAGGGTGGGGGACACCTGGCCGGGGCTCCCCTGGCTTCTTCCTGCTGCCCACCATTGGAGTCCCAGCACCTCCCAGCCGGGCGGCGAGGACATGGGGTCCCGCCTCCAGTGCTCTTGTCGAGAAGGGAGGTGGCCTCGGTGTCCCCACCCGCTGGCCTGGCCGCACCGCTCAGCCAGCCCCTTTCCTCCTCCCACCTACATCAGTTTCCCAGTTGTCCTGGTGGGTTTTTTTCCCCTTAATTTTGATAATTAGAAGGTTGTATCATGTGTTATTTGTCTCGAAGCCCGCGTTTTCTGGCACTGCTTAGAACTTGCCCCCCTGGCGTGAGGGCCACCCTCAGGTCCATCTCAGAGGTCACCCTGCCCCCACCTCCCTGCATGGCTGCCGTTCTCGAACTTGGAGTCTCAGGACCCCTTGACGCCCTTATCAGTGACTGAAGACCCCAGAAAGCCTTTGTTTACGGGGTTCACTCTGTCAATACCGCATTAGAAGCTAAAAGTTAGAAATTTAAAAATAGACCCACTGTATGTTTACACATAAATAAATAATGCTATGAGAGCCACTTTCCGGAAGACACTGGATGCGGCGTCTTGGGCGCCCCACCCCATCTGCAGCCCTGATGTGCCTTTGCTCCGTGCACCCAGGTGCTGAGAGGCAGCTGCCGCCCAGGCCTCACACGAGGGGCGCAGACCCTCTGGGGGCTGCTGGCGGGGAGCTGCAGGTTCTCCCGGCCCCCTTATCTGCCTGCTGGCCTTCAGCCTTGCCCAAGGCCTCAGGCTGGCCTGCTCCACCCTGCAGGTACTGGGCTGGGCTCCAGGTGTGCACTGCCTGTGTGTGCATGTGAGGCGTTGGGCCTGGAGGGCGCTGGGCTTGACGCGGGCACCGGCCCCTCTTTATGTGACCCTGCGCCACGTGTGGTACGTACACATGCGTGTGCCTCGTTGCTGCCTTAGCGTGTCTCAGCGTGCGTGTGCGGCTCCCTGTCTCCGTGTCAGGCCATCTGTGTGTGTGCACACGTGCACGGGCAGCACATTGGAAGCGGGTGTGGACGTGTGTCTGAGGGACGGTGACGTTGCCAGGAAGTGCTCCGTGTGGCGGTCCCGGGAGCCAGGACCACGAACAGTCACGTGGTGGGTGTTGGGTGGGCGGGAGCGTGCGCCCATGCTGCCCCCAGGCTGTGCTCTTTGGTGTAACCTGGGCTCCCGCACTGCGGTCCTTCCCGCTGCCCGGACTCTTGGTCCCTCCTGCTTCCCGAGGACATCTCGCCTCTGCCCCGGGGCTTCTGAGCTGTCCTGTGTGCCTGTCCCTGTCCGCGTGGACACGTGTGCGGGCCCCAAGGACCCTGCTGTAGAAGCCGCCGCCTCCCGCCTGGGCCTTGTTCAGTGGAATCTATGAAATGGGCCTCCCCAGGCCCTGCTCCCCGCCGGTCTCAGCGGGCAGGGGGGTCTCATGGAGGCTCTGTGCAGAACTTCCCGAGCTGCCAGGGGCCGTCCTCACTTGGCCTGGGCTGGGGGCCCTGGAAGGGGGAAGCCGGGCTGCCTAGCACAGGGCTGGCGAGGCCACGGGTTGAGCGCGGGTGCTGACGGGATGAGCAGGGACTCTGGGCGCCCTGGTCCCCCTGCCAGGCGCAGAGCTGGCTCCTCACGCACCTGGACCCTGGCATGGACAGGTGTGGCCGCGTGGCCGGCACAGCCAGGGTGGGCTCTGAGTCCCTGCAGGATGGCGTTGTCGGGCTCACGCCGGAGGCCCCGCCGGGGAGCAAGCCTCAGGTGGCAGCAGAGGCAAGCCTAGGGTGGGTGTGGGGTGGAAGCAGCCCCTCAGTCCCACTGTCCCGGCACACGCCCTGGACGGACAGCTCCCCCATGTAGAAGGAGGCTCGAGCTGCGTCTGATTCCCTCCGAGCAAAGGGCAAACGCGGCATCTGGTGCCTGGGGTGGCGTCAGGAAGTGGCGTGTCGTCGTGGCCGGGCTCTCTGGGGAGGGTGGGCCTCTGTGGGAGCTTCCGGCTTCCCGGGGGCCGGAGCACAGCGACACCGGTGGCCCGGTTGGCAGGCCTCCTGGGGACGGGGCAGGGGTGGGGCGGGGAGGCTATGCCCGTCGGCGCCGAGCGCCCGTGTGCACGCTGGGACTCGCTTCCTCTGCGGCGTTAGCCTGGGGGACCCAGACCCTGCGGGCTCGAGCACCGTGCTCTCAGCCGCCCGGCCGCTCGGTGCTGGGCTCTCTCGCTGGCCTCTGTTGCGCGGTGGCAGGTCTCAGATGGAGCGCGGGGCTCAGGCTGGACGGACGGACGCCCGCCCTGAGGTTCTGGGGCTTGCGTGCCGACCGCTGTCCCTCGTCCTTGCAGGTGACGGTCACCACCATCGGCTATGGGGACAAGGTGCCCCAGACGTGGGTCGGGAAGACCATCGCCTCCTGCTTCTCCGTCTTCGCCATCTCCTTCTTTGCGCTTCCGGCGGTAGGTGCTCGGTGTTGGGGGGCCTCTCCACAGTTCCTCAGCCTCCTCCGGGCTCTGGGGCTGGCAGGGGGGCCCTGTGAGCAGACCACCCTCAGGGGGTGCATTCAGGCCCCAGCTCGCCTGCCTCAGAGCCTCTGGAGGCCGCCGCCTTCCTGTTCCCGGCCCCCGGTGGGTCCTTTGCAAGTGTGGGCGGCGGCGATCGCCAGGCCTCTCGTGGCAAATAGCGGGGTGCAGGCCGGCTCATTCGGCCGCTGAGGCTAGCGGTGAGGTGCCCATGGTGGCGGCCACAGACCCGCAGAGGGGCAAGCCATGCGGGAGGGAGCGGTCCTGCACTGTGGCCTGGGTGGCTTTGAGCCCTGTTCTTCCTGGAGACCACAGAGTCTTCTAGTTCACTCTGTTTGTATGTAGGCGCCTGATAGGTGTGTGACCATACCGTGTGTGTGTGTGCACTGCATGTGCACGTGTTACACATCACGCAGTCTGGGTCTGTGTGTACGTACCGTGTGTGCATCACGCACACGTGCTCCACGTGTATCTGTGTGCGCGTGTATTGTCTATGCACGCGTCACATAGGTGTACGTACCGCATGCATTTGTATGTGCTCGTGCATGTGTGTCACACGTATGTTCTCTGTGTGTGGTAGTCCTTAATGCACTGCGCGTGTGTGTTGCGGGTGTGTCTGTCCGTGCACGTGTGTGTCACAGGCTGTGGTGTAACGTGTGTGTGCATGTGCACATAGAGAGTGTGTATGTGTGTATGGCTCGATCCCCTCTGTGGACAGGGAGCTCCCCTGGTGAGCCGGCCCTTTCCATCCCGTTAGCAGTCCTGGGGGGGTGGGGGCAGCAGTGGGTCCTGCTTGGGTGGGGCTGCCCACGGGCTGGGCCGGAGGCGCCGACCTCCTCCATGGGGCCCGCAGCGCCGAGCAGGCCACCGGTGCCCAGCCCGTCTCTCCACGCCCCCCCCGTCTGCAGGATGTGAGCCCTGGTTTCTGTTCCTTGCAGGGGATTCTGGGCTCCGGTTTTGCCCTGAAGGTCCAGCAGAAGCAGAGGCAGAAGCACTTCAACCGGCAGATCCCGGCGGCAGCCTCGCTCATCCAGGTGATGGCAGCCGCCGCCGCGGCCTTGTCGCCGTCGTGTGGTGGTCAGTGTGCCCGGCCCTGTGTTGCCCGGGCAAGTACGAGCCGTGTCTGGTCTGGGAACGGCTCTCAGCCCTGAGCTGACCCGGCCCCCGGGGCCGCCGAGACCCTCTCCTGTGGACCCTCCTGAACACGGAAGGGCCGCGATCCGTGCCATAGACATGCCCACCTGTTGGAACTCCTGTCCTGGGAACCGTCGGGTGCCGATGGGGTGGGGGCACAGGAGCCTGGGAGCCCAGCTTCCTCCATCCTGTGGGCCCGGCCGGGGGACTAGAAGGTGGCCTGGCCTGTCCCGGATTTGGTCAGTCCGGTGGGCCCTTGGCCTCCAGCTGCAGCGGCTGCCTGGTGTCTGTCTTCTCCCTCCTCTGTGGCCAGCCCCCGACTCTGCAAGGGAGGACTTGGAGCGAAGAGTAAGGGGTCCCCAGGTGGCCGTTCCCCCCCCAGGGTCAGGGGTCAGGGCCTGCTTGTGCAGTACTGATGCTTCTGGGCCATTCCCAGCACCCACGGGGCTCAGTCCTCCCGGCCGATAGGAGGTGAGGACCGGTGACCCAACGGCACGGGCCGCGCTCTGCAGTGACGGGCCAGCTTCACTTTCTGAAGGCCCGGCTGCTGCCCCTACAGGGCCCGGGGCTCACGGTGCCGGGCCTTGGGGGCGGGGCAGGGGCTGCACCTGCCCTAGGCCCCTCGCTCCCCGCCAGGTTTCTGTGATGAGGCTGTCCCAGAGGCTCCCAGCCCGAGAGCAGTGGGAGAGGAAGGTTCCAGAGGCGGGCAAGCAGGCAGGCGGCCCCGAGCCCCTGGACACTGGGCTCCGGGACCCCAGGCTCCTGGAACAGCCTGGAGGACTGGGCGGCCCTCTCAGTGCCAAGCAGGGCCCGGGCACAGGGACCCCTGGAGGCTCGTGTTCCGAGGGTGTCGGCCGGCGGCCGCCCGGGGCTGAGGAGAAGGCGGAGTGGGCGCGGGGCTACGGGAGGGGTGGCCGGGCAGGGGCCTGGGGCAGGGCTGTCACCGCGTGCCGGCGTGGGCGTGCGGCCCTGCACCCGCCGGCGTGGCTGTGGTGCACAGCCTGGACCCTCTGGGCACCCAGAGCTGAACGGCCCCCGGAGACCGTCTGGGGTCACGCCGGCGACTGCAGCCCAGCCGGGGCCTCTATCCTGTTCCTCGTAAGCCTGTCCGGAACCACCGTCTGGGGCCGGACGCTAATCCTGCCCCGGAAGGAAGTGAAGGCAGCAGCCGTAAAGCTGGGGGCCCGGCCCCCGCTCAGGCCTGGCTTTACGGCGCCACAGCCTCCTCTCGGGGAGACCGTAAATCAGGCTGCAGATGGCCTGCCCGCGGAGGGGGCGCACTGACTTCCCGTGGGGCGTGTGTGCGGCCTCACACGAGCCTGCCAGGAGGCGGGAGAGGCCTGGAGCGGGGCCTGGAGGGTGGGGCTGGGATGAGGGGGGGCGGGGGGGCCGGGGGGGGCATGTCCGCTGGGTTCCCATCGCAGAGGTGGCATCACTGTCCCAGGAGCCCTCCCCGCCCCCCGCCCGGCATCTCTCTCTCCAGCTCCCACGGCCGGCAGTGCCGAGGCCCTCAGGGTGCATCCTCCTACGAGGCTCCTGGCGCCCCCTCCGGCCCCCCCACCAGACGTGGCCTCCCCTTGGGTCTCCTCCTCCAGGCCACACCCTGGTGGTAGTTGCCGTGGGCATCTCTAGAGTGAAGGCCTAAGACCTTCACCCCCAGGCCATCTGGAGGCCCCGGAAACTGTGGGTTCCTGGGGGCTCTGCCTCCTGGACACTCAGCCCCGCCTCCTGCTGGCCCTGGGGGCCCTGCCCTTCCACGCCCCCCGTGACATCTCCCCTGCGGCGTCCCCGAGGAGAGGCCGGCGACCAGGACGGAGGGCGGGGGCCCTGCGGGGGAACCGGCAGGTGGAGGTGGGCGCAGACGGACTGGGGCTCACAGGCCCCTGTGGTGGCTGAGCCGCGTGCGACTGTCCATGAGGCTGTGGGCTGCAGAAGGGAACAGGCTGTTGGGGGTGGGGGCAGGCCCTGAGCCTGGGGAAGGGGCTGGTGGCCAGGAAGCCCCGTGGTCTTGCCAGAAGGGGGCCCAGGCAGGAGTGCCGGGCCGCAGCTCCCTGGGAGCCCCCGTCAGGGGCTCCACGGTGACAACCACTCCCTTCTGCTGGTTTCAGACGGCGTGGCGGTGCTACGCGGCCGAGAACCCCAACTCCTCCACCTGGAAGATCTACGTCCGGAAGCCGCCCCGCAGCCATGCTCTGCTCTCCCCCAGCCCCAAGCCCAAGAAGTCTGCCATGGTAACCAGCCCCCCCGCTGCTGCCAGGATGGGGCACTCACACACGGGCGGGGAGGCCACGCGGCCACAGCTCACGGCCAGGATTTGACTCTGATGCTTCAGCCCGGCGTGGCCCATGGCACTGTGGGCACTGGGGGAGTACACCCCGTGCTGGGCTCCTGCCATCCCGGTGTCCCCAGGCTTGGGGGCTTGTAGGACTGGCTGCTCCATGGCCAGGGCTGTGGGAGGTCCCGAGGAAGTACCCCGGGAACAGGACGGGCTGGATTCTGGCCAGCTGCTGGGAGAAGGCTCTTGAGAGGGCCTTGGTGTTGGGCTTTCCATGCTGGGCCTGGTGGGCCACAGGGGCTGGAGGTGGCATCCTGGCTCAGGGAAGAGGGTCTTGTGGTCATAGGATAAGGGAGCTCGGGCAGACTTGAGGCAAGAGTCTCGTGAATGAAGGGCGTGGCCCGCCCCGACAGAGCTCTCCTTCCTGGCCCGCGCCCGCGCCCACGCCCGCGCCATCCGTGGAGAGACGCAGGCTCCCAGGTTCTGGCTGCCTCTGGAGCCTTTGCACCTGCTCTTTCCTCTGCCAGAAGGTTCTCCCAGATCCCAGCATGGCCTGCTCCCTCCAGGCCGCCGCCTCAGGGAAGCCTCGGCTGGCCTCAGTCTGTCTGCCCGCCCTGCCCCGCTCTAACTCCCCGCTGGTCACAGCCCTCGTTACCACCTGCCCTGGGGTATTCCTGTGTGTTTATCTGCTGGCTAGTTTCCTGTCCGCCTGCCCCCCAGGCTGTGAGCTCCCAGGGCAGCCGCTGGGCAGAGCCCCTCTGGCAGCATCACACGCTGCAGCGCACTCTGCCTGTGTGGGAGGGCGCTGGCCTGGGCCCTGGCAGGTGCCCCAGAGGTGGTCTGGGGCCGGCAGACGGCCTGGCAGAGGACACCTAGGAACTGACGGTTTTATTGTCTGGTTGTTTTAGGTAAAGAAAAAAAAGTTCAAACTGGACAAGGACAACGGGGTGAGCCCGGGAGAGAGGATGCTGACGGTCCCGCACATCACTTGCGACCCCACTTCGGAGGAGCGGAGGCCTGAACACTTCTCGGTGGACGGCTACGACAGTTCTGGTGAGAAACCTTCACACAGGATGAGGGGTGGGGACAGGGCCACGCCCAGCTCTGACCCAGGGCTGCTGGGGCCTCTGGGGTGTCCGGACGCCCCCTTCTCCCCCTAGCACTTGCTCCTGTCCTGTGGACAGCTGGTATTGTCATGTCTGCTCCCGCTGGCCCGCTATCACCCGTGGACGTTCTCTTCTGTTTTGGGCTTCTGGGAGCCAGGCCCTGCCTCGCTCGTGCTGTGTGGCTGGCGCCCCAGGTCTGGCAGAGAGGAGGTGGCCTGTAGTACACGTTGACCCCCATTCCAGGTGGAGTGGGGCTGGGGGTCCTGAGCCAGCACCGTGTGTGCCTGCAGCTCTGCCCTCCTCGACGCTCTGCGCCCTTGTTCCCTGTCACTTCTGTGTCCATCCCTCCCCTCTTGGACCTCTTCCCGGGACCCCCAGAGTGTTCCCGCGTCCGCCAGAACGTTTCAGCTTACTGGTGGTTGCAAGGGTGGTGTCACTGTCTCAAGCATGGCAGAGGGTGGTGAGTTCACGTCGTGCTCATGGGCGGCTGGCACCCCGTCCGCCTGGTGCCGGCTTTGTGGGCGGCCAACCCGTGATGTACCCTCCCGCATCTGGTCACTGCTGGCAGAAGGGCAGAAAGTGTTCTGGAAAGGAGCCACGGCCTCTCCCTGCTCCCAAGGCTGCCTGTGGACGTCCTCTCTGGGAGCTGGGCGTGCAAGACCGAGCCTGGGCGCCCACCCTGCTGGGCGCTGGGCTGCCCAGGGCCTCCTCACACACCGTCGGGATTCTGGCCCGGCCGCCTCGCCGACGGGCCCCTGGGTCGCGTTGCCTGCCTGCCCGCTGGAGTGGGTACAAAGGACAATTGTGACAACGGCTCCGGATTTGGGGCAGGACCATTGTCGCAATGCAGATGGGGGCTTTCTGCAAATGCTAACGCGCAGGTCGGGCGCGGGGAGGAGCGTCGCTCGCTGGTGGCTGAATGCGGAGCAGCCCGAAACGATGCGTCCATTCAGCCTGCTTGGCGTTATTAAGTCCTCAGCGATGTCTGCGGAATGTTAATGAGGTACAAGTGCCGGGAAGTCGGGCGCCTTTTGTGGAATGCTCCCGCACGGAGGAGTTTTTTCTTTCCTGCCAACGCGATAAGTCAGCCCAGCCCAGAGCCACCGGATTTCTGGAGCCTGAGCTGTCGGCCTGGGTCCCGTGGGTTACCTGACACTCCTGAACCCTCCTCACCCAGAGGCTCTCAAGAGCCCTGGTGTGGGCGAAGGGGCGCTAATCCCGGGGCCAGATGCCATCACTGGGAAAGGCCTGCAGACCCAGCTCCCACGCGCTGGGGCGCAAACAGCCGTGCTGGATTCCACCGCCACGCCAGCCCCAGGCCTTGAACCTGAACCTCAAGGATGGGGCGTGCTGGACAAAACCACCTCTGTCCCAGCACGCGGTACCTGCCCGTGTGCCCGCCTGCCCCCCGCCCACGGCACCTACCAGCCCCGGGTATCCCCTGCCCACGGCAGTGCCCGCCCGCACACCTCTCCCCCACCTCAGTGATATCTCTCTGTGTCTCAGGCTCGCAGCTTCTCTGGGCTCCTGTCCTGCGACCCTCAGGCCCCGTGTCCCAGGCAGACCTGCTCCCCCTCGTTCGTGGGTTCTAGGGCCTTGTCTGAGCCGCTCTGATTTCCGGGTGGATGCCCGTCTTCAGGGAAGATCTCGTGAGCGGTGACAGGTGGCCGGTGCGGCCCGGGTCCCTCCTGCACGGCGCCCACCCCCTTGCAGGTTCCGGTCACTCGGTTGCTCGCGCCATCCTGACTCTCCAGGGACTGTTCGCGCTCCTTGCCATCCAGGGAGGAAGAAAGGCGACAGCAAGAGGGCAGAGTGTGTGGGCCTCTGAGGGCTGAGTACCTGGCTTGAGCCCGGCAGGTCCGGGAAGGCTTCTAGGAGGAGGTGACATCAGGGCTGAGTGGAACTGGCTGGGAGGGCGAGGAAAGGCCAGCGAATGGCAGGAGTATCTTGGACAGAGGTGTTCGGGGGCCAGCCACACCTCTGCGTGTCTGCCAGGTGACCTGGGCGTGGCACGCGGTGTCTGCGTTGGGCGGGTGCTGACCTCACCCACCTGACACAGATGCCTGCGGGGCTTCTTCACCAGTCTGGCGGCCTCGGGCATGAGTCGTGACCCGGAGCCAGCAGGCATTGGACGGGGCAGGTGGTGGAGGCCACGGAGCAGGAGTGGCCGTGGGTCAGCCCTGTGCCCTGCGTGGTTCCCTGGGGTGGCACGCACGGGGCAGCGGGCAGGACTTGATCAGGGCCCACAGGCGAGACTCGGTGGCGGGCCAGCCCAGGGCCTGCAGCCATGGTGTTGGGGTGCGGGTAGGGGGAGCCAGGAGCCATCACTGGGAAAGGAGGTGGGACCTGTGACCTCAGGGGCTCCCGGGGTGACGGTGGAGCTGTGGGGGGTGGGGTGGGGGCGGGGTGAGGACACCAGGTGAAAAGAGCACTCTCATCACAGAGACTTCAGACAGAGAGTTTCGGAGAATGATGGGCCTGAAGCCCTCGTGCCCCGCTCCGTGGAGGGACCACGTCGGAGGCGTGGAGGCCCTGCCTGCTCTGAGGTTTTGCAGCTCCTTTTCACGTCTGATGGGCTTCGCCGGGGGTGGCGGGGTTCCGATCCTCTTGCCTTCCGCGTGTGGAGGCCGTGCAAGTCGATTCTGTCCTGACGGCCTGCCCGTCCCATCGGTCAGCAGCTGCTCCTTGCCTCCCGCACCCCCTCCCCCCCATCACCCTCCCGTTTCACGGGCCCTGCTGCCCCGTGTTTGGCTTTTGCCTTTGTAAACAGTCCTCTGCGTTAGCTGCTTGTCCTGACGCTACAGGAGTGTGTTTGCCGACAGATTTGCGAGTTTTCTGTCTCTCAGTCTGGGTTTAGTTTCCTTCCTCCTGAAGCCTGTGCTCTCTTCCGGGATGGTCTGTCGACAGCCTGCTCAGTTTCTGCTCGTCTGAAATTTTTGTATTTTGCCTTTGCTCTTGGACAATGGTTTAGTTGTGTAGAACATCACAGGCTGAGATCTGTATTTATTTTAATAGAAAAAATTTGTTTTAATTGAAGTATAGTTGATTTACAGTGTTTCAGGTGTACAGCAAAGTGATTCAGTTACACACACACACACACACACATATATATATATATACACACGCATATATATATTTATTCTTTTTCAGATTCTTTTCCATTATAGGTTATTAGAGGTCTGTATTCTGTCTGACAGGCTGGAGATCCACCACCGTCTCCCGGCTGGTGTGCCCTGTTGAGCTAACTGACAGTCCTTTGTAGGTGACCCTTCCTCCCGTCTGGTGGCCTTGAATACCTTCTCTTTGACTTTGGTGTTCCATCGTTTCACTATAGTCAGTCAAGCTGGTGGATTATTTTTACTTGTCCTGCCTACAAGGTGTCGTGATTCCTGAATGAGGGTTTGTGTCCTGCGTCAAGTGGAAAATCAGCCCCACCGTGTCCTAGAACAGTACCTCCCCGAACTGCTCTGACCTCGCCTGGAAACTTCCACTTGCCCCTCCAGGTCCATCCTCCTCGGCGTCTCTCAAACCTGCCGTCTCGGTCTTCCTGTGCTGCATCCTCAGCACAGCTTCTTCGTGGTTTCCTAACTCTTGCTGTGTGCCAGCCGGCGAGGTGTGTATTTCAGTTGCCACCTGGTTTTCCATTTCCAAATGTCCTCATGTGAGGGGCTCACCTGCTTGGTCTTAGCGTCTTGTATTTTCCTCCCGTTTGACGACAGAGCTTTGGATTCTTCAGCCCCTTGAATGTGCTCATCTCCTCGTACCCATCCTGTCCCTCCCTCACCTGCGCCTCTTGGAGAGTCCGATTCTGTTCGCGGTGGACTCTCTGACGCTTGCTTCTTCGTGGGTCCCGGCGTAGGCTGTGATTGTGGAGGTTCCCACGGGTTCCCGGGGGCTCTGGAGAGGTGATCCCGCGAACCACGCCAGGACACGCGTGGGGTTGGTTTAGAGGTGTGGGGTTTTCTAGACAACCCGTGTCACGCAAACACAGAGCCAGTGTCCCGTAAGGGCGGGCCTAAGCACACCACCACTTACGCTCCAGGAGCACAGGCCGCGGCAGGTGAGCGTCCTTCCCCCTGCTGGCCGACGCGAGGGTTTGGCTGGCTTTTGTCTGGCTTTGGGGTGGGGTTTGGTCTGCGTCACCCTTTGGTTCTTGGTTCAGCTTTTCGACGTGGAGCCTCAGCTGCCAGTTCTTGCTTCCTGCTGCTTCCAGGGGTGGCCTCTTCCCCTCGGGGGGCAGTAAGGCCCACACTGGGGCTCCTCAGGTGGGCAACCCCTAGAGGCCAGCGGGTCAGAGCCAGGGCGCACCTGCTCCCCTCTTGGCCATGGGGACACCCCCTTCCCTGTCAGGTGAGCTCAGCAGAGCCTGCGGGAGGTTGGCTCTGTTCCGGAACTTGCAGAGAGAGGCTTTTCATGGCATCAGGCCCACTTATTGGCAGAAATGGAAGTTCTCCTCTTGGTGACAGACAGAGCTCTTCCCGGCGAGGAAGGCTGGGAGCCCCCGCTGGCTGGGGCTGGGCAGTGATGCTTCAGGTTGGAACTTCCCTGGGTGCCTCTCGAATCACCTGGAGAACTTTTAACACAGACTCAGAGACCTACCCCTCAAGATTTTGAGTCACAGTGGCTGTAGGGAGGCTCAGGAATGTGTGTCGGTAACAAGCCCCTAGGTTACCTTGAAGCATGTGGTCCGTGGACTGGTGTAGCCCTGAGGGCGAGGTTCTCCTTCTGTGACATCCTGGTCTGTGTCCGCCTCGGTCTCACCTGGGTCAGAGTTGCCTTGCTCAGGACAAGAATAGGGTCCCAGGCGCCCTCCTGACATCTGCCCCTCTGTTCTGGTCTTGGGGTGTGACGTTCCCCCTGGCTCTGGGGAGGACTTGTGGTCATAACTTCTGGTGACCATCCTGGTCACCGCACATCATCACTCATGCAGCCTCGGGGTCCCGAGGAGGTGGTCCCCGCAAGGTCTTGCAGGCTGGGGCCTGCGACTCCTCCAGTGGGTGTGGGGGTCTGGCGGGGCAGGAGACGAGGCCCGACGAGCTCTGTGGGCATGTTCTGAACTCCCGGACCAGAACCTTCTCACGGGCTCTCCCCTAGGCTGCTCACTCCCGTCCCCTCCAAGCTGCCCCAGGGCTTCACTGAGGATGGTCTCTCTGTATCTCCCTCACTGTCTTCCCCCCTCCCATCTGCTCTGTACAGCCAGTGAGCAGGTGAACAAATGTGCCTGCTCATGCCGCCCCCCCCCCAGGATTCCCTGTCCCCTCGGGGCTGCCGTCTGGATACCTCTGGGTCTCGTGGTAGCCTGGCCCTCACTCATCGTCCCAGCTCTGCACCCCCCGCCTGCACCCACAGCCAGGCTTTTCCACCTGGACCCCTTTGCCCGAAGGTCACCCCATCACGGCCCATCTCTTCATGACCAAAAGATGGCCACTCCCAAATTTCAAGAGATTTTATTTCCGCTTAAAAACGTGGCATATGCTCATTATAGAGCCTATGAAACATACACACGAGAATAATGAAGAAAAATCATCCCCTGTTGTCTCACTGCCCAGAGTAGCAACGGTTAGGCTTTTGACAGAAGTCCTGTCTCCTTAGTTTTAAAGAATAGACACACCTGGGTTGGTTCCACCTACACTATCCGTATTGTTCCTGCTTTTATCACCTACTGTGATACGAGTGTACAGTTGATTTTTTGCTGTGTCCAGTCAAACGTTTACGCCAGTGATCTTGTGCTCCTGGTGTGCTGCCTTAGGGGAGGGGGCTGCAGGCTAATTTGGAAATACAATGGGCAAGGATTCCCTGATGTGTTTCTGATTTTGTGGGGATTGGATCCAGCGTTTTACTGTTTTGATTGGTGGTGTTCCTGGCTTTTAAACTCTGTCAAAGACACAACAAAATCCCAAACTAGAGGATATTTAGAAAAATAATAACAGAAGTACTCCGTATCGGATCCTATAATATATAAAGTATTTGAATGACTGTTGATTCATAAGTTGGTATATCTAAATATGACTTCAAACCCAGTAGCCGGAAGGGAAAAAATAATGAATAATATGTAAAAGGAGAAAGAAACAGATCCAGGATGAGAATTGGGGATTTTAATACACCTATCTCAAAAGTTGATAGAACAAGTAGAGAGCAGAGCAGTAAGGATATAACTCTGAACAGTACTTTCAACCCAGTTGACCTGATGAACACTTACAGAACACTCCTCCCAACAATAGCAGAGAACATACTGTTTCCAAGTGTATGCAGAACATTTACCAAGATAGAAGCAGGTTCTGGACCATAAAACAAATCCCAGTACGTTTAAAATGATTCAAGTGATATATAAAGTCTGTCCTCTGACCCCACAATGGAATTAAATTGAAAATCAATAATAAAAAGGTCTCTGGAAAATCCTCAAATATTTGGAAACTAAATAACATGCTTCCAATAGGACAGTGTCAGAGAAGAAATCCAAACGAAAACTAGAAAATATGTTGAACTCAATGAAAATGAAAACACAGCATATCAAAACGTGTAGGCTCTGCTAAGGGCAGCACCCAGGAAGCAGCACAGAGCACCAGCATGTGCACTAGAGAAGAATTGGCTCCAGTCGGCCTCAGCGTCTACCGTAAGAAACTAGAGCAAGAGTAACAAGCTAAACCCCAAAGTAGTAGAAACAAGAAAATAATAAAGCTCAGAGGGGAAACAAATGAAATGGAACAAAGACAAGAGAAAAAATAATGAGACCAAAAGCCGATTTGTTTGAAGAAGATCAATACAGTTGATAAACCTGTACCCAGAAATATCAGGAGAAAAAGAGAGAAGACACAAAGTATCAGTATCGGAAATGAGCGATATGGCAGTACCGATTCTACAGATATAAGAAGGGTCATAAGGGAATACGCTCTACAAGTCTTTAAATTCAGCAACTTAGGTGAAATGGGCAAATGTCTTGAAAGACGTAAACTACTCGAGAAATAGATAACCTGAATAGTTCTCTCTCTGCTGATAAAATCAAAGTTATCGTTCAAAACATTCCCCCAGACATTCTCCAGGACCACATGGCTTTACTGGTGAATCCTGCCAAGCATTTAAGAAAGATAAAATCAATTCTAGACAACATTTTCTGGAAAATTGAAAAGGGGGGAATAGTTCCAAGCTCATTATGAGGCCAGCATTGCCCTGATCTGAAAACCAGCCAAAGACATTGTAAGAAAAGAAAGCTATAGCTAAAGACATTGTAAGAAAAAAAGCTATAGTTAAGTATCCCTCGTGAATATAGATGCAAAATTTTATTTGCAAAATTTTAGCAAATCAAATCCAGTAATATATTAGAAGATTATACATCATGACCGACTGGGGTTCGAGAATGCAGAGTTAGTTTGACATTTTAGAAAATCAGTCAGTTAACCATATTAACAAATGAAAAACCATACGATTTTCTCAATAGATGCAGAAAAAGAACTTGACAAAATCCAACAGCCAAGTATTACAAAAGCAAGTAGAAAACAGAAAGGAGCTTCCTCAACCTGATAAAGCTCTAATGAAAAAACTACATCTATAGCTTATTTTTTAAAAGTATTTATTTATTTATTTATTTGATTGTGCCAGGTCTTAGTTGTGGCAGGCGGGCTCCTCAGCTGTGGCATGTGAACTCTTAGTTGCGGCATGCGTGTGGGGTCTAGTTCCCTGACCAGGAATCAAACCTGGGCCCCCTGCATTGGGAGCACGGCGTCTTAACCACTGCGCCACCAGGGAAGTCCCAGCTATAACTTCTTAATGAAGAAAGACTGACTGCTTTCCCCCTAAGGTCAGGAACACAACAAGAAGGCAAGAGAAAGAAATTTTAGACACCCAGTTTGGAAAAGAAGAAATAAAACTGTTTTTATTTGCAGATGACATAGTTATATGTGTAGAAAACCTGGTGAACATATAAGATGACTACAAGAACTAATATGTGAATTTAGCAAGGTGGCAGATGCAATATCAACATGGAAAAATCAATTCCAGTTCTATGTTCTAGCGGGAAATAATCTGAAATTGAAATTTTAAAATACCATTTACAGTAACATGAACCACATGAAATACTTAGAGACTAATCTGACAGAAGATGTGAGAGCTGTACACTGGAAATTGCAAAATATTGCTGAAAGAACTGAGAGAATATCTAAATAAATGGAGAGGTATACCATGTTCATGAACCACAAGATTCAATATTGATTTCTACACCCGGTGTAATATCAGGGAAAATCCCAGCAGGCATTTTGTAGAAATTAACAAACTGATTCTGAAATTCATGTGGAAATGCACATGACCTAGAACACCAAAACAACTTTGAAAATGAACAAAATGGGAGGACTACACCAACAGTGTGGTAGTAGCATCAAGGTGAGCAAACAGATCAACAGAACGGACTAGAAAGTCCATAGAGGCCTACACATCTATGGACAACTGAATTTTGATCAAGGTACAAAGGCAGTTTGGTAGAGGAAGGGTAGTCTTTTCAACAGACAGCACTGGAACAACTGCATGTCCATATGCCAGAAAATGAACCTGGATCTACATCTTGCATCAGATAGAAAAACTAACTCAAAATTTACCAGAGGCCTAAATTTAAAGCCAACAAATACAGAAGAAAACATAGGAAAAAAATCTTTGTGACTTTGAGTTAAAGATTTCTCAGACGTGACACCAATAGCAAAAGCCATAACTAGAACAAATTAACTGAACTTAACAAAATTACAGGCTTCACTTTGAAGGACACTAAGAGAATGAACAGACAAACCAGAGATTGGAAGGAAATATTTTCAAATCATACATCTGATAAAGGACTCGTATCCAAAATACATGAGGGACACTTATCACTGAATAGTAAGACAACAGATAAAAATGGGCAAAAGCTTTGAACAGAGACTTCATCTAAGAAGATATATGGGCAAGCACATAAAAACATACTCAACATCATTAGTTATTTGGGAAAGGCAAATTAAAACCACAATGTGATGCTACTGTACATCATTATATTGGCTAAAATTAAGAAGACTGGCCGTACCAGGTGCTGGTAAAGAAAGTGGAACTCATACTCTCCTAGTGGGGATGCAAAATGGTGCAGCTGCTTTGGAAAACAGTTTGGCCGCTCCCCAAAATGTGAAATATGTACCCACCATATTATCCAGACATTCTATTCCTAGGTATTTGTCCAGGAGAAATAAGAGCAGATGCATATACTGACACTTGTACATGGAATATTCATAGCAGTTTTATGAAAACTGGAAACAACCCAAATACCCATAACGTTTGGGCAATTTTTTTTAAGTTGTAGCGTATCCGTACATTGGAATACTACTCAAAAATGAAAAGTACTAGCCTAAATAAACCTCAGAATAACGACAATGAGTGAAAGAAGCCAGACCCGAAAAGAGCACATACTGTATTTTTCTGTTTATATAAAACTCTAGAAAATCCAGACAAATCTAGAGTGACAAAAAAATCAGTTGTTACCTTGGGAGGGGGGTGGGGGGATGGGGACCGTGTGGGGAGGAGGAGTACAGAAGGGCTCAAGGAAACTCTGGGGGGTGATGGATATGTTCAACACATTGTGGCAATGGTTTAATTGTATGTCAGAAGTTACTAAATTGTGGGGGAAAAGTTACTAAATTGTATACATTAAACATGCAGTTTATTATACATCAGTTATGCCTAAATGAAAAAAATATAGAAAATATATTTTGCATAGCAAAAAATACGAAAAATAATTTTTAAAAATTATATCCTGGGGAAAATAGTTACCACTCATATCATAGACATAGGGCTAATTTCATCAATATATTAAGCAGCTCTTGTAAATCATGAAGACAAAAGAATAAAAGGTACAAAGACAGTTCTCAGAAAAGGAAATACCAGTGATTCTTAAGGATGAAAAGATGCTGAGAACCTCGATTATGATACAAGAAATGCAAATTAAAGCCATGAGATTTTTAAACCTATCTGATTATTGAATATTAAAGAGTTTGATAGGTGAATGTACAGGGAAACCCTCCACCACAGTCATTGATGTTGGAAGATTAAGTTGGTACAACTTCTATGGAGACAAATAAGATAATTTCAATGAAATGAAAGTTGCATATGCCCTTCAAACCCTTACAGAAATTTATTCTACACTGACGGTGCACATTTGCAAAATGATCCATTATCAGGATACTGATTTCTGCAATTGTTAAATAGCAAAAGACAGCAAACCGCCAACGTATCCATCAGTAGAGGTCGGCTTAAAGAAAGTATCATGTATCCATTAAATAGCCATTAATACTGTGAAACTGTATTCTCAGTGTTGATGAAAGACATCCCTGATATCTGATCCTAGAAATAACAGGGCCTCAGGTTCAAAAGAGCAGGAAATCTGCCATCAGGTGTGTGCGAATACAAATGTTCTACAAAAGGGAACTCTGTCTGCCTTTCTCTGTGTCCTGGGATGGTTTGAAGAACATTGGAATTATCTTCTCTTTAAAGGTTAAATATTAGAACTAAGTTGTAAAACCATCTGGGCCTGGTACATGTTTTAAAGGAGATCTTTAATCTCCTCTTAGTCTGTTTTATGGTAATTTGCTTTAAATAAATTTACTGCAGCTTTTGGGGTAATTTATTCATTGCTATTTAACTCCTCAAGGGTTTCATTTATGTTGCCACTTGGTAGCAACTAATTTTCTCTTTTAGTGATTTTATGTCTTCTGTATCTCTCATCTCTTTTTTTTTTTCTTGCCTGAGCTTTTATAGTTTTGCTCTTTTTCCTTAATCAAGTTCATGAGAGAGTTATCTATTTTATTTATTACACTTTTATTATCTTATCAGAAAACCACCTTTTTGCTATTTTTGTTTTCTATTTCGCGAATTTGGGCTTTTATGTCTATAATTCCCTCTTCCTGGTTAACTTTATTAATTTGTAATTTAATTAAGAGTAACAGTATGATTATTTAAAGTCTTTTTTCTAAAAGGCATTTTAAAGGTTATAAATTTTCCTCTGATTGCAGCGTTAGCTATGACACATAGATCTTACTATGAAATATGTTCCTTTTCATTGCTTTATTGGTAGTTTTTATTTTGTGTTTTGCTTTACTCTTTAGAGTTCTTTTAAGAAATGTTTTCTTAGTTTTTAAGCAGTATATTTTTTATCACTGGGATTTATTTCCAATTTAACAGGCTTACAGTGAGAGGATGTGACCTGTGAGATCTCTACTTTTTTAATGAAAATTTTCCTTGTGTCCAAGTACAAAACTAAAATTATTGCTTTTGTAAATGTTCCATGAACCTAAGCTAAGAAGATATCTTTTCTTAAATATATAAGAAATTATATATTTTATTTGTAGGACATGAACTTTTTTGTATACAACAGATAAATTTTATGTAGAGATGGATTATACGTATATACATGTATACATACATATATACTTATTCACTGCATCATTCAGATATGTTCCAACCTTCTTTATTCTTATTATTTTTTTAACCCAACACATCTGCCAAATTCTGAAATGGGAAAATTAAATCCTTCCTTTACACATATGTTTTAAAAAGTCAAGTGGCAGATTTATGGACTGGTTTCGAGCACAGCCCAATAGTCAACCTTCCTGGGGCCAAAGCCCAGCTCTGCCATTTTCTTCCGTGTGACCCTGGGCAAACTACTGCCTTCTCTTTGCCTCAGTTTCTGCATCCATGAAACCAGGATCCTAACAGGGCTGCTCCCAGGATTGTTGTGTTGAACGAGTGAGCTAAGATATGCAGGTGCCCACCCAGGACCTGTATGTAGCCAGCACTCTGGTGTCTCTGGGTTCTGCTCTGACCCTCCCTTACCCTCCCCTGCCAAATAGCCTGCATTCCACCTGGCTCCCTGTGCCACAAATCTCAGGGCTGGTCTTTCTTTTAAGCTTTCTCACTTTTATTACTTTATCATGCACCTGTAACTCTACACGTGTGTATAATGTGTATGTTTTTGTGCTGTCCTTACGTTAATGATCTAAGATTTATTCTCATGTTTTTCCCCGTGCTCATAATATATGATGAACTCAGTATACATGATACTATAGGGGTTTATCATTGATTTCCAAACATATGGGATCATCTCATATAAGACTCCCTCCACAGACGCCGGAACAATTCGTTCTAAAACGTACATCTCTCCTTCATTCCCCGTGCTATGCACATGCCACAGTGCTCTCTGTTGCTGAGAATCCATTTTGCATCGGGCTTTGGCCCATTTTCTAAAAACCTCCCTTGAGCCCGACTTCCCTACGTACAAGTACAGTAGTCCCCCATCATCTGTGGTTTCACTTTCCACAGTTGCAGTTACCTGTGGTCAACCATGGTCCAAAAATATGAAATGGAAATTTCCAGAAGTGAACAATCCATAAGTTTTAAATTGTGTGCCAATCTGAGTAGCGTGATGAAATCTTATGCCACCCTGTTCTGCACCCCCAGGATATGAATCACCCCTTTGTCCAGTGCATTCTGCCCTTTCGTGACTTAAGTAGCTGTCTTGGTTATCAGATCGACTGTCGTGTATTGCAGCGATTATGTTCAGGTGACCCTTGTTTTACATAATAATGGCCCCAAAAAGCATGAGGAGTGACTCTGGCTATTTAGATATGACGAAGAGGGGCTGTAAAGTGCTTCCTTTAAGTGAAAAGTAAAAGTTCTCAGCTTTTTAAGGAAAGAAAAAAAAAAGTTGTATGCTGAGACTGCTGAGATCTGTGGTACGAATGAATCTTCTATCTGTGAAAGAGTGAAGGAGAAAGAATTTCGTGCTAGTTTTGCAGTCACAAGTCAAACTGCAAAAGTTACGGCCATAGTGCATGATCCTTGCTTAACATGGGAAAGGCATTACATTTGTACAATAAAATATTTTGAGAGAGACCACGTTCACATAACTGTTACTACAGTATATTGTTATAATTGTTCTGTGTTATTGCTAATCTCTTACTGTGGCTAATTTATAAATTAAACTTTATCTAAATTATGATATAATTTAAATATAAATTAAAATATAAACTTTAGTATGGAGGTTCCTTAAAAGACTAAAAACAGAGTTACCATATGCTCCAGCAGTCCCACTCCTGGCCATATATCTGGAAAAGATGAAAACTCTAATTCTAAAAGATGCATGCACCCCAGTGTTCATAGCAGCGCTATTTACAATAGCCAAGATGTGGAGGCAACCTAGATGTCCATCAACATATGAATGGATAAAAAAGATGTGGTATATATACACAGTGGAATATTACTGAGACATAAAAAAGAAGGAAATAATGCCATTTGCAGCAACATGGATGGACCCAGAGATTATCATACTAAGTGAAGTAAGTCAGAGAAAGACAAATACTATATGATATCAGTTATATATGGAATCTAAAAAAATAATACAAATGAACTTATTTACAAAATAGAAACAGACTCACAGACATAGAGAACAAACTTATGGTTACGAAAGGAGAAAGGGGTAGGAGGGATAAATTAGGAGTATGGGGTTAACAGATACACACCACTATATTAAAAGAGGTAAACGAGGATTTACTGTATAGCACAGGGAACTATATTCATTATCTTATAGTAACCTATAATGGAAAAGACTCGGAAAAAGAAAACGAATAACTATATATAACTGAATCACTTTGCTGTACACCTGAAACGACACAATATTGTAAATCAACTATAGTTTTATATATATAACTATTGTAAATCAATTATAGTTTTATATATATATATTTATATATATATAAACTTTAGGTATGTGTGTATAAGATAAAACATACACAGGGATTGGTATAATCCACGGTTTCAGGCATGCACTCGGGGTCTTGGAAGGTATCCCCCGTGGATAAGGGAGGGCTACTGTACCTTTCTTTCTGTGATAATTTCCAGGATGTATTAGTCTGCTATGGCTGCCATAACAAAATACTACAGACTGGGTGGCCGAAGCCACAGAAATATGACAGTCCTGGAGGCTGGAAGCTTGAGATCAAGGTGTCAGCAGGGTTGATTTCTCTTGGGGACTCTCTCCTTGGCTTGGAGATGGCAGCCGCCTTACCGTGTCCTCACGTTGTCTTTCCTCTGTATGTGTATCTCTGGCGTCTGTATGTCCTAATTTCTTATAAGGACACCAGTCTCATTTAACTTCATCACCTCTTGAAAGGGCTTGTCTCCAAATACAGTCACGTTCTGAGGTACTGACGTTTAGAGCTTCAACATATGAAATCTGGGCGCCACGACTTAGCCCGTAACACAGGTATTAGGTGCATTATTCATTTCAGTGGGTGCTGCCAGGTTGCCTTCCTCAAGGGCACTCTGCCAGCCACCATTGGCAGGATGGTTTTCCATCCTGTCAGCCGAGTAGGGCAGGGTTTCTCCGCTGTGACACTACTGAAGTTTGGGGCCAGATCATTCTTTGTTGAGGGGGCTGACGTTGTAGGATGTTTAGTAGCATCCCTGGGTTATGACAACCAGAATGTCCAGATGTTGCTAAACGTGTCCTGGGGGGCAAAGTCACACCCAGTAGAGAACCACTGTGAATGCCTCAGGGTTTGGGGGGTTTTTTTCAGCTGTTTATTTGGAAGTAATTTTTAATTACAGAAAAATTGTAAGAGTAAGAATGAGCTAGAAAACACAGACCCTTCACTAAGATTTGATTCACTGATTGTTAACATTTTGCCCCATTTATTTGATCATTTGTACCCCCTTTCTATATGTATATTTGTGTAACACTTTTTTTTCTGAACCATTTGAGAGTAAGTTGCATACTCTACACCCGTCTGCCCCTAAACATTTTGCTGCGTACTTCTTGAAAAATAAAGATGCCCCCTTTTAAAGCTCTAGCATGGTTATCAAACTCTTCAGTTAAACGTTGATGCAGTCCTTTACCCAGTCTAACATCGGTATCCCGGCTTTGCCAGTTGACATGACAATGTCCTTTGTAGCATTTTTTCCCTCCAAGGCAGGATCCATCCCGGGGTCGGTATCGCCTTTGGTTGTCATGTCTCTTTGTCCTCCTTTAACGTGGAACATTTCCAGTTTCTGTCTTTTATGACATGGACCTTTTTGAAGGGTACAGCCCCGCTACTTTGGGTGGGGGGCAGGCACCTCTGATGTTTCCTCGTGGTCAGATTCAGGTTGCGCGTCCCCAGTGCGCACACTTCCAACGTGATGTGGTGTCCTCCTGGGGGTGTCCCGTCCCCGAGGCACATGATGGCATCTGCCCCTAACTTTAATCACCCGCTGGAAACATTGTCCAGTTGTTTTGCTAAACAGTTACACTCGTTTGCCTTAGAACCAATAAACAATCTGGGGGACATACTTGGAGGCTATGCAAATAATCTGGCTCCTTATCAAAAAATGCCGCCAAGATTTAGAGACTTTCGTGAACCAGACTTTATTATGGTGGTTGCAAAATGCTCATTTGCCAACCCCACTGCCCCTTCCACAGAAGTACTGGAAAAAAAAAAAAAAACCGTCTCGCCAGAATGGTATTCCAAGAGAAAATATCTCAACATTCTCCTGTAAGAAGGAACCTCTCTTCTCTTCCACTTATTTGTTTCTGTTGATTGATTGTCTATATGCATGGGCTTATGGTTTTTCTATTATAATTCTTTACTGTCCTTCATTATTTTGATATTCAAATTGTCCCAGATTTGGCCAGTGGAAGACCCTTCAGGCTGGCGTCTGTGTCCGTCTGACATGGGTTTTGTTGTTGGTTGTTTGCTTTTAGCAGTTCTTTATGTTCTGGTATAACAGGATTCGGGCTCTGCCCCAGCCCTAGAATCAGCCAGTTTTCCCAGGAGCCTTGGTTCCTTTTAATGGAGAATGAAATCACTAGACACCAAAACCTGGGCCCTGTGTATGCTCATTGCTGTTACGTATCTTTTCTTCTAGGCCCTTTCTGTGCAGAGTTAAGGAAATGTATGCATGTACACGCACATGTAAATACGCGTTGTCCTTACATACGTAGACATGGACACAGAGACATGCACACACAGAAGCATTTGCACACTTTAGAAATCTTGGGTCCATACCAGTGTCTCTAATTCTCCTCCGTCTGTACTGGCTTACTCCTTATTTGCAGGCCGCTTGTCCACAGTGAGATGCCTGGTTCCCAGCCACATCAACACACAGACACATTGCTCAGCCTACAGCGCATCTAAAATACTTTCTTAATTGCTTGGTCCTCATCACTACAAAATCAAACCTACTGAAAAGTGTCCATGATCTGTTTGTAACTCTCTACATCACCCTGCTCAAGACTCAGGGTATATAGTCAAATACTATAGTTTCAAACACCTTGGATTAGTGATTTCTCCTCTCCCTCCTCCTGTGTCTTTTCATTGTGGTTATGTTACTCATTTGAAAATTAGTTGGGTATACATTTCTCTTTTTTTTTAACTTGTTTTTAAAAACGCTTTATTAAGGAATAATTTCCATACCATAAAATTTACCCATTTTCAGTGTAATTTTAGTCATTTACTGACTTGTACCATCAGTCTGTGCAGTCTAGGGTTAGAACGTCTCCCACCCACCGTAAGATCCGTCATGCCCAGTTATAGTTCATTACTGTTCCCGCTCCCAGCAACCACTAATGTACCTTCTAGTGGCCTCCGTAGATTTGCCTACTCTGGACAATTCATATCTATGGAATCATATAAAATGTAATCTTTTCTCTTCTGGCTTCTTCAAGCATATTTTTGGGGTTCATCCAAATCACAGCACACAAAAGTATTTCATTCCTTTTTATTGCTAAAAAGTATTCCCTTGTATGGGTAGAATACATTTTGTTTATCCATTCACCAGTGGAGGGATGTTTGTGTTGTTTCCGCCTTTGGGGTATTATATTGAGAAATAATGTGGCCATGAACGTTCATGTGCAAGTCTTCGTGTGGACACGTGCTTTCATTTGTCATGGACGGATACCTAGAAGTAGAATTGCTGAGTCAAATGGTAACTCTATGTTTAAGTTTTTGAAGAATTGCCAAAATGTTTTCCAAATTGGATGTACCATTTCCCATTCCCTCCAGCAAGCTGTGAGAGTTCCTCTTCCTGCACCTCCCTACCAATATTTTGTATTGTCCATCTCCTTTACTATAGCCATCCTCTCAGGGGTGAACAGAAGTGTTCTCTCATTGTGGGTTTTGTTTTTATTTTGTGTGTGTGTGTGTGTGTGTGTGTGTGTGTGTGTTTGTGGTACGCGGGCCTCTCACTGTCGCGGCCTCTCCCGTTGCAGAGCACAGGCTCCGGATGCGCAGACTCAGCGGCCATGGCTCACGGGCCCAGCCGCTCCGCGGCACGTGGGATCTTCCCGGACCAGGGCACAAACCCGCGTCCCTTGCATCAGCAGGCGGACTCTCAACCACTGCGCTACCAGGGAAGCCCTCATTGTGGGTTTTGATTTGCATTTCCCTAATGACTGATGATGCTGAGAATTTTTTCATGGGCTTATTGGCCAATGATATATATCTTCTTTGATGAAATGTTTATTCAGATCTTTTGCCCATTAAAAAAGTTAAACTTTGTAGATTTAGACATTCACATGCAATCATAAGAAATAATACAGAGAGATCCCATGCGCCCTGTACACCGTTTCCCCCAGTGGTAACATCTTCTAAAACAGTTGGCCCTTGAATAACACAGGTTTGAACCGCACAGGTCCACGTATATATGGATATTTTTTCAATAAATATGTGCTACTGTGCTACGCTGTCCATGGTTCATTAATCCACAGATGCAGAACTGCAGATTGGAGACCCAACTCCAAAGTTGTAAGTGGATTTTTGACTGCCCAGCGGGTCGACGTCCCTAACCCCTCCATAGTTCAAGGGTCACAACCAGCACATTGACAGTGAGACAGTCAAGATGCAGAACATTTCTATCTCCACGAGGATCCCTGGTGGTGGCCCCTTTATAGCCACACCCACTTCCCTCCCACTCCCATCCCTCTTTAATCCCTTGAAATCACTAATCTGTTCTCCAGTTCTACAGTTTTGTAATTTCAGGGATGTTGTGTAAGTGGAATCACACAGCATGGGACATTTGGGATTGGCTCTTTTGCCTTAACGTGCTTCTCTTAAGATTCAAGTTGTGTCGTGTATCGATAGGTCATTTCTTTTTTATTGCTGAGTAGAATCCCATGGTGTTGATGGACTGCAGTTTTCTAACCGGCCACCCGTTGAAGGACATGTGGGTCATTGGCGGTTTGGGACTGTGACAGATTGTGATGGGCTGAATAATGGCCCCTGAAGAATCCGAGTCCTAGTTTCTAGAAGCTGTGACTGTCATCTTATCTGGCAGAGGAGGCTCTGCAGATGTGCTTAAATTCAGCATCTTGAGATGGAGAGGTGATGATCCTGCCTTATCCAGGTGGGCCCAGTGTCGTCACAAGTGTCCTTCCACATGAGGAGGCGGAGGGGGATGTGACTATAGAAGAGAAAGGTGATATGATGTTGGAAGCAGGGGAGAAGTTGCAGTGTGGTGTGAGGACAGGGTTATGAGCTGGGGGATGCACTTGGCTCCCAGAAGAAGAGGCATGGTAACGGATGCTCCCCAAGGGGCTCCGCAAGGAATCAACCCTGCCAGGGATTTTTTTTTTTTTTTTTTTTTTTTTGCGGTACGCGGGCCTCTCACTGTTGCGGCCTCTCCCGTTGCGGGGCACAGGCTCCGGACGCGCAGGCTAAGCGGCCATGGCTCACGGGCCCAGCCGCTCCGCGCCATGTGGGATCTTCCCAGACCGGGGCACGAACCCATGTCCCCTGCATCGGCAGGCGGACTCTCAATCACTGCGCCACCAGGGAAGCCCTGCCAGGGATTTTTTAGTCCTGTAAGATTCATGGCAGACTTCTGGCCTCGAGAACTGTAAAAGAGTAAATTTGTGTTGCTTTAAGCCACTGTTTGTGGTAATATATTGCAGCGGCAATAGGAGACTGATACACAGGTAAAGCTGGTGTAAACACCCGTGTGCAGGTTCTTGTGTGGACATAAGTTTTCATTTCTCTGGGACAAAAGCCCAAGAGTGTATTTGCTGAGTTGCGTGGTAGTTGCATGTTTAGTATTTTTGTTTGTTTGTTTTTTGAGAAACTGCAAAACTTTTCTCAAGTGGCCGTTCCCATTTTGTGTTCCCTGCAGCAGTGTATGAGCAATGCAGTTTCTCTGCGTCCTTGTCAGCCTCTGGTGTTGACACGATTTTTCATTTGACCTGTTCTCATAGGTGTGTGGCACTGTCTTGTTGTGGTTTTAATTTGCATTTTCCCAATGGCTAGTGATACTGAAAATCCTTTCATGTGCTTATTTGACATTTGTATATATACTATTCAGTGAAATATTTGTTCCTATCATTTGCCCATTTTGCAACTGGATTCGTTTTAAACATGGAGTCTTGAGACGTCTTTATATTTTCCAGATACTGGTCCTGAGTCAGATTCGTGGTTTGCAAATAGTTTTGCCCAATCTGTAGCTTTCCTTTTCATCCTTTTAACAGATTCCTTTTAATTTTGATGAAGTCCAGTTTATCCTTGTAATGGATTGCACCTTTGATGTTAGGCCTAAGAACTCTTTGCCTAACCCTAGACCCTGAATATTTTCTCCAACAGTGTTTTTGGCAACGGCTGTGTTAATATATAATTCACGTACCATGCAATTCATCCCTTTTAAAGTGTACAGTTCAACGGTTATAAGTATATCCCCAGGGTTGTGCAACCATCACCATAATCTGTTTTTGGACAGTTTCATCAGCCCCGAAAGAAACCCAGTACCCTTCAAATATCACCTCCCAAGCCCTCATCCCATCCCCTTAAGCCCTAGGCAACAACTTATCTACTTTCTGTCTCAATCGATTTGCCTATTCTGGGCACTTCATAAAAATGAAATCATGGAGTACGTGGTCCTCTGTGCCTGGCTTCTTTCCCTTAGCAGAATGTTTTCAATTCATCCACGTGACAGTACGGAAAAGTACTTCGTTTCTTTTTGTAGCTGAATTATAGTCCATTGTATGGCTGTACCACATTTTATTTGTCCATTCAGCAGTTAATAGGCATTTAGGTTGCTTCCACCTCTTGACTCTTGGGAATAATGCTGCTACGAATGTCTGTGTACATCTGTTTGGGTGGACATATGATTTCGTTTGTCTTGGGTACATATGTGGGAGAGAAATGCTGAGTCAAATTAGTGCTGTGTTTAATTTTTTTTTTTAGAAACCAACAGTTTTCCAAAGTGAGTGTGTACATAGCAGCAATGCATGAACACTGTACAGTTTCTCCATCTCCTCGCCTTGTTATTTTTTAAAATTTACTATTATAGCCATCTTAGTATGTGTTAAATGGAATCTCATTGTGATTTTGACTAGCGTTTGCCTGTGACTAACGTGACCACGTGTGTATCTCTTTTTGAAGAAATGTCTATTCTTCACCCATTTTTAAAAATTGGGATGTTTTTTGGTTTTGAAATGTAAGAATTCTTCATATATTCTAGCCACAAGTTCATTATCAGATGTATGATTTGCAGATATTTTCTCCCATCTGTGGGTTGTCTTTTCACTTTCTTTATATCTTTTGAAGCACAAAAGCTTTTAATTTTTTTTTTTTTTAAAGGACGCTTTCTTTTTTTTTTTTTTTTAAATTTCATTTATTTATTTATTTTTGGCTGTGCTGGGTCTTTTCTGTGCGTGGGCTTTCTCTAGTTGCGGCGAGCGGGGGCCACTCTTCATCGCGGTGTGCAGGCCTCTCACTGTCGCGGCCTCGCTTGTTGCGGAGCACAAGCTCCAGATGCGCAGGCTCAGTAGTTGTGGCTCACGGGCCTAGTCGCTCCGCGGCATGTGGGATCTTCCCGGACCAGGGCTCGAACCCGTGTCCCCTGCATTGGCAGGCAGACTCTCAACCACTGTGCCACCAGGGAAGCCCAAAAGCTTTTAATTTTGATAAAGTCCAATATACCTATTTTTTTCTTTCGTTGCCTCTGCTTTTGGTGTTATATCTTAGAAAGCATTGCCAAACCGAGGTCATGAAGACTTACCTTTATGTTTTCTTCTAAGAGATTTATGTAGCTTCATCTGTTATCTTTAGGTCTTTGGCACACTTTGAGTTAATTTTTGTATATGGTATGAGGGAGTGGTCCAACTTCATTTTTTTCATGGTGTTCCAGCACCATTTGTTCAGAAGACTATTCTTTCTTCACTGAACGATCTTGGCATCGTAGTCAAAAATCAGTTGACCGCAGGGCTTCCCTGGTGGCGCAGTGGTTGAGAGTCCACCTGCCGATGCAGGGGACACGGGTTCATGCCCCGGTCCGGAAAGATCCCACATGCCGCGGAGCGGCTGGGCCCGTGAGCCATGGCCGCTGAGCCTGCGCGTCCGGAGCCTGTGCCCCGCAACGGGAGAGGCCACGGCAGTGAGAGGCCCACATACCGCAAAAAAAAAAAAAAAAAAAAAAAAATCAATTGACCACAGATACAAAGCTTTATTTTTTTAAACTCTCATACTGTACCATTCATCTGTGTCTTACTTTATGCCAATAACTACACTGTCTTGAGCACTCTGTAGTAAGTTTTGTAATTGGGAAGTGTGAATCCACCAACTTCATTCTTTTTCAAGATTGTTTTGGCTATTCTGGGTCATTTGAATTTCCATATGAATGTTAGAATCCACTTGTCAGTGTCTATAAGGACGCCAGCTGGGATTCTGGTAAGGATGGTGTTCAGACTGCAGATCAATTTGGGGAGTAGCCCCATCTTAACAGTGTTGTCTTCTAATCCATGAACATGGAATGCCTTTCGTTTATTTAGATGCTTTCTTTCAGTGAGGTTTTCTGGTTTTCAGAGTATGTATCTTGCACTTCTTAAATTTATTCCTGAATTTTTTCTTTCTTTATTGTGGTAAAATATTATGCCTATAAAAGAAAACGTACCACTTTAACCATTTTTAAGTGTACATGTCTGTGGCATTAAGTACATTCACATTGTTATGCTTTATTCTTTTTTGATGTCATGTTTTCTTCATTTCATTTTCTGATTTTTTTATTGAAAGTGCGTAGAAAGACAATCGATACTGATCTGGCAACCTTGCTAAACTCATTTATTAGTTACAGTCATTTTTGAGTGGATTCCTTGAGATTTTCTATACATAAAATCATGTCATCTGTGACTAGAGATAGTTGTACTTCTTTCTTTCCTAACTGGATGCCTTTTATTTCTTTTTTTGCCTAATTGTCATGGATGGAACCTCCCATACAATGCTGAGTAGAAGGGGTGAGAGCAGATATCTTTGTCTTATTCTTGATTTTAAAAAGAAAGCATTTTGTCTTTCACCGTTCAGTACGAAGTTAGCTATGGTTTTTAAATACATGCCTTCTATGAGGCTGAGGAGGTTCCTTTCTATTTCTAGTATATTGAAAGCTTTTTTTTTTCCATCACGTAAGTGTGTTGAATTTTATCAAATGCTTTTTTCTGTGTCTTTTCTTCCTTTGATAATCGTGTAGTTTTTGTCCTTTATTTTATTGATACGGTGCACTAGATTTTCAGTTGTTAATCCAAGCTTACACTCCTGGAATAAATCCCACTTGGTCATAGTGTATAATCCTTTTTATCTATTGCTGTATTTTATTTGCTGTTACTCTGTTGAGCATCTTCCCCCTATTTTCGTAAGAGGTATTGGTCTGTAGTTCTCTCCTCATGTTGTATCTTTGTCTGGTTTTGGTAGCAGGGTAACACTGGTCTCAAGAATGTGTTGGGAAGTGATCCCTCCTCTTCTATGTTTGTTTTCGGTGGGGGAAGAGTTTGTAAAGAATTGCTATTGATTCTTTAAATGTTTGGTAGCGTATACCAGTGAAGCCATCTGGGCCTGCTGGGCTTTTCTTTGTAGGGTTTTGATTACTAATTAAGTTTCTTTATTTGTTATAGGTCTATTCAAATTTTCTACTTATTATTAGTCGTTTTTTACTTTCTAGGAATATGTCCATTTTATCTCAGGTGTGTAATTTATTGACACAAAATTGTTCAGAGCATTTAGTGTAATCCTTATTATTTCTGGCTGGTCAGCTGTAAAGTTCTTTCGTTCCTGATTTTAGTCATTTGAGTCTTCTTCTGTCATCAGTCTAGCTAAAGGTTTGTCGATTTTGTTCATCTTCTCAAATAACCAACTTTTGGTTTTGTTGACTTTATTATTTTTCTATCTTCTACTTCATGAACCGCCACTCTGATATTTAGTATTTCATTTCTTCTGCTTGTTTTAGGTTTAGTTTTTTCTTCTTTTTTCTTCCAGCCTCCTAAAGTGGAAAGTTAAGTTATTGATTTGAGGTCTGTTGTCTTTTTTAATGTGGGCATTTACAGTCACAAAAGCCTCTTTGATCACTGCTTTAACCGTATCCCGTAAATTCTGGTACGTTGTGCCTTCATTTTCATTCATCTCAAAGTATTTTCTAATTTTCCTTGTGAATCCTTACTTGATTCATGGTTATTTAAGAGTGTGTTGTTGGGCTTCCCTGGTGGCGCAGTGGTTGGGAGTCCGCCTGCCGATGGAGGGGACACGGGGTCGCGCCCCGGTCCGGGGGCATCCCGTGTGCCGCGGGGCGGCTGGGCCCGTGAGCCATGGTCACTGGGCCTGCGCGTCCGGAGCCTATGCTCTGCAACGGGAGAGGCCACAACAGTGAGAGGCCCGCGTACCGCAAAAAAAAAAAAAAAAAAAAAGTGTTGTTTAAATTCCACATATTTATGTGTTCCCCCAAGTTTCTTTCTGTTATTGACTTCTACTTTTATTCTGTTGTGCTCAGAAAACATACTCTTTATTAATAGTGCCCTTTAAAATTTATTGAGGTTTGTTTAATGGTGTCGCATGGGGTCCATCTTGGAGAGTGTACCATGTGCACTTGAGAGGACTGTATGTTTCTGTGGCTGCTGTTCGTGGTGTTCTGTGGGGTCTAGGTGGTTTACAGGGTTGTGCATGTCTTCTGTTTCCTTATTGATCTGCCTGTTTGATCTACACATTATTGAAAACGGGGTATTGAAGTCTCCAAGTATTGTTGAATTGGCTCGTTCTCTGTTCAGGCCTGTGAATTTTTGCTTCATGTGTTCTGGTGCTATATTGTTAGGTGCATGTAAGTTTATAATGGTTATATCTTCTGATGAATTGACCTTTTATCCTTACAAAATGTCCCTCTTTAATACTAGTAACATTATTTTATTTAAAGTCTACTTTGTCTCATTTTAATACAGCACTCGAAGTATCTCATGGTTGCTGTGTGCACGATATATCTTTTTCCATCCTTTTCCTTTCAGTCTGTTTGTAGGTTTGAATCTAACATATGCTTCCAGCGTATAGTTGGATAAGGCAGTCTGATAAGCTCTACCTTTTGATTGTTGAATCCATTCACATTTAATGTTATTAATATAGTTGGATTCGTTAGCAGTTTTACTTTCGGTTTTCTCTGTCTCATGTAGTTTTTGTTCCTCTATTTCTCCTTTACTGCTTTCTTTTACATTTAATGAATATTTCTTAATTTCTTTAGTTATTTTTGACTGAGCTATTTCCTTAGTAGTTGTTCTTATAATATACATCTTAACGTAGCAGAATCTACTTCAGGTTTATACAACTTAATCCCAGTTCTATACAGATAAGTTATTCCTATCTTGCTTTATTCCGTTTTACCCATTTCTGTGGTGTTATTGTTAAACATGTTACATCTATGTATGTTATAAACCCAGCGATACAGTGTGATAATGATTACTTTATATAACTTTATGTCTTATAAAAAGAAACGCAGGTATATATTTATAGTGTTTGTCTGATTAACCTCAGTTAACATATTTGACCCTATCCTTTTGTTACTTTGGATTCAAATTACCAACTGCTGACATTTCTTTAGCACGGTTCAGCATTGCAACAACCAACCTACTTCGAGCTGGTATTGATACCTTTTCTCTTCATCAAGGAGTATCATTTCTGTGTACGCTTTCACCATATCACACCCTATGCATGTTCACTAAACAATATGCAGTTTTTTGCATTATTAAAAAAAATAGGTAAATTATACTATCCTGTAAATATCCTTTTAATACTTGCTGTTTTCACTTGCTATTGTGTTTTTATAGTTTAATGAGGTTGATACACGTAGCTCTAGTTGATTTGATTGCAGTCCTCTGAATGTGTGTCACTTTCTTTCATACATTATCTCGTTTAAGGGGTTTGGATTGTTTGAAATTTTTCTGTTACAAACACTGGATGTTGTCCCATTGTGTTGCTTCTGTTCTGTTGTGTTGTGCCGTCTCCGTTTCGATTGCTCTATAATAAAATACTCTGAAACTTAAAAAAGAGAAAACAAGGCAACTGTTTTACATTTCTGTATGGTTCAGGCCCAACGATACAACTAAATACCTGTTGTTTTATACAGTTGCTTTACAATTCAGTTAGAAGAAATAGGAAGAAATAGGAATTTATATTGTATAATTGCATAATTGCCTTTAGGGATGCTTTTTGTTTTCTTCTTGTGTGAATTCAATTTACCATCTGGCGTCACTGAAAACCTTTCTTCAGTACTTATGAAGTAGGTATGCTAACAAGAAATTCTCTGTTTTTGTCTATCTGGGAATATCTTTATTTTGCCTTCCTTTCAAAAGATAGTCTTTCTGGATATAAGATTGTTAATTTTTTGTCTTTAGACACTTTGATTATATAACCCCACTGCTATTGGGTTCCATTTCTTTTTCTGATGAAAAGTCACCTGTTCGTTCTGTTGGTTTTCCCTTTTTTCTCTTGCTCCTTTCAAGATTTTCTCCTTGTCTTTGGCTTTTAGCATTTTCGCTATGATGCCGTGTTCAAATAGTGACAGTTTTCTTTCTTCTTTTCCCGTACGTACGCCTTTCATTGACTTTTCCTGTGCTGTTGAAGTGACTATTACTTCCAGTCGTATGTTGAATAGGAATGATGAGTGAAAATCATTGCCTTCTTCTCAGTCTTAAGGGGAACTCATTCAGTCTTTCACCATTCAGTATGATGTTAGATAAAGTTCCTTCTGGTAGATGGTGTTTATCAAAATGAGAAGGTGCCCTTTTATTTCTATCGTTTCTGAGTTTTGATCACGAAGAGACGGATTTTGTCAGATGAATTGTGTCTATCAGTTGATATGATCACGTAATCGTTATTATTTCCCTGTTAATCTGGTGCATTACATTGAATGATTTTGAATACTGAACCAATTTTGCATTCCTAGAATAAATCCCACTGGTCATGGTGTATGGCTCTTTTCATATATTGCTGAATTCTACTTGATAATATTTTATTTATTTTAAAATTTGGGGGGAGGTTGCGAATGTTAGTTTCATTCCTCTGTTGGTGACCTGCTTTCCCCACCTCTGGAAGCTTAGTTTTTTCCCCCCCTTAATTTATGGTTAGCATTTTGAAATGTCACAACAATAAGCCCAGAAGTGGGGTGTTTCATCCGTCATCTGTTTTGCTAGACACCTGGTGAGTGAACCCTTTTAGTCTGAAGACTCTCACATCCCTCTACTCTGAGGAACCAGTGTTTTATTTATTAATCTCCTCCCTTTTCATGTTTTTCTCTGCACGCTCTTTCTAGAATTCCTATTAGTTGGATGTATCTCCTGGATGACTGTCTTTGTCTTTATATGTTAGTTGCAAATTTAAATTTTTGTTTTTCTTTTTGACCTCCCCTGCACTCATTTCTCCCACCTCCCCACCCCTCCTCTGAAAACCACCAATATGTTCTCTGTACCTGTGGATTTCGCTTTTGTTGTTTCATTTTGTGTCTGATTTCACATGTGAGAAAGGTCATACGAAAGGTATTTGTCTTTCTCTGTCTGACTTATTTCACTTAGTATAATGCCCTTCATCCATGTTGTTGAAGATGACAAGATTTCATTGCTTTTTATAGATGAATAATATTCCATTGTACATATATACTACAACTTCTTTATCCATTGATTCATCAATGGATATGAGTTGTTTTCTTGGCTATCGTAAATAATGCTGCAGTAAACATGGGGTGCACATGTCTTTTTGTTTCTTTAGTTATTTTTGACTATTTCCTTAGTAGTTGTTCTTATAATATACATCTTAACTTATCAGAATCTACTTCAGGTTTATACAACTTAATCCCAGTTCTATACAGATAAGTTATTCCTATATTGCTTTATTCTGTTTTACCCATTTCTAAGATTCTATTGTCTATTTTCTTTGGATAAATACCCAGAAGTGGAATTCCTGGATCATATGGTAGTTCTATTTTTAATTTTTTGAGGAAGCTCTATGCTGTTTTCCATACTTGTTGCACCAATTTATAACCCCACCAACAGCACACAAAAGTTCCCTTTTCTCCACATCCTCACCAATACTTGCTGTTGCTTCTCTTTTTGATAATAGCCGTACTGAGATGTACGAGATGAAGCCTTATTGTGGTTTTGGTTTGCATATCCCTGATGATTAATGATGTTGAGCATCTTTCCGTGTACTTGTTGGCCATCCTTTAGTCTCCTTTGGGAAAATGTCTATTCAGATCTTCTGCCCAATTTTTGTTTGTTTGTTTGTTTTTGGCTGTGCCGTGCAGCCTGTGGGATCTTAGATGCCTGACCAGGGGTTGAACCCAGGCCCTTGGCGGTGAAAGTGCAGAGTCCTAACCACTGGACCTCCAGGGAATTCCCCTGGATTGGTTTCTGTTGTTATTGAGTTGTATGAATTCTTTATATGTTTTGGATATTAGCCCCTTATCAGATATATAATTGACAAATATTTCATAGTGGGTGAATCGTAGTTTGTGCTTTTTGAGGAATTGGTCTATTTCATCTAAGTTGGCAGAACCTGTGTACGTAGAACTGTTTGACATATTCCCTTATTATCCTTTTGATGTCTGCAGTGTTTGGGAGTAAGAAGTTTTGTATGGTTTTCTTAGTAAGTGCCGTAGGTATTGAGTATAAATATGTAATTTATCATAACTTACTGATATCAGTGCTTTACTTCTTTGAGTGAAGTATTGAAACCTTACTTCCATCTAGTTTCTTTTATCCTCACCATTTAAAAAATACAATTGTCTTTAAGTATTTCCTTCTCATCCATTAAGCACCTCGTTAGATTGTAAACTTTCCTTTGCCGTTCTTTAAGGGTAGGCTTGCTAGCAACAAATTCTCTGTTTCCTTTCTTCTGAAATGTCTATTTCCCCTTCATTCCTGAAGTATATTTTGCTGATTATAGAATTTACAGCTGACAGTTCTTTAATGTTTGAAAAATGTTATGCCACTTCTGCTGGTCTCCATGTTTTCTGATGAGAAATCCACTGCTGTTCAAATCAGTGTTCCCTCTGAAAATATTGTGCCGTTTCTCTTCTTTCCAAAAAATTTTTTTGTCTTTAGTTTTCATATATCTATAAGGTATCTTGGTATAGATTTTGGGGGGTATATTTGGGTTTATACTTTGTATTCACTTAGCATCTTGAATCTGTAAGATTATCGTTCACTAAATTTGGGAATTTTCAGCCATTATTTCTTTGAATACAGTTTTTATTTCACTCACTCCTCTCCTTTGGAATTCCAGTGATACAAATGTTGGCTGGGTCTTTCCCTGTGGTCAAACAGGTCACTGAGACTGTTCACTTTTTATTTTCAGTCTATTTTCTGTTGTTCAGCTTGAGTGAATTCTATTGACTAGCCTTAAGTTTAAGATTCTATTGTCTACAATTGAATCCATCCAGTGAGCTTATTCTCAGTTACTGTATTTTTCAGTTCTATAATTTCCATTTTTAAATGGAAATGGCTGATTCTTTGTTGAGATTTTCCTCTTTTTCATTTGTGTCAAGAAACTTTGTAATTGCTTATTAAAGCATTTTTAGGATGACTTCTTAATGTCCTTTTCAGATAATCCCAGCATTTTATTTACTTTGGTTTCGGCATCTCTTGATTATCTGTTTTCATTTATATTGTGACCATCCTGATTCTTTCATGACAAGTGATTTTCAGTTGTACCCTGGAAATTGTAGAGATTATAAGACTCTGGATCCAATTTCATATTGGGCTCTGGTTTTTTGTTGTGGTGATTGTGGCTTTTATTTTTTGGTTATTTGTTTGTTTCTTGTTCTTTTTTTAGCAGACAGTTCTCCTGTTGAGGTGTAGCAAGAGGGCTGGGTGAGCATGCAGATACAGCTTCCCCCCGTGCTCCCCAGCAATCCCACTCCAGAAAATCTAGGGCAGTGCCTTACACTACTTCATTGTAGACAGGTGAGTGGAAGTTCAGCTTCCCTCTTGTCCCACGGACATCTTCCCAGTGAAAGTGGGGGCACCAACTCACACTGTCTTGTTGCTTCTGAGTTGGGTATGAGATCACCTCCCCAGTGGACCACGCTGCCGGGTAGAGTACTCAGCTTCTCATTGGGTCCCTGACACCAGAACAGACGAGGTCGTTAAGCAGAGAGCTCCACATAGCCCATGTCCCACCGCCTCATTCAATAATAGTAGTTATGTAATAGTTCAGTGCTCCACTCTTCGTAATTGACAGAACAAGATAGAGAGTCCAAGGATATAAAAATCTTGATATAAAAAACTTGAACTATACTCTTGTTTTACTGTTGAATTGTCTATTTCTTTCATCAGTTCTGTCATTTTTCGTTTCATGTATTTTAGGACTCTTGTTAGCTGCATATATACTTTTTATTTCTTTATGATTTTTAGTTTTATCTTATAATTTTAATTTCTTCCTGATGAGTTGCCCCTTTTATCATTATAAATTCCTCACTGTCTCCAGGAATATAGTTTATTTTAAAATCTGTTCCATGTGATATTTAGTATAGCCACTCCAGCGTTCTTGTGTTTAGTGTTTACATGTCATCTTTTTTCATCCTTTTTCTTTGAATCTGTTTGTGTCTTTGAATATAGAATTTATATATTGTAGGCAGCATATACTTGGTTCTCGTTCTAGGCAGTCTGGCAATCTCTGCTTCTTTAGTGAGTGTTTAATTCACTTACAGTTATTAACATAATTATTGACACGGTGGGATTTACGTCTGCCATTTGCTATGAATTTTGTACGTCTCATGTCTCTTCTCATTTTGTTCTTTTCTTCCTCCTTTACTGCGTTCTTTTGTATTAATAGATATGTTTTAGTGTGCCATTCTTTGTTAGTTTCTTTTTCCTATTTATAAAGTTATTTTCCTATTAGCATAGTCTGGGGATTACAGTAAGCATCTTAATTGAAAACAGCGTACTTCAGGTGAATGCTAAATTATCTCTTCAAATAATATTTGTCCTCCCTCTTGTCTCCTTCCAGGGACTTTAATTCTGCAGACATTGTCACCCTTAATGGTATCCGGCAAGCCTCAGAGGCTTTGTTCAGTTTTCTTCATCCTTTTATATTCTTCAGAATGAATCATCTTTATGGCTGTATCTTCAAGTTCACTGATTCTTTCTTTCTTCTGCCAGTTCAGATCTGCTGTTTAGCCCCCCTAGTTTTTCATCTCAGTGGTGCTTTCAACTCCAGAATTTCTACTTGGTTTATTTTATAATCCATATCTCTTTATGGATATTCTCCATGGATGAGCCTCTGTCATCGTACTTTCCCTTCGTTCACTTACTGTTGTTTCTTTAGTTCTTCGAACAGATTCACAAAAGCTGCTTTGAAGTCTTGGCCTGAGAAGGCCCTCTCGCGGATCCTTGCTGTTGACTCTGCTCTTTATTTCTGTTTAAGGGTTACACTCCCTGCTTCTTTGCATGTCTCAAAAATTTTGGTTAAAAATTGATCCTTTTATGTAATATAGGAATTCTGTGTTCCCATTCTTCCCCCTAACCCGGGGTGATTGTTGTTGCTGTTTGTTGACTTGGTGGTTCCTTGCCTGCACTGTCTGTGTGTCATGCAGCATATGGCCACTGATGTCCCTGCTCAGTTTTTGTTTTTGTTTTTTAATTCTTACTTTTGTTTTTAAGTCTGGCTTCCTTGGTTTTATCCCTGGATCTGTGGTGAGGCTGATGGATCAGTTTTGTTGAAACATCTTGAGCCAATGAGGCTTCTACCATTTGCTGAGGTGATCTTTGTATGAGTTGAGATATTCATTCAAATTCAGGTAGTTTACCAGTCTTCCTGGCTTTTACTTTCTGCTTGCACAGGGTTTCACAGTCAGCCAAGGATACATGATAACAAGGGTTCTCTCTGGTCTCTCTTGAGAGGACGTGCAGTCTTCCAGATTTCAGGGATCCCTTCAAAATTTTTTTTCTGGTCTGTTGCTTGCCCCATCCAATACTGCAGGCTTCAGTAGCTGTGATGTTGGCCTTGCCCAATTATTTTCCACTGTTTGACAATAATGCAAGGGTTTTTCCATGGAGCTCCAAATCCAGTTATCCCTCTTTGTTGGCACGGAGACTGAAAGTTCTTAAGGCTACTGTGCCACTGAGCTTGGGTGGGGAGATGGGAGCGGCCCCAACTTAAACTGCCATAGACCCTGCTGTTCCTACCAAGGTTTAGTCGTTTTTTCTTGAATAAACACCTTTCAATTTGTTATATGCCTTTGGTTAACTTCTGGAGTTCTTTTTTTTTTTTTTTTTTTTCCGTACGTGGGCCTCTCACTGTTGTGGCCTCTCCCGTTGCGGAGCACAGGCTCCGGGGACACGCAGGCTCAGTGGCCATGGCTCACGGGCCCAGCCGCTCCGCGGCATGTGGGATCCTCCCGGACCGGGGCACGAACCCGTGTCCCCTGCATCAGCAGGCGGACTGTCAACCACTGCGCCACGAGGGAAACCCAACTTCTGGAGTTCTTAAATGACTGTTTCTTTAAAAATTTTGTCCAACTTTGTCATTGCTCTCTAGGGAGAAGTTTTGTCAAGGTCCTCATTCCACCATTCCAGAGGCGTCCCACATCTTGCTGATTTAATTTTGTTTTTTGTATATGTAGAACATTAATTTACTTCCAAAGTCAAAACTATACAAAAAGGTGTCCTGAGAGAAATGTCCTTTCTTCCCATACCCCTCCCATCCTGATTCTCCCCACCTCTTGCTGGTCACCAATTTCAGTGTTCTCTGGTTACCAGTAGTGTGTGACTGCGTGTGTATATCCAACATATGTCATAGTTTTCTCATTTCCTCTTCTTTATTACAAAAAAATGTGGTCTTCTGTATATGCTCTTTTGTGCTTTGCTTTTGTCGCCTAGCAGTATCTCCTAGAAATCACTCAGTCTCCATTCCTACAGAGCTTTCTCTTCCTTTCTTACAGTTGCATGATATTCCTTGGTGTGTACATAGTACAGTCTTTTCAACCAGTCTCTTATACTTGTATGCGTAGGTAGTTTCTGGAGAGCAGCTATGCTCATCGTTCTGTGGTCAGCACTCTGGTTAGCCTCTAATATTTTGTGATTGCAAATAATGCTGCACTGAGTAATCTTCTGCGTATTTTTTGCATATTATTGGAGGTGTATCCTTAAGGTAATTTCCCAGAAGTGGGATTGTCAGGTTGAAATATAAATACACATGTAGTTTTGTTAAATGTTGCCAAGTTCCCCTCTGTAAGGCCGGTGCCATTTTGATTTCACACCAGCAGTGTGAGACAGTCTCACTAGAGGAGTATGTTATCAAGATTTTGAATTTTTGTGGGATCTGATAGATAAAAAATGGCATCTCAATTTAGATTTAGCTTGCATTTATCTTTTTATGAGTGAAATTGCAATCTTTTTTTTTTTTTTGCGGTACGCGGGCCTCTCACTGTTGTGGCCTCTCCCGTTGCGGAGCACAGGCTCCGGACGCGCAGGCTCAGCGGCCATGGCTCACGGGCTCAGCCGCTCCACGGCATGTGGGATCTTCCCGGACCAGGGCACAAACCCGTGTCCCCTGCATCGGCAGGCGGACTCTCAACCACTGCGCCACCAGGGAAGCCCATGAAATTGCAATCTTTTCATAAGTTTAAGGGCCATTTTTATATACCATTTCCTGAGATATCTGTTTATATCTTTTGCTTATTTTTCCATAGTCGTCTTGGTTCTTTACTCCCTACATTTTAAAAAATGTTGTGTATATCATGGCCATTAGCCTTCTGTTGCAAAGATCTCCTTCCATTTTTGTCATTGTCTTTCGATGAAGATTTTTTTCTGTGCTAAAGGTTTAGTAAATCTGCAGTCAAATTTATTTGTCTTCTCTTATTACATCTAGAGTTTTAGTCACAGCTGGGAACCCTTTTTCCTATGCTTAGTTTTATCAAGGCAGTGTCCATCCATTTGTATTTTCACAAGAGTTTAGTTAGGAGTGGATGATGAATTCCTGGAGGTAATCATGTGTCTTCTCAAACCTATTAATATGGGGAAATACTTAGGACTTCTGCATCAGCATTCATAAATAATATTGGTCTTTTTATGTTCTGTTTTTATCAGGTGTATATATCAGTGTTACATTCGCTTATAAAGTATATTTGGAAGGTTTCCTTCATTTTCTGTGCTCTGGAACAATATATGCAAAATTTGGACTGTTTGTTCTCTGGAAGATTTTGGTAGAATTCTCCTGTGAAATCTAATGGATATCACACTTTCTTTTAGGGTAGTTCCTTGATAAAATCTTCTGTTTATTTTTTGGAAATTAGGTGTTTAAGCTTTCTGTTCCTACTGAGATCGATTTTAGATGAATTGTGTTTTGCAAGGAAATTACCCATTTCATCTGGGTTTTACAAATATTTTGCATGTAACTGTACCAGGTAGTCTGTTAGGATATTTATGAATTTCCTCCACAACAGTAGTTACTTCCTCTTGTTACTTCTGCATATTTGTGCTTTCTCTCTTTTCTCCTTAATTAAATAGTAGTTTGTCTATTTTTTTAACCAGGATTTTTATTTTATTAATTGCGTTTACTCTTTTACTAGTTTCTGCCTCAATTTCTGCTTTTGTCTTTGCTGTCTTCTTCTTTGTGCTTTCTTTTGATTTACTGTAGGTTTGGGGTTTTTTTAGCTTTTTGAATGGGTAATTTGTGTATTTTTCTTGATCTGTGTATTCAGACTTGTAAGTGTGTGCTCAAGAAGGAATATTCTCTGTTGCCGTGGTCTCCTGTTCCACGTATACACAAAAGACCTGACTTGTGAATTACGTTCTTCAGATCCCTTATATCCTTGCTTTGTTTATCCACCCACGTGGTCTGTCATATGAAGTAGAATGTGACTCTTGCCTTATTAATGTGTTTATGTTTTCCCTGCATCTCTAGTAGTTTCTGTTTTATGCAGGTGGTATTTATTGCATAGTTATTGGTAATTGTTGTAACTTCATTATGAAATGTGGCTTTTAGCATTATAAAGGATCCTTATTTGTCCCATTTAAGCTTTTATAACATTAATTATACTTCTTCGGCATGCCACAATCATAACCCGTTTTCTTGGTGTTTACATTTATCTGGTGAATCTTATCCATTCCCGCATTTTTCAGCATTTTAATCACTGAATTTTAGATGTCTGAGTTTTAAAAATTGCATGGAGTTGATTTTACTTTATGAGCCAATGTGAATATATTTTTCTTTGGAAAAGCATGTTTTTAACTCACATTTATTAATATGACTGATAAATTTGATCTCAGTTCCTTTTATATTATCACATATTGCAATTATTGCCCGTATTATGACATACTGATTTTGTTGCTCTGTGTGTCTGCCTTGCTTTTTCATAAATTATTTTGGTATTTAAGGATGTTTATACTTTTTTTTTTTTTTAACTAATGGTTTCCTTTGTATTACTAATCTTGGTTTAATCCCCCCTTTTCTTTCTTTATCCTATTTGGTATGCCACACGGATTCCTATCTATTAGATGTATAAGTCAGTTTTATACACTCCACCTAATACATACTTACTATGTATACACTGTTTCATTGTCTCTTCCTTTTCCTCCCAGATTTGTATCCTTTCTATTTATTTGTATTCTTTCTATTTTTTGCAGGGACATATGATGTTCGTGTATTATCATTCAGCCATGACTCTCTCCAGGTCTTCATCTAGTTCTATAACTAAATATATAGAATGTTTACCATCAGTTCTTTTGCCAGAGCTTTTCCAGTCTCCTCATGGTTGGATGAAGCCTATCCTCTAAGCCTTGCTTAGCAAGGGCTCATGCGTACAGTATTTTGTACATATGTAAAACTGTTTTTCCGTCACCTTGATACATGAAGTTCAGCTTGACTGGATATAAAATCCTTGGTTTGTAGTACTTCCTTAAGTTTCTTGAAAATTCTGCTCCACTTTGTATATTGTTTTTGTTAAGTCTGTTGCCTCTGTTACATCGTCTTTTGCTTGGAGGCCCTAAGGATTTCTTCTCTATTTTTAAAGTCTAGTAGTTTTACCAGGAAGTGTCTCAGAGTTGATTGTTCCAGGTCAGTTTCCTTGGCACCCACGTGGGTCCTTTCAATGTGTTAGATTTTATTGTATTTATAGAATTTTTAACATACGCCTTTAAATAGTATTTCTATTGTTTTTCTTTTCTTCTTCAGAGACTTGAGTTATATGCACATTGGACCCCCTTTGCCTATCTTCCACTTCAACCCTGGTCACTCTGATGCTATTTCTGTCTTTCTCTCATTTTAATTATCTTAGCTGTTTTCATGCTTTTCATCTATTTCTATCTTTAGTTCAGTCATTTCTTATTTTTATTTTTATCCATTTCTGTTTTTAAGTGATCTTATTACTGATTCAGGTACGTTTTCATGGCCCAAGTGTTGAAAATATTTATCTTGGTTGGGAATGTTATTTACAGTCTTTCTTCTTCAACTTTATGGTTAGACTTTGGAGGAGACTTTTATAAGCAGAAAAGTTTTTATTCTCATTTTCTGATACGTTTTTCCTCACAGTAGTAGTATATGAATGTAGTCTGCTCACTTATATTCCCATGTACTTAGTGGTCAGAGTTCCTAGTTCAAAAATGCCGTCTTCTTTCAGGCTTGTCCTCTTTTAGGCAGTTGCATTTCCAGATGCTGCTGTCCTGGGGTATGTGTGCGAGGTAACTTCCATGTCTTGCTTTTCTTTAATTCCTGCAGGGGCCTCCTTCACTTCCCGCTCTTATCTCCTTCTTCACCTTCCTGGTCGTGCCACTTCTCTGTTTACCTGAGCCTCCCCAAGACGTGATTCTCTGGGATGGCCGCTTCTGACCATTCACTTCAAAGCCCTTCCTTGTTGCTGTTGCTCTGAACTGCCTATTTCTGTCCTGCATTCTCCATTTTGACACCTAATGCTGGACTTTGTTTTCCTGGGGGTAACTGTGTCTGTGCTTCTTTGAAGTCTTCTGTGGCCCCTATTTTTTTTTTTAATGAGGTGAAATCTACATAACATGATGATTTTAGAGTCGAACAATTCAGTGCCATTTAGCACATAATCCAAGGTCATAAAGATTGACCTCTGTTTTCTTCTAAGAAGTGTGTGGTTTTAGCTCTTATATTTAGGTGGCTGATCCATTTTGAGATAGTTTTTATACGGTATGGGGTATGTGTCCATCTTCATGCTTTTTCCTGTGTCCAGCTGTCTAGTCGTCCCAGCACCATTTGTTGAAGAGCCTGTTCTTTTACCATCAAATGGAATTGGTACCCTTTATTGAATATCAGTTGACTATATATGAGGGTTTATTTCTAGGTTCTCTATTTTATTCCATTGGGCTACATGTCTACCCTTATGCCAGTACCACATTATTTTGATTAATATAGCCCTGTGTATGTTTTGAAGTTGGGAAGTGTGAGTCTTCTGAGTTGGTTCTTTTCCAATAATTTTTAAGCTGTACTAGGCCCCTTACCCTCCATAAACATTTTAGGATCCATTTTTTCATTTCTGCAGAAAAGACCATTAGAATTTTGATAGGGATTGCATTCAGTCTGTGGACCACTGGATAACATTGCCGTCTTGACAATATTAAGTCTTCCAGTCCATGAACATAGGATGTTGTTCTATTTGTTTAGGTCTTTAATTTCTATTAGTCCTGTAGTATTTGGCCTAGAAGTCTTTCACCTCTTTGTTAAATGTATTCCTAGGTACTTTACTCTTCCTGATGCTAATGTAAACGGAATTGTTTAAAAATTTCCCTCTCGATTGCTCATTGCTGGTGTATAGATACACCAATGATTTCTGTGTGTTGACCACGTCCTGCAAGTTTTCTGAATTTGTTTATTAGTTCTAATAGGTTGGGTTTTTTTTTTTTCTTTTGTGGATTCTTTGGGATTTTCTATGTAGGATCATATCTGTGAATAAAAATAATTTTACTTCTTCCTTTCCAATTTGGATGCTTTTTATTTATGTTTTTGCCTAATTGCTGTGGCTAAAACTTCTAGTACACTGTTGAAAAGCAGTGGTAAAAGTGGGCATCCTTTCGTTCCTGGTTTTAGGGGGAAAGTTTTTAGTCTTTTCACCATTATTATGTTAGTTACGGGCTTTTCGTAAATGCTCTTTATCATGTTGAGAAAGATCCCTTCTTTTCCTAATTTTGTGAGAATTTTTATCTTGAAAGGTTGTTGGATTTTGTCAAATGCTTTCTCTGTGTTAACTGAGATAATTCTATTACTCTGATGTATTACTTTGATTTTTCTTATGTTGAACCACCCTCCCATTCCTGAGATAAATCCCACTTACTCATGGGATATCGTTCTTCTAATATACTGCTGGATTTGGTTTACTAGTATTTTCCTCCGGGATTTTCGTTTGTTTGTTTTTGAATCTATAAGGGATATTGGTACCTAGCTTTCTTGTGGTGTATGTGTGGTGTGATTTTGGTATCAGAGTAATATTCATCTCATAGAATATGTTGCAGTGTTCCCTCCTTTCTGTTTTTTTGTTAGAGTTTGAGGGACTGGTGTTAATTCTTCTTTACATGTTTGGTATCATTCACCAGTGAAGCCTTTAGGTCCTAGACTTCTTTTTACTACGAGATCTTTGATTACTGAGTGATTCATACTTTTTTTTTTTGCGGTACGCGGGCCTCTCACTGTCGTGGCCTCTCCCGTTGCGGAGCACAGGCTCCCGACGCACAGGCTCAGCAGCCATGGCTCACGGGCCCATCCGCTCCGCGGCATGTGGGATCTTCCCGGACCGGGGCACGAACCCGTGTCCCCTGCATCGGCAGGCGGACTCTCAACCACTGCGCCACCAGGGAAGCCCAGTGATTCATACTTTTTACTTGTTATAAGTCTGTTCAGAATTTCTGTTTCTTCTTGAGTCAGTTTTGTAGTTCCTGTGTTGCTAAGACTTTGTTCATTTCATCTTGGTTATCTAATTTTTGGGGGTACAGTTGTTCATAGTATTCTCTTATAATTCTTTTTATTTCTGTAAGGTCAGTTGTAATGTCCCCACTTTCGTTTATGTTTTTATTTGCATCTTCTTGTTTTTTCTTAGTCATTCTAGCTAAGCATTTGTCAACTTTGTTGATCTTTTCAAAAATAACCAACTTTTTGTTTAGTTGACTCTTGTTTTTCTATTCATTTCTCCACGCTCACATTTATTATTTTCTTCTTTCTGCTAACTTTGGGTTTAGTTTACTTTTCTTTTTATAGTTCCTTAGGCTGTAAAGTTAGGTTATTGAAATTCTTTCTTCTTTCTGTATGTAGGAATTCATAGCTATATTTTTCTCCTTGAGCACTGCTTTCATTGCATCCCATAGGCTTTGGTATGTTGTGTTTTCATTTTTGTTTATCTCAAAATATTTTCTAATTTCCCTTGTGATGTCTTCTTTGACTTATTAGTTTTTAACGAGTGTGTTGTTTAATTTTCACATTTGTTAATTTTCTAGTTTTCCTTCTATTATTGATTTCTAGCCTCACTCCATTTTGGTTAGAGGCGATACTTGGTATGATTTTAATTTTTAAAATTTTACTGAGACTGCTTTGAAGCCTAACATGTGATCTATTCTGGAGAATATTCCATGTGCACTTGAGAAGAATGTATTCTGCCGTCACTGGTTGGAGTGTTCTACGTAAGTTTGTTAGGTCTCCTTGGTTCATAGTGTTGTTCAAGTCTTCTATTTCTTTACTGATCTTCTGTCTGGTTGTTCTATCTATTATTGAGTGTTAGGTATTGACGTCTCCAGCTATCATTGTAGAACTGTCTCTTTCTCCCTCCAGTTCTGTCAATGTTTGTTTCATGTACTTGGGGGCTCTGTTGTTTGATGTGTACATGTTTATAATTGTTACATCTTGATGAACTGACTTCCTTCCTCAGTACAAAAAGTCAACTCCTATGCAGTTCCATCCCCCTCATGTTGTTATTGTCAGAAATTATACCTTTATACATTGTATTCCCAATAACATAGATGTATAGATATTGTTTTATGTATTTGTCTTTTAAGTCATGTAGGAAATAAAGAGGAATTATAAACTAAGGATATGATAATACTGGCTTCTGTGTTTACCTATGTGGTTACCTTTTCTGGAATTCTTTACTTCTTTGTATGGGTTTGAGTTACTTTCTAGTGTCCTTTCATTTCAGCCTAAAGGACTCTCTTTATCACTTTTTGTAGGGCAAGTCAGCTAGCAAGGAACTCCCTTAGCATTTGTTTATCTCAGAACATATTAATTTCTCCTTCACTGTTGAAATAATTTTGCTAGATATAAAATTCTTAACTCGGGACCTCCCTGGCGGTCCAGTGGTTAAGACTTCGCCTTCCAATGCAGGGGGGTGTGGGTTCGATCCCTGGTCGGGGAGCTAAGATCCCACGTGCCTCGTGGCCATAAAACCGACACAGAAGCTGTATTGTAACAAATTCAGTAAAGACTTTAAAAATGGTCCACATCAAGAAAAAAAAAATCTTTTAAAAAAATTCTTAACTCAGTTTTTGATATTTGTCTTCTTCTTTAAACACTTTAAAAATTTTATCCCATTCCCTTCTGGCCTCCATGCTTTCTAGTGAGAAATCTGCTGTTAATTTTACTGACTGCCCCTGTGTGTGATGACGCACTTCTCTCACTCCTTTCACAGTTCTGTCGTTATCTTTCAACAGTTCGATTATGATTTGTTTCTTGGAATTCACTGAGCTTCTTGGAGGTTTAGATTCATGTCTTCCATCGAATTTGAGAAGTCAGCTATGATTTCTTCAAATACTCTTCCTGCCCCTTCCTGTCTCACCTCTCCTTCCGGGATTCCCATTATGGATGTGTTGTTATGCTTGATGATATGTCCCAGAGGATCTGTTCATTTTTCCTTCCGCTCCTCAGACTGGATAATACAGGTTGACCTGTCTTCAAGCTCCCTGATTTTTCTTCAGCTCAAATATGCTAATGAAACCCTCTAGTGAGTGTTTCACATCAATTGTTATACTTTTCCAGAATTTAATTCCTTTTTATAATTTCTCTCTTTATTGACATTCTCTATTCATTCATACATCATTCCTTTAGTTCTTTGTCTATGAGTTCCTTCAGTCCTTTGAACGTATTTAAGAAAGTTCATTTAAACTCTTTATCTAGTAAGCTCAGTGTCTGTACTTCCTCAGAGATGGTTTCTGTTAATTTCTTCTGTGAATGAGCCATACTTTCTTGTTTCTTCACAATTTCATAATTTTTGGTTGAAAACTGGCTATTTTGGATATTATATGTAGTAACTCTAGCCAGTAGATTCTTTCCCCTTCTCGGGATTTTTTCTCCCTTGCTATGAGCTGTAACTGTTTAGTGACTTCTATTTTTTTGACATCTGTATTCTTTGCCATGTGTGGTTTCTAAAGCCACTGTTCCGCTTGTGTTCAGCTGTTGTTTTGACAGAGACTTCCTTGAGTGCCAGGAGTCCGAGAGAGGGAGAGGAAGGAAAAAAGTGAAAGAACTCTCCCAGCCTTTGCAGTTTAGCTACGTGCTGGGGCAATCCTTCAAGATTTGGCCAGGCTGTTTACAACTCTGCCTCCGCCTTCACTTCCTGTTGGAGGTGGGCACAGAGATCAGTCAGAAGTGAAAGCTTAGTGTGTTCTCAGGACTTTTCTGAGCATGCATCCTGCCCTGGGCATGCTCCTGACTTTCTCAAGTTTTCAGTGTTACACAGGTGTCTTAGAATGGCCTGGTTTCTCAGATGCTCTTTCCCCAGCTCTTCCTCCCAGGCTTTCAGTGCTCTATTGTCCGCCTGAACTGTAATCTTTTCCCCAGGTGGCTGTGATTGGCTTGACTCCCTTACAGTGTTTTCAAGGAATGTCCACCGTTTTCATTTGAGAGTTCCCTTGTAGAGGAAACAAGGGCAATCACCTTCAGGCAGCCTCCAGACAATACAAAACAGACACACTGTTTGAGCATAAGATCTGCTCTGCTCCCGCCAGAACCAGGGATCAGGGTCCCATACTGGGCGTGTGGGCAGCCATCTTCAAGACTGCTAGTGAGTGGGGGACGGGGTGCTGCAAAGACAAGTAAAAGTGCCACAGAGCTTTCCTATCGCTTTTACATTGCCTGTTTCATGGCTGGGTGTTCACTTGGGTGCCGTAAACTTCTGACTGCTTTCTAGAGTTCTGACAGAGTTGACGCTGACAGAGTTACTTCGTTTCTCAGCGTTTCTGTGAAGGGAAGGCTCCTCAGAGGCACCTGCTCCTCTCTTTCTGCTAGCTCACTCGCTCTCCTAATGTGTTTGGACTGGGCATTTTAAGCCTCATCTCCTGACTGGAGTCTTGCCGTGATGGGCAGGTGGCTGTAGCGCTGTTGGACTTTGGTTCGTTTCTCCATTCACAGGTAATTCGAAGGCCACGGTGCTCTGTTTCCTAGTGCTGCCAAAGGCATGGGTCGTGTGTGGTTTTATTTGCACTCCTTGTTGGTTTTATGCTTTGCGGGGGAGGACAAGTATGGAGGTTTGGAACCAGAGGGAAGGGGAGCGACACGCTGTGGTTCCCTAAACTGCCTGGAAACCTTTTAAAACGACGCCTTTTTCTTAGCGCCTGTGTCTAACCCATCAGCAGCCCTTGTCAACTTTCTGGGCCTTGCCCGCCCCTTGCCTTCTCTGCAGCCACCTCCCTGGTCAGAGCTGCTTCCACTTCTCTGCCTGGGCCGTTCCCCTCCCCTCCTCACCGATCTGCTTCCGCTCCTGCCTTCTCTCCTCCGTTCTCCACACGGCAGCCCAAGGGAGTTCTTTAGAGGAGACCTTGCTGCTCTCCTACTGAAAGCGCGCCAGCGGCTTCCCGTCGCGCGGTCGTGGGTCAGTTTCCCTGGGTCTCGAGCCCACCCTGGGAATCCGTGTTGCAAGGCGCTCGTTGGGGGCGAGCTCTGTGGTGGGCAGCTGGGAAGCTGCAGAGAACACTCCTCAGAGTTGCTCCACCAGCTGCTCAAGGAGCTTAGGGTGTTTATCTCTCACTGCCGAGAGCCGCCTCTCAGGGGGTTCGTTCTGCGTCACTTCTGGCCTGCCCTGTGTGTGGCTCAGCAGGCCCCCGAGGTCAGAGATAGCGCTGGGGAAAGCATCTGGCGGGATTGCATTGAGAAGCCTTTGGTGCTTGTGGAACGTGAGCGCTGAGGGTACAGGGGTGGGGCCCCCGTGCTGCCTGTGTGTCCTCGAGAACAGGGATCATGTGTTCTCTACCTCTGTGTCCCTGATGCCTGCCATACGGCGGGGTCTCCGAGATTCGCTAAGCTGTCTGACCCAGCTGGGGTCTCGGGTCTCCCACAGCCAGTTAACACCAGCCATGTGGCCCTCTGCTGTCTGCAAAAGGCTGCTTCCTCAGTAGGCGCCGTCCTCGTTTCTCCACGTTTTTTCTGATTATTGGAAATTTCCTCATGTTCGACCCACTAGGAGGCCAGCGGCATTGGAACGGGGACTCGGGGGCCACACCAGACAGAGGCCACCATGCCTCTTCCTGAAGTGGTGTTTGCGCAAACTCGGTGGGGGTGGTGTCAGAGCTGAGAGTCCCCCGCAGGGCCCCTTGCCCTCTCCTTGCCTCCCGGTGTGCTCCTGCAGCCAGCAGGGACCGGGTGGGGGAGCCAGGCTGAGCTGATTATTTTTGACATCAGTTGTTAACATAATTTTGATGTTAAGCCTCCCCCCGCCCCCAGCTCTGGGGTGGCTCTGACTGTGTCCAGGCTCTGGCTTGGGGAGCCATGGGGAGCCTCTCGGCCCCGGATCTGGCCTGGCTGGGAGGCGGCCTGGGAAGGGACCTGTGTTTCTCAAGCCCGCGCCCTCGGGGCCTGGGGGTGGGGCCCAAGCAGATGTCTGGATTTGGTAGCCAGGGCCTGGAGCCGGATACTGAGAACGAGGCCTGCAACTCATTTCCCCATTAAACATTCTGAGAACATCTGCACCGGTTTCCAAGGCTTCTCCCTCACTAATTGCTTTGATTATTGTGTGAAGTTAAGAACTGGCACATTTCCGCGGTGTTGTGATGAAGGTGAAAAGATCGCTCTTAATTAGATTAAAAACATTTTTTTCTTCCTCTGTAATTTCGCCTTGAAAATCAAGGCCATTTTTTTTTGTTTTCTTCATCCAAAGACCTCCAGAAACTTTCCTCCCCACCTCTCCAGAGGTTTCTTGGGAATGTCCTGTGAGCTCAACTCTTGGAGAAGACACTGCTTAACCCAGATTCCATTGTATATTAACGTTTCCCGGGGCTGCGCTAGCTGCCGGGAACCGTCCCCTGGAACTGTGTCTTAGGAAACCTGGACGGTGACTTCCCGGAGCATGGAGACCCCGGAGGGTCGACCGAGTCGTGTGGGTGGCTGCGTGGCTCCCCTTCCGTTTCCTGTACTCACTCGGGGTTGACCCTGTCCTGGCTCAGTTGCTGCTCGTCTCCCTCAGCGCCCCCGCTCTTTGGACCCCGCCCTTGGTCCCGCAGAACCATTTCCGTTCCCTCTCAGATTTGTGTGTGCCGAGGCCTGCGAGCCCCGTGGTGAGGGGCAGCGCTGGGGGCAAGGGTCCCCGGTGCCCTCACCCCTGGGAGCGTAGGAAGCCCGGCGTCCTCCCCAGGGTGGGTCAGGATTCCCGGGGTCACCTTTGACTCTGCCCACATCACCGTCGTGCTCGTGTCCAATCCACGCTGCGTGCCCTTGAGTGGACGTGAGACCCAGCACGTTCCACAGTTTGCTTTCGGCAACCTTACAGCAGCGCCACAGCAGTAGAGAGCCAGCCTCCAGCTTTAGGGAGCCGCTTTCTGAGAGCTCCCTGGGCCGTTACAGAGGTAGCTTCCTCCCACCAGCTTTTGTCCTGTACCCCCCAAGGCACCGTGCGGGACGTGCGAGTAACTCAGCTCTCGTGTGACTCTGACTCCTCAGACCCATCCCCTTGGGGTCACGCCTCACCCCCAAGTTTGTCACACGCATTCTCGAAGATTCTCTTGGTAACAAATGATGGAACCCCAACTCAATCGAGCTGAAGCACAAAAGGGACATTTTTTGGCTCACAGGACTGGACCCAGCTGTTTCAGACACAGCTGGACCCCGGGGCTGCGATGATCCCGTTTGCTGCTCTCACTCTCCCCCTTTTGTGCTCTCCGCCCACCCGCCTTGTTCCCTCTCTCTCCCCCTCCCTCTCCCCATTGCCCCCTGGGACGGCTGTGTCCTCAGGCAGCCACTTTCTGAAGGGGGCAAGATGGCCACCAGCTTAGCAAACCCAGCAGAAAGAGGCCACCTCTTTCCCCATCATATGTGCCAGCGTCTGGGGCCAGGCTCTCATGGGTCCCAGCAGGGCAATCAGCCACCCTCAGGCCTGCCTTTGTGCCTCTGCAGGCCAAGGCCTGGGCCACAGGCCCTCTCTGGGGATGGCCAGCGAGTACCTGAATCCTGCAGCCTTGGGAGGAGGGAAAGAGCAGCCCCCCAAGGAAGATTCGAGAAGCTGTTCCCAGAGGCCAGGCCTCGCTGCTGGAGAGGCACAAACAACAGGTGTCCACTCGAGCAAGGTATTTCCCTGAGCGGAACCGGTGCCGGCTGTGCATGTGCGTTTTCACTCCCCTCTTTGCCCCGTTCCTGGCAGCTGTCGTGGGAATGGCTTTTACACTTTCTGTCCGTGTCCCTTACTTCTCGCCTCTGAGTGGAGACACAGGTGGCGACGCGGCAGTGCTGGCTCGTGGTCTGTGAGCCGGGCATGGGCAGCTGGCACAGGCCTGGGGCCGAGGCTCAGCAATGTCACGCAGGGTCTGGCTGCAGCTGTCCGGATGCCCTGGGGAGGGGGTTCTCGTTCACAGTGCAGGATCTGCAGGGCTTTGGCAAATCCGCCAAGAGGGGGTGGATTTGGGGGGTGGGGGCCAGGCGGGTGGGTGGGAAGGGGCTTTGACTTGGGAAGGACAGGGGCAGCTTCTGTTCATCCCTGTGGAGAGAGCTGGCTTGGGGAACACGCCTGTGCCAGGCCCCGGAGGGATACGGGGGAGGTGGAAGGCGAGGTCCCCGTGCCAGGGAACATGCACGGACCTGCGGTCCGGGCACACATAGCCCTGCACCCAGCCAGAGGAGGGGACGGTCTCTAGAGCCTTGGGAAGCTTTGTGAAGCTCTCCCAGGGTTACACCTGGGAGATCAGGCAGGATTTTCATCAGTCACCAGCGGGAGGGCTAGGTGAAGACCCGGACACCAGAGGGGACTCTCCTGGGGGCAGAGGGCAGTGGGGAGGGGCTGGGGCCTTACAGCAAGTTTGACTTGGTGCTGAAGTCCCGGCCTAGTCTGTGTGACCCAGAGCGTGAGTTTTTAGCCTTTTTAACCTGTTTGCTTGTCTAGAGATGGGAATCAAAGCTGCCATCCCACAGAGCTGCTGTGACAATGAAATGAGGTCATGACTGAAGCAGCAGATGGGGAAATGGGAATTCCCTTCATGCATCTCGTGGAAGCCAAGTGTGTCCCAGTGTTGGGGATAAGCTGGACTTGCTGGAATAGGCAGGGGGCAGGGGCTCGACGGAGAGTCGAAAGAAGTGAGACCAGGTGCTCCTGGGAGCAGGTTTTGGGGACGTTCGTGGTCGGAGAGGGCTCTGTTCAGGCACGCGGGCGGTTCCAGGCCAGGTGGAAGGACAGAGGATGCTCCGACGTACTCTGATGTCCCTCCAGGACGAGACGTGCAGGGCCGTGGGCCGGGGCAAGGCCCAGATGTGGGAGACTTCCACAAAACACCGTTTCCTGACTTGAGAAAGTACCGTCCGAGATAGAACGCAATAGGGAAGGAGATGGAAATCATCCAGTCTCTTCACTTAAAGACAAACGGTTAATATTTCGATCAGTTTCCTTCCAGTCTTTTTTCTGTGCCCATATTTTCAAATCACCCTGTTAAGCAGGGCCACTGGCTGGAAGGAAAAACGCTGCGCTGTTTGGTTCCTGTTCTCTGGAGAGAGGGTGAGCCTTGGCAGCCGACGTCTCCAGCTGTGGTAGTCGCCACGCCAGAGGCCGCGTTCGCCATCCCAGACCTCCCATTTTCCTAGAAAACAAAATTGTTTTGTTCTGCCCTGAAAACTTAGGCCCAGATTCTGGCCTTGACAAGGCAAAGGCAGCCAAGGAATTAAAGCATTGACAACTGGGATTGTCTTAGGAAAGTGTGGCTTCGTTGTCGCCAGGACGCAGTGCTCTTTTTCCCAAGGTCTGGCACTCCAGATGGCTCACCTAGCGTAGCTCCGGTGCCCTCCTCGGGGCCTGGTGTCCAGATGAGTTGCCCCGATGAGTCCACCACGGGCTCGGCCCGCTCTGCACTTGCGAGGCCAGGGCCGTGGGTTTTTGCGCATCTTTGTAAAATGCCCATCTCAGTCTCCTTGAAGTTGGGGATGACAAGCCAGGTCTCTTGGGACACAGCACTTAGCACAGAGCTTTGCCTGAAGGGGCAGCGTGCCACTGTGTCTGCCAAGGATTCACATCTACACCCCCGGCCCCTGCCACACCCCCTGTACCTTCTTGCAGGGAGGGGCCTGACCAGGCTGTGACTGCAGCCGGGTAATGGGGAGGGTCTGCAGCCTTGACTGCTGCCTGCCTGCGGTGGGGGAGGCATGTACCCCACAGTCTCTGACACAGAAGCTGGGCAGAGCAGTGCCGTTCCTGTTGACTTGCAGAAACCAACCTGTGGAGCCCCTGCCTTTGCCCCTCGCTGCGGGGACCCTCTGTGCTGTTCTCAGGATGAAACCAAACATCACACATTCTTCTCTGGCAGGTGCAGGCCCCACCCGCTCCCAGCAGCCAACTGATGTGCACACTTTAATTTCCTAAAACACCAGGGCTGGGCCTTTGTCAGGGGTCAGGTGGCTCACCCCTGTCATCTCGGATGTTTGGAAAGCAGTCCCACTTTCCAGCCCCTGCTCTGCTGTTCCTTCCTTCTGTATACAAGTGATGCAGACGTAGAAATATGTATTTGTGCTCGTTTTTCCTTCCCTTTTTTTTTTTTTTTTGAAAGAACATTCGAGTCCTGGATGAAGTTCTAGCTCTGTCACTTGACGACTGAATAATATAACCCAGGGTACTTGAATCTCAGCCCCGAGTCTCTAAAATGGGGGCTGTAAACGTTCCCACCAGGTCCCAGACCTGAGAGCCTTTGAATGCACACGCATTCTTCAGGACTTACCCGTCACTTTCCTGTGCTCTCCGAGAATGTCACGGGCAAACAGCCCTTCCCTCGGAGCCCTTCTCCAGGGTGTGACTAAGTAATGTCTGTGCGGTTTCCTGCTGGAAGTCGGCCCTCGCCCCCATGGGCTGCGAGCTCCCTGAGTCTATTTACATCTCTCTGATCGCTAGTCAGGCATAACACCTTTCCACATGTTCGTCAGCCACTTGGAGTCCTCTTCTGCGATGTGCTCGTCTGTCTGTTGCCCCCTTTTGCATTAAGTTGCTAACATCTGTCTTATTGATTTGCAGGAATTCTTTACATTTTGTGGGTACTCTTCTTCTGTGGTTGCCTTTTTACTCTTAGATGTGTTGTTTGATGATTAGGACTCAGTTTTAATGGAGTTAAATTCATCAGTCTTTTCCTTTACGGTTACTGCTTACATTTTAGAAAATCCTTCCGAACCCCGAGGTCATGAATATATTCTTTTAGATTCAGTCAGAAAGTCTTTATTGTTTTACTTCTCTCCATTAGCCTTCAATTGCCTGGAATGCCAAGAATGAAATGTTGCTGTATGGTGTGAGGTAAGGGTCCAAGTCAACCTTCTTCCCACGTGGACAGCCAGCTATCCCTGAACTTCCTCCTCCCACTATGTGCAGGCCACCTCTTATACACAGCAAGCATCCAGATGTGTGGGGGCTGTTCTGGGCCGCAACCCTGTCCCCTTGGGCTGCTTGTCTCTTTCTGCATTAGCGCCACACCACCTTAATGACTGCTACTTTGCAGGAGGAACTGATGTCTGGTAGAGCAAGTTCTCCTACCTTGTTGCTGTTCAAGAATTTTGTTGATTCTTGGCTTTTTGCACTTCCAGAGCAATTTTAGAATCAGCTTGCCAAGGTTCCAACACAGAAACCGTGGGATTTTTATTAAGAGTTGGGGAGAATCTTTTCACTATTGAGTTTTCTAGTCAATGGAACAAAAGCTATTTCTCCATTATTTATGTCTTCTTGAATGTTGCTTGTTAAGGTCTTATAATTTCTCCTTAGAGTTCTTGTATGTCCTTAATTATGTACTAAAAATTTTTTGTACTACTGTATACAGGCTTTTTTTTTTTCTTTTTACAGAAGAGACAAAAATAGTACAGCTTTTTTTGTACTCTCACCAGCTTCCCCTAATGTTAGCATCTTATAAAACCATGGTGCAGTTAGCAACACTAAGAAATGAACACTCGGCAGCACTAGTAGTTAAGCTACAGTTTAGCTAATTTATCTGGATTTTCCCAGTTTAACTACTAATGTCCTTTTTCTGTCCCAGGATCCATCATTGTATTTAGTCAGGTCTGCTTAGTCTCCTCTGATCCATGAAGACAAATCTTGGTCCCTCCTTGTTCCTCATGACCTTGACACTTTTTTAATTTTTTTTTTTTGCGGTACACAGGCCTCTCACTGTTGTGGCCCCTCCCGTTACGGAGCACAGGCTCCGGACGCGCAGGCTCAGCGGCCATGGCTCACGGGCACAGCCGCTCCACAGCATGTGGGATCTTCCCGGACCGGGGCACGAACCCGTGTCCCCTGCATCGGCAGGCGGACTCCCAAGCACTGCGCCACCAGGGAAGCCCCGACCTTGACACTTTTGAGGAATACTAGTCAGGTGTCAGTGTCCCTCGGTTTGGGTTTGTCACTATTTTCTCAGGATTAGACTGGTGTTACGGGTTTGGGGGGAAGAATGCCACAGAAGTGAGGTGCTTTTCTCATTGCACCATATCAGGGTACATGACATCAACATGGTTTGTCACTGGTAGTGTTAACCTTGACCCACTTGGTTAAGGTGGTGTCAGCCAGCCTTATTTAGTATTTTTCCCTTTCCAGTCTAGTCATGAGAAGGGGGTCACCAAGTCCTGCCCACACCCAAGGAGAGGGGAGTTACGGTCTACCTCCCGCATGAGAGAATATCAAAGCGTTGGTGAACATATGTTAAAACCACCACGGCAATGAATAAATATTTGAGAGGAGATACTTTGAAGTTTCTCCTTAAAGTTTCACCTACTAATTTTAGCATTCGTCCCTGGATCTTGCCTGTAGCAAATATCACTGTGGTGTTCTAATGGTGGTTTTTTCCCTCAGTCTATCTGCATTTATTATCTGGAATTCTTCTATAAGGAAGATTTATCCCTCTCTTCCAGTTATCTGGTGATTTATATTGGTATGGACTCAGGAATATTTATTTTTTTGAGCTATAATCTAATACTATTATTTTGTATAATATTTTTTTTCTTTTCCTGTTGAAGTCTTTTTCTTATAACATCTTCTTTGGAGCATAATAGCTTCACAGTGGTGTGTTAGGTTCTGCTGTAATAACAAAGTGAATCAGCTAAACATACACATATATCCCCATATCCCCTCCCTCTTGCCTCTCCCTCCCACACTCCCTATCCCACCCCTCCAGGTGGACACAAAGCACCGAGCTGATCTCCCTGTGCTATGTGGCTGCTTCCCACTAGCCATCTATTTTATGTTTGGTAGCGTATATATGTCCATGCCACTCTCTCACTGCGTCCCAGCTTACCCTTCCCCCTCCCCGTGTCCTCAAGTCCATTCTCTATGTCTGCGTCTTTGTTCCTGTCCTGCCCCTAGGTTCTTCAGAACCTTTTTTTTTTTTTTTTAGATTCCATATATATGTGTTAGCATACAGTATTTGTTTTTCTCTTTCTGACTTACTTCGCTCTGTATGACAGTCTCTAGGTCCATCCACCTCACTACAAATAGCTCAATTTCGTTTCTTTTTATGGCTGCGTGATGTTCCATTGTATATATGTGCCACATCTTCTTTATCCATTCATCTGTTGATGGACACTTACGTTGCTTCCATGCCCTGGCTATTACAAATAGAGCTGCAATGAACGTTGTGGTACATGACTCTTTTTGAAGTGTGGTTTTCTCAGGGTATATGCCCAGGAGTGGGATTGCGGGGTCATATGGTGGTTCTGTTTTTAGTTTTTTAAGGAACCTCCATACTGTTCTCCATAGTGGCTGTATCAATTTACATTCCCACCAACAGTGCAAGAGGGTTCCCTTTTCTCCACACCCTCTCCAGCACTTACCGTTTGTAGATTTTTTGATGATGGCCATTCTGACTGGTGTGAGGTGATACCTCATTGTAGTTTTCGTTTGCATTTCTCTAATGATTAGTGATGTTGAGCATCCTTTCATGTGTTTGTTGGCAATCTGTATATCTTCTTTGGGGAAATGTCTATTTAGGTCTTCTGCCCATTTTGGATTGGGTTGTTTGTTTTTTTGTTATTGAGCTGCATGAGCTGCTTGTATATTTTGGAGATTAATTCTTTGTCAGTTGCTTTGTTTGCAAATATTTTCTCCCATTCTGAGGGTTGTCTTTTCGTCTTGTTTGTGGTTTCCTTTGCTGTGCAAAAGCTTTTAAGTTTCATTAGGTCCCACTTATTTTTGTTTTTATTTCCATTTCTCCAGGAGGTGGGTCAAAAAGGATCTTCCTGTGATTTATGTCATAGAGTGTTCTTCCTATGTTTTCCTCTAAGAATTTTATAGTGTCTGGCCTTACATCTAGGTCTTTAATCCATTTTCAGTTTACTTTTGTGTGTGGTGTTAGGGAGTGTTCTAATTTCATTCTTTTACATGTAGCTGTCCAGTTTTCCCAGCACCACTTACTGAAGAGGCTGTCTTTTCTCCATTGTACATTCTTGCCTCCTTTATCAAAAACAAGGTGACCGTAGGTGCATGGGTTTATCTCTGGGCTTTCTATCCTGTTCCATTGATCTGTATTTCTGTTTTTGTGCCAGTACCATACTGTCTTGATGACTGTAGCTTTGTAGTATAGTCTGAAGTCAGGGCGCCTGATTCCTCCAGCTCTGTTTTCCTTTCTCAAGATTGCTTTGGCTATTTGGGGTATTTTGTGTTTCCATACAAATTGTGAAATTTTTTGTTCTAGTTCTGTGGAAAATGCCATTGGTAGTTTGATAGGGATTGCATTGAATCTGTAGATTGCTTTGGGTAGTATAGTCATTTTCACAATGTTGAGTCTTCCAATCCAAGAACATGGTATAGCTCTCCATCTGTTTGTATCATCTTTAATTTCTTTCATCAGTGTCTTACAGTTTTCTGCATAGAGGTCTTTTGTCTCCTTGGTAGGTTTATTCCTAGGTATTTTATTCTTTTTGTTGCAGTGGCAAATGGGAGTGTTTCCTTAATTTCTCTTTCAGATTTTCCGTCATTAGTGTATAGGAATGCAAGAGATTTCTGTGCATTAATTTTGTATCCTGCTACTTGACCAGATTCATTGACTAGGTCTAGTAGTTTTCTGGTGGCATCTTTAGGATTCTCTATGTATAGTATCATGTCATCTGCAAACAGTGACAATTTTACTTCTTTTCCGACTTGGATTCCTTTTATTTCTGTTTCTTCTCTGATTACTGTGGCTAAAACTTCCAAAACTATGTTGAATAATAGTGGTGAGAGTGGGCAACCTTGTCTTGTTCCTGATCTTAGAGGAAATGGTTTCAGTTTTTCACCACCGAGAATGATGTTGGCTGTGGGATTGTCACATATGGCCTTTTTTATGTTGAGGAAAGTTCCCTCTGTGCCTACTTTCTGGAGGGTTTTTTGCCATAAATGGGTGTTGAATTTTGTCGAAAGCTTTTTCATCTGTTGAGACGATCATATGGTTTTTCTCCTTCAGTTTGTTAATATGGTGTATCACATTGATTGATTTGCATATATTGAAGAATCCTTGCATTCCTGGGATAAACCCTACTTGATCATGGTGTATGGTCCTTTTAATGTGCTGTTGGATTCTGTTTGCTAGTATTTTGTTGAGGATTTTTGCATCTATGTTCACCAGTGATATTGGCCTGTAGTTTTTTTTGTGACATCTTTGTCTGGTTTTGGTATCAGGGTGATGGTGGCCTCATAGAATGAGAATGAGTAGAATGAGTTTGGGAGTGTTCCTCCCTCTGCTATATTTTGGAAGAGTTTGAGAAGGATGGGTGTTAGCTCTTCTCTAAATGTTTGATAGGATTCTGTATAATATTTTTAATATTATTTATTTTGTTGCTCAAATTGTTCTAGCTTTGGTCACTGGATTGAGAGTTCTTTTGGGTTAGTTCCTGTGTCCACTTGATATGCCCTCATCCTTCTCATTTATTTATTTTTGAGCATTTCTTTCCTTTCTAACACTAGACAATACTTCAGGCTTATCTTATATTTCCCCTGCCCTAGCCCTAGAATCACCATTCTATCAGAGAGCCCTGGTTCCTTTTACTGGAGAATGGGATTTAGAAACCAGGATCTGGGCACTAGGTGCTCATTGCTCCACAGTTAGTCACTGCTTCTAGGGCCTCTCAGCGGACAGAGCTAGGAAATGTATGTATGTGAATGACCCAAGTGTGCACGTACATCCGTATTTATTTGTGTCTATTTTAAACTAAATGTAAGTTCATACTGATATTTCTGACCACAAGGTTCGTTCACCACCCCCTAACTCTGTTTGTTACTTTTTTTCTGACATTGAGAATCCTGGCTCCCAGTATCTGTAATTATTTACTTATTTAACTCAAGTGTACCTGTAGTACCCCTATGAGAAACAAACTTACCAACTAGAATACTGTGTTTATGACAGTTTGGGGTTTTTTTACTTTAAACATATCCAATCAGAAGATTGTTTCCCAAGACTTCACGGGCCAGCTCCTTCTTCCCCTCTCCTTTTAGTGCTGTGTTACGTATTCGTAATACAGAATTCACTCGTGACAGTATGCTTTCCATCCTGGATCCTCCAACAGGCTTATTTGGCGGGGAGCGGGGGGTTGCGTATAGTAAAATTTACTCTTGGAGACGTACAGTTCTATGGGTTTTGACAAATGCCTGGAGTCATGTACCTACCACCACCACATCATACAGAGAAGTTCCATAGCCCGAAAAATTCCATCGTGCAACTCTTTTGAAGTCAAGTGCTCCCCCTCCTCTAAACGCTAGCAGCCATTGATCTGTTTTATGTCCCTGTAGTTTTGCCTTTTCCAGAATGTCCTATAAATGGAATCATGTAATATGTAGCCTTTTGCATCTGGCTTCCTTCACTGCTTAGCACGATGCATTTGCGACTCAGCTGTGTCGTTGCACGCGTGAACCGTTAGTTCCCGTCTTTGAGGGCTGGATGGAATCCCGTTGTATGGATGTACCACAGTTTATCCGTTCACCTACTGAAGCGCATCTTAGTTGTTTCCTGGTTGGGGCGGCTGTAAGCAAGACTGCGATACACACTTATGTACAGGTTTCTCTGAATGTAAATCTTCAGCTCACTTGGGTAAATAACTGGGACAGGGACCAATGCGTCACAAGATAAATGTATGTTGAACTTTATGAGGGACCACCAACATGGCTGCACCGTTTTGCATTCTCACCAGCAACATGTAAACGTTCTAGTTGCTCTGCATCTTCATGAGCACGTGGTATTGTCAGGCTTCGCCTTCTTTTTTCTTTTCTTAATGTAAAGTGAAAAGTAAGGCTCTAACCTTATTCTTTGCCAAATATCCAAAACTGATGCCATTTAGAAGGTTTAGTCACTCTCACGTGGGTAGAGTGGTAGCTCACTGTGGACTTAATTTGCATTTCCCTAACAACTACTGGTATTGGTTGAACGAGCATCTTTTCATGAGCTTATTAGTAATCCATTTTTAAAACGGGGCTGTTAGCTTTCTTGTCAAGTTGCCACAGTCCCTTACATACTCTGGATCAAAGTCCTTGACCAGACACGTGACATGTAAACATTTTCTCCAAGTCTGTGACTTGTCTTTTCATTCCCTTCGCAGTGTCTTTTACAGAGCAAGTGCTTTTAATTTTGATAAAGTCCAGTTTTTCCATTTTTTTCTGCTCACAGACTGAGCTTTTGGTATCAAATCCAGAGACTTTCTCCTGTGTCTTCTTGAAGAGAATTTATAGTTTGTGTTTCATTTTAGTTTTTTCAGTAAGACTGCACACAATACCTTTACATTTTCATTTTCTGATTGTTGATGATCTCCTACAATGTGAGGTGTAAGTGCTAAATGTATTAAAATTTACACACACTCACACGTTTATATTTAGGAGATGGTTGTACTACTTTGGGGTGGGGAATCCTTTCTCTTTCAAAAAGCAAAAGATGGGCATCGCTTCAAAATCATAAAAAACGTTCTGTGACAAAACCACCATAATTAAGGTAAAAACACCAAAGACAGACTGGGGAAGATACTCGTGCCTCATATGCAACGGGTTAATTATCTCTAGCACAGAAAAAAATTCCTGCAAATTGACGAACGGAAGTGAGCAAAGGATAAGAACGGGTAATCCCACAAGAGGAAAACCAAATAGCCTCTGAGCCACAACGGGCATCCAGCACAGCAGGAAGGGCACCACGCCCGTCTTCCTCTACACGCGACGGGCCCAGCAAAGGCTGCAAAGGCCGGTGCGGACGTGGGCGTGGAGAAGGTGGCATGTGCGCGCACACTGCTGCTGGAGCCTAACTGATACGACTTCTTGGGAAAACAATCTAGCCACACCTATTAAACTTACCAAGGAAGCACCCTCTCACCTGCCTCAATATGTCAGGTTTTCGTAAAGATGGATGGGTGCATCATCGTCTTAAAGCAGTGGCTTAAAGCTAATGGAACCAAATGTCCGTCACACATGGACTGGTTGAGTTAATTGTGGTAGATCTAAGCTACGGACTGTTACGCAATTACTAAAACAAGACTTAGATCCATGTCTAAATACCTGTAGAAAAATGAGATGGGCACATTGCAGTGACAGGAACAGAGCCGTCACGTGTGTATAAATGCAAGTCCCTCCAGGTGTCAGCTGCTCTCGTGAGCAGAGGGGTGAGCTGGGAATCTAGTCGGTGGTTGACGCTGATGGCCTCGGGGAAGGAAGGCCTTCGTGAGTCTTTGCGCTGTGTCCCTTTTTACAAGTAATTCGTCATTTTACAACAAAAACTTTAAATGGAAAAATAAAAAAGGTCCAGATTGAAAACCAGGGGACTGCTAATTATTCTTAGTCAGCCCGGAACACTAGCACCTGCTCACTGTGGGTGCGCGCAGGAGTCTGAATGCCAACACCAGCCGTCGGGGCGGTTCCTGTGCCTCCCTCAGGGTGCGGGCGGCGGACGCAAGGGGCCAGGAGCTCTGTGGCTGCCCCTTCCTCCCCGGCTTGCGACGCTCTGTGAGCAGGAGCCCTACCACCCTGGGTCTTCACGGATGCGTCGAAAGCCATGCAGCCACGTGACAGTGACAGCGTGGTGATGAGCGTCAGTGTCTTAGCAGACCTGTGCCTGGCAGCTGTGTTCTATTCTTGACCTGAACGTCTGGTGTGAACCTGGGGAGAGGCCCAGACACCTGAGCTCAGCCCAGGCACAGTCCTCACTCTGAGGAGGTGTCATCGGCTCTCAACTGCTCCTTGACCACTGTGGCCTCAGGCACGTGGGGGCCATCGGGACCCCCCCCCCCCGCCAGTCCTCTGTGCCGAGGCTTCATACACCATCTGCACTCCTCACCCAGCCCTGCGAGTAGATATCTTACCCGTCTGTGGGAAGGCTCCAGGGGCACAGGTCCGCCCCACAGC